>NC_140923.1:14738029-15158029 GCF_045865225.1 Trachurus japonicus
TGCAAACTGTTACAGTTTACATATGCTGGGCTCTGTTCTGCTCTGTATGGCCCTGGGGCGAGATTTACTGTTAACCTACATACTCTGACTAATGTGTCTCTGACAGAAATATTAAAGTTTAATTTGATGTTTTAATTACAGCTATAATTAATTTACTAGGATGCAGTTGCTCTGAATAACATGTTCAACTAATAGGGGCTGCAAGTATGTTTTGTTTTCTCCTAATCATGAAAAAAATATATATATACATATTTGTTTTGTCCAATAGTCTATAAACCTCAATACAATTTTAGATTTAATTTTAGTTAAACTTGATCTTTATTATCCTAAAGAAAGAAATTCTGAGGAAAAAAAGAAATATGAATAAAAAGCAAAGTAGTAGACAATATTTCAAGCCTGCACAGTAACTAAAATGTAACTTTTATCTGTGTTAACCCATTAAGTCTTCAGTGAGGAACAGGTGTCATGTATATTCAATGCAGGTGTCTGGCTTTTTTGGTTTTTACTTCCTTTGTTTTGTTCTCTTTGGCTACTTCCCTCAGACTATTTTAGATTTAAGGGAAGAGTAATTGGGTGAATCCACTCACAACAGCTGACCATCTACAAAAAGGAAACAACACATCTTCCTGCTGTTTTACTCCCTTACAAAGTGTACACTAACAGCTGAAGATAGTTGTAGAGAATGGTTTTTGGTTTACCAGGTTTTCGATGGACCTCTGGTACTGGTCGATCTCCCTCAGAGTCTCATTATCTCTCTTCACCTCGTTGACATACTGAGCCAGGTCCTTGGTAACACACACACACACACACACACACACACACACAATACACACAGTTTATGGGTTTCGTTTAGTCAAGAAGTAGTGAAAGAAGTCAGAAACCTCAACACATAGTATATATTTTGTAAAGCCTAGAAGAAAAATATTGATATTTTGTACAGAACTTTTAAGGGAATAGTTTAAATCCTATGGGAAATACAGAATACATGTATTCGCTTTCTTGCTCAGAGACAGATGATAGGATCCATAGCTACCAGTGTCGTTCAATATGAAGCTGGAACCTGGGGAGGGTTAGCTTAGCATAGCTTAGCATAAACCCTGGAGAACGAGCCAACCTGCTAAAACTAACATGTGTAAGTGTAAAATGATAAGTTAGGATTTTACTGGAGGGAGTCAAAAACTTAAAACCTATTGTTTTTTCATGTTAGCTAATAATAATAATAAAACAATAATCATCTCTTGGCATTAAAGAAAATATGCATACAGAGTTTTGTGTACTTCTGTGACCAAAAAATGCAAACCATTTAAATGTTGGTCTATACAGGGCTGGAAGAGTGAAGGGTGCATTCAGCAATCACTAATGTGATGGAAATTTTACCTTTTATCAGTACACACCAATCCAAAGCAGAGTAGCATGAATGATTTATGACTTTTTCTTTCCATTTGATTAAAAAAAAAAAAAAGTTGGTAGTTTGTTGTTTGTGGTGTGTTTGGAATTACCCACTAAGTCGTCCTGCTGCTGGTAACAAGCTGAAATCACAGTGATTACAGAACGTTTACCATAAGCACTGCACTTACTTTCATGGCATCAAGAGCGATCTTCAAGTTGCTCTTGTCAGCAGCATCGTGAGTGTGTTTGACTAGCTCCTGTTAGGGGCGAGAGAGAATTGCATGGACGAACACATTTGGCATGAGTAGCTGCTGGATTATTGATTTGATAATGAACATGACTGCAAAGTGACCTGTGTGAGAGACAGTTCCCCCCATGTTGTTTTCAAAGCATGAGAAAAAAAACCCGCTGTCAAACTCTGATTTGACAGCAAAAAAAACAAACATATTTTTAGGTAAAGATTGACAAATATGCTGCAGGTTATCCCTTTGAAATTATATTCTAATACACTAAAAATTAAAGTAAATAGAAAGAGAGAGACATAAAGGGTTTTTTCTTCCTCTAATTTGTTCGATTTTGTGAGAATACAACATCATTTATCTCTACAGCAACAAGCTACAATCAAATGTAACAAAGTACATTTAGTAAAATACTGTTTCAAGGTAGCTGTACTTCCCTTGAGTATTTTCATTTTATGCTCCTTTACACTATATTCTGAGGGAAATTGTAGTTTTTTGGGCACTTCATCATTTGTTATGTACAGTTACTTGTTACTACAGATTAAGATTTAAAATTACAAAACATAATAGAATACAAAGCAGTGTTTTCCAATGAACTACCCAATAAAATAGTTAATAACTAACATCAGCTCCATTTACTCATAAATTCTTGTTGAATTGGAAAATAAGGCTAAACGGGTACATAAATAGGATTTGTCTTTTGAATACAATTAACAAAACACATACAGTACCAGCACACTGTCATAAGCTGTGCAGCTTTATACAAATACAGTAGTGAGTAAAAGATATTCTGACCACCTGTCAACACCTACACACACGTCTAGTTGATAAATCAACACATGGACGTATATTTTGCACCGAGGATCCAATCTGTTGATGAAATTTGCCTCGGAGTGTCCTGCGGGGAGACTTTGTTTTCGTCACCACCAAAACACCAGTGAAATTGGAAAGGACACAAACAACCTCCTACTGGTCCAGACTGGGTCAAGTCAATGTCAATATAATCACGACGCGCAACTATTTTTCTATGTGACACCGGTCTCACCAGTTTAGCAGGAAATAATATTACATCATCATTTTTCATTTTTTGTCACAGTTTACATTTAAATGTTTGCTTCGTACTAGACAGATGCTGCTTATTGATAACAGACACTGTTTGCTATGTAACATGTGTGTTCTGTAGTAGAAAATCATCAAGATTTAATCATAATGGCAGTGCTGTGTACATTATAGGTGTTTAATGTCAAAGATGGGTGGAATCACTTAAGGCGTGTTTACCCTTCATTATCTTTCTAATAATATTACAGAATGAACAGCTTAACTATTCCTTCATGTGGTGAAAGCCGCAGCGCTGCTGTATCCACTGTCTCACTTCATTTCCACTTCGCCACGTCCTCTTCACTTTCTTCCTTTTTTGCTCCATTCCCCTCAAGGGGGAGTGGGTGACAACACTCTGGATCACCACCATTTACCATGCAGGCCTTTACCCTCTACAACAGTTTAAAAGTGCTCTCTAGTCATTGTCCTGATCTGCCCTGCCAGCTATCGTCCGACCTCTGATTCATACTAACCAGGGGAGTGTCACACAGTTGTCAGGAAATGACATTTAAAGATGTTGAAAGGCTGCATTTCTGTTTCTTTTTTTTTTTTACAGGAGACATAAAGGTGCAAAACACGTCTAAGAGTGATAATCAGATGTCAAACTACTATAACATCTAATTAGGATTCCAATTTTACATCAGTTTTTAATCAGATGACAAAAAACTCCTGAAATGAATGATCTTCCCTTTAAAAATCTTTAAGAAAAAATGTGGAAATACTGCAACTTGAAATGTATTGAGACACACTGACAAGCTGAAATTATCAACTCTAAATGCATGACTTGTCAGTGTCAATGACTTGTCAGAAATGATGCTGTTTTGCAGAGTTGATCTGCTTCGACGGTGTGAAAGGCGGCAAATATGTGGAGAATGTCGCCATCAAGTGGACACTTTTATACCACCTGAGAAATATCTTGTGAGTCGAAGCAAGAGTTGACAAAGCCTCCCAGTAATCAGTCTCAAAAGAATAAAACCTAGACTCATCAAAGAGAAGTGTAGTAAATTAAAACAGAAATCTAAGTGACATCGCTCCTCCTGCAGCAGGTAATATCTAGGCAATCTGCTGAGGTGTCCCAAAGAGAGGCACAAGAGCCCCGAGTGTTCAATTTGACGCATTAAGTAATAACAAAGTTGAAAAATACCAGAATCATCTGATGACTGGCAAACCAGTCAGGAGGAGCGGAGCACCAACATGAGCAGCCAGTGGGAGTATCTCCTGTCTAACATCAACACATCACATCTCATATCTCATCATACCTGAAGAAGAAGATGGTACTTGAGGACTCTCTGCATCGGGACGACCAGCAGGTCCCTCAGTGTAAACTTCCCATTGTTGGCCCTTTTGGAGCACTCCTGTTTTAAAAAAAAAAACATGCATTTGTGTCATTTTCTTTGGTGTTACTGAGATTTCCCAAAAGGTTGTGAATGTGAATGTTCACAGCTCGTGTCCGTTCACATTTTATATCAGGGCCCCCAGTTGTCAAAAACCATGAGTTTTAGAAACTGGCTAAAGTGTGGCCTAGTTTTGTACTGTTTTCTTTTTCTTAAAGTATATGTTTTGCTTCTTTTTTTTGCTTACCACACAGGCTCTAATGCAGCTATTTCTTATTTTCAATTCACCTTATGAAACCTCAATAATTTGTTACCAGCATAGGCTACCACTGAAACTTAGTCTATCAAGGCTGTATCAGTAAAGATACATGATGCAATAAGTAGCATCATAATTTATGTGTATTGCACAATATATACACTAGGTGGCTACTTGAAAACTAAATCTGCGTGCATGTGGGATTATTTGCAGACCAACTTTTTCAGGTGTCTAACCTCCAGCTTCAGGCGGACGTCCTCTTTCTCTTTGCAAATGAGGTCTAAAGCAGCGATGGCGATCTCCACTCGACTGCAGTATATCCCGTAAATGAGCAGTCTAGGATTCAGAGGAGAGGTGGTGAGGCCATGACAGCTGATATACGTACACCAAGTGAGTATTCATTGTTCAGTCGTGGATATGGTGCAGTATCATGGTGTAACTCATGTTATGTTGCTCATCATAACAATAGACCGAGTTTGTCTAAACTACAACATGATGTTTGTACAACTGACGAAATAATCGTTCAAGTAAGAAACAATCAAATACAACGTGTAAATTATGAAGTACTTTTCCCATGAATTGTATACACAACTGAGGCAGAGCTGTCTATAAAAATGTGCCTGAGTCTTTTTCACACAGACAGCAACAAAGCTTGACATATCATTCAAATGTAAAACTGGTGAATGGGCAGAAGCCTGGGCTCAGAGCAGCTGCACAGTTAAAATGTCTAATGCAGAAGAAAAATACATGTCTGCCAGAGTATAGATAGAGAATATTTCACAGTTTCTCTGCAGCATATCAATAGCGAATTCTAAGGGAAAGTACAGTGGTCTGGTGATCCTAAAATGAAACCTTCTGAGAAATAACTGCCTCTATGACTTACACACACGAACACACCGCATGGTTCTCAACTAAGAGAGAAACCGGACAGCAATTAAAAACGAATGTTGTCTATGAATACCTCTCCTTGTAGGTGATGAAAATCTGGTAGAGATTTAAGGCATTTTTGTTCAAGATGGAGTCCTGCACATCAACCATCAGGGTCTTGTGAACTTTAACCAGGTCCTGGGTTGAAGAGAGAAACCATCAGTGTCTAGACAGGAACATTTCATACTCATGCCATGTGACAAAAAGGAAAAAGTTTTGGGGACTTACTGGGATGTTGATAAAAACTTTGTCAATTTCAGCGGCAGACAAGAACTTCTTCAGAGGATTCAGAAAATACTGGAGAAAGAAACAATTGAAACCCCCGGATAAGTCATCTGATATCTTTTCCCAAATATTTATAGTCAGTGAAATAACTGCAAAAGCTTTTGTGCACTCAGATTGAAACCAATAAGACACATCATGCCAAATGTCAGATAGAGATCACTGATAACTGTGAATTTCCCCCAAATGCCCCTAAAAACAAACACAGATGTGTGCTAAAGACATGCTGCTAAAATGATAATAACATAAAAAGAATAAATTGCTTAGAGGTGAGATTAAGACAGAAACTCATCATTAACCATTTAACAATATGTGCTCTCAGTGCAGAGGAGACTATTAGAGGTGGTTCGATACCTTCTCGATGGACTCCAGAGTCTCCGTGTATTTCTCCTCCGTCTGTTTGATCTCTGTGAGGCAGCAGCTCCGCACATCCACCTCTGCCTGCTTCTGGAGAGACACACAACTTAGAGAAGTCTCTTCATATATCAATGTTTGATGGCGATCAATGTGATTAGCTTTTTTTATGTTTACCTGTGTAACAAGAAAGAAGGGTGAAGTGATTTGAGATTACATTACAAAATGATGAATCCCTTTCTTCTTCTTCAAAAAAAAAAAACTATTGCACTTGTGTGTAAAAACAAAAAAATGAAATTATGAATGAGCTGAAAATATTTTATTAACTTTAAATAAGATAACCAACCATTCATGGTATATTTGAGGAGTATCACACTATTTTTCTATTTTTGTAGCCAACATAAGAGGCCAAATTTTCAGTGATTTGATCTCAGTTAATGACAGGTTTCTGCACAAACAATGATTTTTAATGCAGAACTTTTCCTTGTGAATGTTGTGGTGGTAATGCTTAAAAACGCCCTGATGGTGAGTTAAAGAACCAGACTAGTTTATATACATTTAACTGCGAAATTTTACAAATTACTGTACGTGATATTCGAACAATATTGCCCCCATCCCCTGTCCCCCTTCTGAAGTTGAAATATTAAATAAATACGTTTGCGTGTGTGTGTGTGTGTGTACGGCTGACTCATAGTGGTACCAGTGGGGGATGTTGCTCAGTCCTCATGAGATCTTCATAGATCTCTCCCCCTGCGTAGTCTTCTTCCAGCCCGTAGACCGCTGCGTACAAGTCGTCCTCATCCTCCAGGACATTCTCACTAAACACAGACACACACACATTAACATATTATACAAACCCCCACTGCACCAACATAGTAACTTTCATAATGTCTTCTGCAAGGATGTGAGACTTTGAGGGATCATGACCATTTCCTGAAGACCATTCTGTCGTGTCTGTGTTTGTCTTTTGCTGACAGCTGCAACAGTGTCACTGGTGTTGTTTTCAACCCATGATTGTGTTTCAAGAAAATTGCTGAAAAAAGTTGCTGAATTCCCTCTATAATGTGCTGATTACCAGTCAGAAATGACTTCTTACAAAGTGTGAGTGATAGGATAACATTACTTTAACAATAACAGCAGCCAGGTTGAGGTTGTTTCTCTGTCCAGCACCTAGAAGTTAGTGTTTTATTGGGATATGCATGCTGGCTTTACATTTAATTATAAAAAAAAATAAGCAACACACTGTCTGTATATTCTATATGTGACTACAAACTTTTGTATATCATATTATATATATTACATTATATTGCCGCTGCACCTTCTGTCACACTCATTAACTTGTCATCAATCAATAACCATTACATTTATAAGCAAATGAAAAACTGAGAGGCAGCAGGCACAATTCAAAGAACTCAGGATCTGAGACTCTGCGGTGACATGGAAATAATACAAATATTGCGTCTGTTCTATACATATTTTATTACCCATATCCCTCTTAACTATCAATCAAGCTGTCAGCAGCACCCATCCAGAACCTTGATGTGGGTGGCGCGCAAGCACTCAGCAAAAACCTGCAGAATTACTCATTCATTTCCTCTGACAGTAACAGAGAAACGGAGCCAAGCCTTTTACCAAAACATGTGGGTGTCCGGACCCCTGGAGAGCATGGATGATGAGCAGCGCTGGTTCTGCTACTGAGCAAAATAATCATGTTCTATCAACACCAGTAATGGGCCCACAGAGAGAAGCTTCATACATACTCAATCAAGTCCTCCAGATTATTGCAAATGTCCTCGTCTTTTAGGCTCTCCTCGGTTGGAAACGGCCTGGAAACGACAGCAAAGCAGTGTGAGGTTCAACAGAAAAATCGCAGAGAATAAGCTATTGATGAGTGATTTAGGGCAGGACAACTTTTGATGTATTAAAATCCAAAAGTGCAGAAAACAGAAAAGCTATTGTAAATTTCACTACTGCAGGAGGACTAATAAAGCACTTTCATATCTCTTATCTTATAAATTTCCCATGGGATCTATATGTATCTATCTATCTAAAAGACATGGACAAATAGAGTTGAATAAATTACAGGTGTGCTATATAGTGAAAAGACCTAACATTCACGTTTATTCATTTATTTATATCTGTACTGTCTTGCATCTATATTGTGCTGCATTGTATATCTTTGTCACGCCGTTTTAAAAAACTCAAATAAACCACATTTGTGGAAAAAAATTGCTTTTCATTTCTGGTAATGAAGTAGGCCTACGATTCCTAGTAAACTGGAATCTGTGTGGTAAAGTGTGGCTGAAGTGTCGGTAAGCGGGGGCCGGGGGAGGGTGGGAGGGCGAGGTAGGTGAAGAAGGGGTGTAGTCCTTCGACAAACTGACATGTCCACTGTGCATTTTTCACATTCTGTGACTTACTTGATTCCTGTTTGCTGTGCAATGGTTGTGTACGAGAGCTTGGATAGCGTGTCCATAACCTGGAGAAACAAATGTGTGTGAATACATTGCTTGTGAATAGCTCAGAAACTCTGAAGAGACACGGAGGAGACAGTGTGCTAGAAAAATAAACTTGCTGTGCTAATGGTAAAGTTACTACAATTCAGTCAAAATTACAGCTGCAGATGTTTCTCAAAACCAAACAAAAACTACTGCAAAGACGGTAAATATCTTGAAAAACACAGAGCAACCAACTAGGGGAACATAGGGGAACACCCGCTGTTGCGCTGTTGCCGGTCGATGGACTCTCTCTATCTATCTGGCCTATCTAGCCTCTACCTGGTCTTTTTATTCCTTTCTTCATTGCTTAAACCGAACCAATGGGACAATTCCACTTCTCACTTAAAGTCACAACTCAACTTCTCACTCACAAATAGGCAAAAATCTGCAAAGTCACAACTCCACTTCCAGGTATGGGACCAAAAATTGCATGTTCCCCGGGTCCTTTTGGGGAAAAGCGGGGAACATAGGACCCCTTTTATTAAAAAGGATTGTATGTTCCCCGGTCACATACACAGCTGGAACATAGGACCCGGCCGGGGTGCATAGGGATGACCCCATGAGAATAGCCACAAGGAACAACCACGGATACACACACCAGCACTCACTATTACATAAAAAAACATTCATAACACCTTAGCAACTTTAGCATATATTTGCTACTTGCCTAATACACACCCCAGAGCCCCCACTGTTAGCAACACAGCAGCTCCAAGCAAGCTAAGGACTTATGTTGTGGCTTTCTTATGACAAAAAAGTCATTTAAAATGCCAAGCAGTAGCTGTGCACCAAAAAGCTAGCAGCAGCAGCAGATTCATTAAACACCCACAGCCAGAAAAACCATTAAAAATACATCAAGTTGCACCAAACAAGTTTTGCATCATAATCGCTGTGTAGCCGATAATGCATTCGTGAGCACATCTCTGTGTTAATCACCTCATTTATAACATCTTTCCTCTCTGACCGTGATTTAGGGAAAGAAAGAATCTGCTTGTTATTGTAGGGTGTGTACAACACTGTTGTATTTTTTTCTTTTTACAATGTTTTCGAGACCTAAAAAAGACAAACAAGACATTTGGAGGAATTATTGTGTGTTTGGTGTTGACATGAGATTATAAGGTTTAACTTTTTAAATAGCTTAATTACTATGTTGTCCTTTGCAAAGTGATGGATGTGAACATTTGATTTAGCCTGTAACATGGAGTAAAAACTTTTTTCTTTTTTTTTTACGGTGCTCTTGGGTATTCAAAATACACTTTGTAAGTAGGCCACACTAACCACGTCAGTTGGACTTTAACTCATGCTGTGGGTTTGTCTCTCAAGTCACATGTGGTTTAAACTGAGACTCAGCGCATCAGACAAGTCAGGTGTGAGAACAACTTCTCTTCAAGGCAGCCTAAAAGGATATGCATTTGATAACAAAAAGTCAACAAATGCCTGATTTTCCCAACTTATTTGACGAACTGAACTTCTACCTTTTCCTCGCTGCTTTTGCACTCGACCAGTTTGAAAAGAGAAATCAGTCCTGTACAACACAGTGGCCACATTAACACTTTAGCGTTACGTCACTTGTGATTGGGTGTGAAGAATTACATTTACACTATTGGTAAGTAAGCTTGCAAAAGAATACCACAGAAATCAAATCATTTGTGTGACTTTTTTCAAAGCAAGGGAAGTTTAACTTTAAGATTACCTTCATTCATCCCACATGTGACTTTTAGGGGCCAGAGTGTTTTTTTTAAGTGTCTGGTCATGCACAACACAACGAATATCAGGACCACAGATGTGTAACACCAGAAGTATGTAATCACCAGTCATTATAGTTTGATTTTCCTTTTTGTTTCAGGAAATTCAGACTTCCAAAAATAACATGTGAAAATGCAGAGGCCTTGTACAGTTTTAAAGCTGGTCTCTCACACTACAAACGGAGTTCTTACACACCACAAGACACCTGGCCTCAGCCAAAGCCACCATACTCATTCGCACAGGAAGAGCAGATAAATGCATGCACAAGCTAACCCTATCTACTGTTTTTATCAACCATGCCTGTAAAATCCAAATACCACTTTGCAGCGTGATGAGAAACTTCTTCACATCAGCAATAATTATTTAAAGTAAACAAGTTCATATGCAGATTCTATGTGCTTTGCTTGTAATGACATGAAACACATAGTCCTAATGCAAAAATTATGCAAAAAGCAAATACAAATACTTTTTAGTGAGCTGAGGACATTGAATGCCCACCATCGGCCAGTTGATTAGATTCATCGTTTTCCATGGCTTCGATCTTGTATCTAAGTGGATGACAGTTCTCTCCGAAGATATGAATGTTCATCAAATGTTCAGATCTGTTTGTCAGACTTAATCTCACTTTTCTCACCCAGAAGGCCCCCACCACTGCACCAACATAGAAACTTACATGTCTTCTGCAAAGGTGTGAGAGTTTGAGGGCTCATGACCATTTCCTAAAGACCATTCTAAGCTAACAGCTGCAATCGTGCGGCTGCCGCGCTGGTGTAGAGTCAGTTTCAAGAAAACGAATGTGAAAGAAAACCCTGTTTTGTTTATTTGTTTTTGGGGGGATTAGAGCATTATGGATCAAGAGGGGGGAAAAAAATCATCAGTGTAAATTTAATTGTGCCAAACTACCCAAAACCATCTCTGTACTTCTGACCATAATGAAATGTCTCCACCACATTTGGCCAACGCACAAACTTACAAAGCGAAAACAATACCAGCCCCAGTGTTTTAGTTGGTAATTATTGCCTTGTGGTTGCAACTAGTCTCGTTGCTGTACTCTGTGTAAAACACTGTATGAAGCAGTATGAGCATCTAAAGGAATCTGGGTGTATTTTGTCACGATCAGCAAAAAAAAAAAAAAAAAAGTTTTGTGAGGTCACCTTGACCTTTAACCTTTGACCATCATAGTAATCAGTCCAAGTGCCAGATTTAACAATATATTCCTGATGTATTGCTCTGAGCCAGGCTAGCTGTTTTCAATCCTTATGCTAAGCTAGGCTTATCTGACTGCAGCTTCATACTTAATGTACACACTGCACATGAGGCATCAGTCCTCTCAACAAGACAGAGAGGCACATTAGACATCCCTTCAAAGTAAAACGCCCTTCTCTGTTTGCTTGAATTACAAAAGCAAACATTTTACAGTCAAGAAGTTGATATTATTTTAAGTTAAGGGAATAGAAAACACACTTGTATCCTCTCTTAGTCATCTCAGACCTCCTGCATGCAGTCAGCATGGCTGCCCGGGGTGAAGCCTGTAGTAACCCAGCACAGGAATGTAGGTTAGAGAGCTCTCATTAGATATTCAGTGGACGGCTCTACGGGTTGAACTGGCACAACTCAACTCAAGTGGATTAGACTGGCTGAGATTTGAGATGTTCTCTTTTGGATGTTTTCCGGAAAATAAGGAAGAGATTGAGCATTTCTCCTTCAGATGAACAACCCTTCCTGGAGATCTTCCAGCCCAGTCGCTAAACCTGCAGACACCCATATTTATACCTACTGATGAAGGAAAAAAAAAAAAGAAAAAAGAAATGATGCACTGCAATCTTCCCCCTCCGGAAGCTTGTTTGTTGGATGGACAACTCTTGAACATGGCTGAGATTATGCAGCCTGGCGTGGATGTAGTGTACATATTTGCAGGCAGCACCTCCCATGTGGGATTACCAGCAGCCAGATTAACTGGAAGCTTCTTTAGAACATAACACACTGAACTAAAAGAAAAGAGCGTCTGTGTGGGAAGCTGCACGCAAAGCTCAATATGCATTTCCTTATAGCTCCCCGACACATGTGACCACTCTCTTTTTCTCTGCAGGAAAGTTAATCATCATGCTATACCTTGCTAAAAGTTTGTTTTAAATGTTTGTACACTTCTTTAATTCAAAATTTGTTTTGGTATAAAAATCTCAGACCACATGAGATCCTGCATTAAAAAATTAACAAAAAAGGATAGTAATTACGTAGGGTAAGTAATAGTACACTCACATTAAGCTGGCACAGGCTTAATCTTCTGTATTTTCAATATCATTAATTATAAAAAATAAATATATTAATTTCAGATCAATTCTAAAAAAAAAAAGAAGAAAAAACTCCAATAGCTAGAAATGAATTATAACACATTTTCCATAAATAAACTGGCAAGTAAATGCTTCAAGGCAAAGTTAAAATGCACTGAGCTAAGAAAATGTATGAGTGGGGAATAAGGCTGTTCAGAGAGAGTGCGCTCACTTCGGCAGAGTTAAATCAGGCTCGGAGGAGGAGTGCACTACAAACCCACTGACCTGGTAACTCTGCGGTGCTGCCACAATAACACTGCAATAAAAATGGGAAGTCGACCGATCCCTTCAGACACACACCAGAAAAATGCATGGTGAATAAACATTGGATGCCGTGCCCCCGTCAGAGAGAAACACACCATACTTCTAAATTGCTCTATATCAAATTGTAATCTGCATGACTGGATTACTGTATATGAAGGTCAGGTAAACTGTTTTTTCTATATTTTTCTACAATGTTCACATTCATTGCTGCCAACTCTGGTACATGCAGTGATGACTTTGTTTTAACTAGTTGTCTTTGGTTTTTACAGTTTGCAAGAACCTTCAATACGAGTACTGTGACTTTAGATTGCACCACTCAAATCTTCTGTTCATGTGAATCTTAAAATTATAATAATCCCCAAATATTTTGTTACATAATTTATTTATTTCTTTGTCAGCACTAAATAACTGCAACTGTGAATCAAGACTTAGAAAAACTAATGTTTTTGTTTCCAAGCAATGAAGAACTACAGCTCTAAAGTTGTTTCTGTCACACTTTCTCGATATATGATGATCTGTTGTTCCTGACTTTGAGAAAATCTGTAAACTAAATTATTCACTCATTATCACTTGTATGTGGCATAGACATGCAGTAGAATTAAACAGGCTGTGTTCATACAACTTGATTTCCCTGTGCAGCAGCTTGTGAAGGTGCTAAACCCCTAAAGCTCACAGACTTTCATGAATCACTGTGACTAATGAAGAAGGTTGGTAAAAGGGGGAAAAAAAGAGCAGCGGAGAACAGAAGAAAATTAAACCACATGATCACCGTACGCGAAAACGGATTGTGTTTTTGCGTAGCGTAAGAACAGCTTTACTGTACAGTGGATGTGGCTTGTTACCTTTCCAAAGTCTCGCACATCAAAGAGATCAAAGGCCTCGAATAGGTCGCTTTTCTTTATCCCGAACACATCACAGCAAGACGTCAGGAAGGTGCGGATGTTCTTCAAGCACAGGAACTGCACAGAGAAACAAATGGCATCAGTTTAGCATTGTTTTTCTCCATAAAGCACCCAAAGTCATTTGTGCCTTATTTTATTGTCTAGAATAATGTTGGTTTATTTACCAATTACCCAAAAGTCACGCTGACACAAAATAACACACTTCACTGCTTTGTAGCCATGCAGAGAATTATGGCAGTTTTTCTTTTTGTTGCATTGTTTGAACAGGTATAATATTTAGAGGAAGAGAAATTACAGAAAATACTTTTTTTTTAAAACCAAAAAAAAAAAAAATGTCTTTTTCAACTTTATGTTCAGTGTACTAACGGAAGAGCCACTGTGATATGGGGACATTTCTTTCTCAGTGTTTTGTTGTTTATGCTTTGAGCACCATAGCTTCATTCACTTCTGTTGTACTGAAAGAGTATCAGAGACGAGTATTAAAAAAAATGAAAATATATTATTATGTCATTTAAAGTAGAGGAACAATCCATCCACTCCATTCTGTTTTTAATAATAATCGCCAGTTCCAGTAATATTATAACTAGCTCTGGGTAAACTGAAAGTGAAAAGTGAAAGCTTCACGGTGTGAAATGAAACCACGAACCATGTGCTCTTTTGGTGTCACTTCCTATTAGGATTGTTGTCTCAGTGGGAAGAGTGCACTTGAACAACTTTCATACTGTGCAGACAATATGATTATGGTTATGTTATGGTTTAAGGTTGGGCCCTGAGTCAACCTTGGGCCACTTCCACTAAAATATCTGTCATAGATCCCTGAAATAAAAAAAATAAATATCCAAGTGTTCAAACAATAACCAAACGCACTGACCATGATTTTATTTTTTCCAACAGATTATTATATTAAGTGATGACTAAACTAGAGGCTGAATATGTGGCAATGTTCAGTATAAAAGAGCTAACAAGATTCTTGAGAACAGATAGGCCCCGTTTTATCAGCTCATCATGGAGGCGCCTGTAATCACTCCACCGCCCCCTGGGGCCCTGTTTGTCTGCGGAGGAAGTGCACAAGCATGATGGCTCTGAACCACTGCATGCCAGCCTCTTTTCCCTCAATGCAGTCACAGCACATTCATTTTAACATGATGTGTGTTAGGGATTATTTATTATCTTGTTTATTCACATATATACTTTTGTTTTGCAGCCTCTCTTGAAAGATTTTCTCTGGATGTTTTGTTATGTGTGCCAAGGCCAAACATACAGTAGCCCTACGATAAAAATAGTTCTTTCGGGCACATTTTCATCACAGTACACTGCACCCGCGCCCTGCACTCCATTACCTTCATGCCCTTGTTTCCACTTCCAAGATCGTAGGTCAGCAGGGCACAATGAAAGGGCCATTTAAAAATCTGGCACACATGTTCCTCTCAACTATGCTCAGATGGCCTACAGCTGCAGGCAGTGGCTATCCATTTTTATGCCCTGTGCTTGCTTTCACTGTCTGTCAAGAAGATAAAAGACAAGTGGACGTGCACTGACAGAGCACATATACAGGCCACTGAAATTTATAAGATAGAGTGCCACCAAATGCCCGGCTGGGAAATTGATGTTTATTTATCACTGCAGCAAAAGATTTTTGATGGCAGAACTAATCTTTTTCGGCCTGATGTCTTCATTTATTTATGGCAGAGTGCGGACAGTAAAATGAAATCATTTTTGACAGCGACTACAAAAATGTTTAATCTCGTCTCTCAGAATCAAACCATGTGGAATCCACTAACAGATTATTACACCTACTACAGTTCAAACTCTTCTGTGTTGGCACTCTCTGCATCATTTTAACGTCAGATTAAAATGCCAAAGCTGTGCCCTTTTTGGAATTTAACATTTCCTGAACTGTGACATGATTGTCTAATGCACTGTATTTTTAAGAAGGCCTGATAAAGATCTAATCACCCGCAATTTGCTTGAATGAAGTGAGCACAAGCCAGTGCACAGGAAGTCTTGATAGTGACATATTATAAAAAGGCGTGAGAATCTGAATCTGAGTATTTTGATAACCACACCACAGTACGCTGAAATGCGGAGATACACGTTATCAAAAGAAAGGTGCACTGCTTTTCACAACTTCACTATATTTCTACTCCATTGCATGTTATTGGAGTCTAATTTAATTCAGTTTTGTAGTGGAAAATACATTTCTTGAATAAAAAAATGTGTATTTAGTGTGTATAGAGCTCACAGCGTCTCCTAAAGGTTAACTACACATGTTGTAAGCCTTTAACTTCAGCAGACTACAAGCTGCTGCACAAAGAGTCAGAGTTCCTTGACTAATGGGTGGATCAAAGCCAGGATTTTATCAAACCTCTCCAGTGGCAGCAGGAGGAACGATGAGTAAAGAGAGCTCGGTCAGTCTTGGTCCATTCATTTCATGTTTCATAGGCTGAGGGGGTGTTGAGCACTCCCTCACTAGTTTAAGAGTGTAGCGATGCAAAAGCAGGGCACAACAAGTCTGTTAGAGTTAACTACTGTATTCAGAAAGAAGAGGAGAGTGAGTAAGGACAGGTCCACATTAGATAATCCCCACTGTGAGTCTGACAGAGGTCACTTTGTGGCCTTAATGTTTACAGTGACACTTATCAGTTTGAAAGATTGCCAAAGAAAAGAAGATGGCTTTCATGGCGGTTTACTGCTTTGCTTTGAAATCATGGAGTAACCTAAGAGCAACAAAAATGTCTGTGTATTAAACCTTTCAGAACTTTAGAATAAACCTTCTGTTTTCTCAGATTATTGTTGTTCCTTGCACGTGCTGTGACAGAAAACTTTACAATAGGCTGCACTAACATGATGGCTTCTGTGTTTGAAGACCTATTTTTGGACCTGACATATTTTCCTTAGGTATATTAAATTTATAAAGCAACTTCAAACTTGTTGCTTTAACTCATGCATGTAGTGCAACATAAATTGCAGTCTCAGCTCATAAGCATCAGTAGAAGTGATTTGTCGTAAATGTAATCCCACCAGTTTAACTCTGGAGCGTCTGTTTGTGAAAAGCTTCGCTCGCAGCAACGGACGTCGCCCACTGGGACAGCAGCGCTTCTCCGGCCCTACAAGTTAGTTCATAAGACGCATGTACCTGTGACATCTGTGGCCTGAGGTTGATCTCCTTCAGGTTGATGGTGTGAGGTCTCAGGTTGTTCAGCAGCTGGCACAGCAGCACCCCGTCCCGCAGGGTTTGCGCCAAGTCGAACACCTGCGCCGTGTCCGCAGTCACCCGGTGGTTGGCCGGCAGCACGTTGCAGCTGATCAGCCACATCGCACATTGCCTCCAGTACTCCATGTTGAGGGAGATAGGTGAAAAGAAAAACAGCAAGTCAGTCCCCAGATGTGAAAACTCTGTCCCTTATTTTAAAGCTGTGGTGCACAGCATGGTTCAAGCTGCGCTCGGCGCCGGACGCTCGTCTCTCCACACTCCAGCATCGCCTCTGGAGGACGCACAGAGCCGCTGCAGCTTTATGAGCGCTGCACGCTGAAAGCCCCTCTGTGCTCGTCAACTTCCCCTTCCTCCTTCAGAGAGGTTTTAGAGGTGGTCGCAACGCTCATGATTCGTTTAAAATCTGTATTTCCGCCTTTGGTTTCCCCAGAAAACTAGTTTAAATGCATCTGCAAGGGGGGAAAAAACGCCCAGCAAAATACACAAGAAAAAGCTAAGAAAAAACCTGAGACTTAGATCCTGAGGATGCAACTGTGGTTAACAGGTGTTTCCCATGTCCACCACTATTTATATAGGCTATGCTAATATGTTAACATGATTTTAAGTTATTTAGGTTAAATAGGTTTAAATGGTTTTAACATAGGTTACATAAAACCCAATGTGTAAATGTTGGTTTTATCTACAACCAATGACTGACACCTCATAGATTCTTATTTTGTTATATTTCATTGACTGTTTAGTAATAAAACTCAATTATAAACTGCAAAGAAATTACATATCACCAGAGCCAAATATATCATCTTCAAATAGGCCTATGTCTGAGATTGAAGTTGCTCACTCTGTCAGCTAATGGTTTAATTAACTCAAAATGTGTGATGTGTGACTTATAATGAGGAATTGTAGCCTAGGTACACACACACACACACACACACAAACACACACACACACACACATACAGTATACAGCCTCCCAGCCGCATGGCATTCCATGTGGATTACAAACAGCTTTATAATCTGAGTTCTTTGCTGTGGAGCTGTGATCTCCATATTTCAATATGGTCATAAGTATAACCAGATAGAAAAGAATCATAGGATCTAATGTAGGCAGAGAGAAGGACATCCTCCTGCCATGGGATTTACTGTAGATCACTGTCAGTAAGCCCATGATGTAAACACAGGAAGGAAGCTGAGGGATCCGTCTATGGTTTTATCCTCAGTGAGGGAGCCAGATGTTTCCTTAGACATTGATCAGGCCTCAATTCATACAAGAGTATATTGATTTTTTTTTCTAACCCTTGCACCCATGAAGTCAACAGTGTCATATAATTTTCCTTAAAATATATAACAACCCAGTGCCCCCTCTCTGACAGTCAAATGCACAGTGGTGCTTTTTGCACAAACATCATTCAAAGCTCAATCTGAGGTTGTCATGGTACTGATGAAAACTGAACATTATTAGCCAATCAGAAGGTTGGAAATATTTAGAAATAAAGGCAGAAACGTTACTCAGCAGCTTTTTTGTTCCATCATCATCAGAGGCATTTATCAAGTGTCCAGACAAAACACTTATAATAATAATTACACCTCACGTCTTTCTGTTCTGGTGGACAACTATCAGTGCGAGGGTGTCTCCAACTTCAGAACTGTTGCTGGTCTACTCCAGACCATCATCTTTGAAGTATAGGTCTTCTTCCCTATAACTATGGAAACAAATATGGAAAAAATATATTCATGCTTAATGTTTTTAACTAAACAAACAAACTTTAAATGGTGACAAATCAAAATCACTGCTTTAATTTTTTTCTTGCAAGCACATGCAGATTCCTTATAGTATGTAATTTAATTCTACAAAATAGGTCTACCGTCATTGCTACATATTGGCCTTGGACCTGAAAACTACATTTTATTATTAATATTTTGACTGCAGATTTTCCAAGGAAGTCTTACATTACTTGAAACTTTTAAAGGAATAACACTCACTGCATACATAAAAACACAAAGACATTGTAGTTCTCCTTTTTTGAAAATAGCTATTTTCTCTACTCACTGCCTAACTTTGAGGTTTTCTCTCTGTATTGTAAGTAGTCTGTTTTTGGTTGTAATCGATGGTTATAGCATACTGGATAACATCATATTGTAATCTTAGTTCCTTGGCTCTCTACATATGTTATTATTTGTTGTTTGTATTTTCTATTATTTCAAACTTTTCAGACTTCTGCAAAGCAAAATCAGATCTCTCAGGAGCATTAGATGTCTGTACAGGGTACTGACATGGGTGAAAACTGCCTTGGGTCAAAAAGTATCTTTAAGATTATCATTCACTTTTATGCCAGTATGTTGCATATTCCTAAATCAATGTAGGCCTACACAATGCTCAGAGTGGAAGGACAAGGGACCCTATAAGGCTTGGCATGCCAAGCCATCAAGAAAAATAAATGATAGAAAGCAAATCTTTCAAAGTGACACTTAACGCAACATTTATCAAGATAAATAAGTAACATCCACAGTAATAGCTACATATCAAAAGTAATAATAATAATAATTTAATATTGTTATAATTATTGCTGTTGTTGCTGTTGCTATTATTAGTATTAATAATAATAATAATAATAATAATATAACATGATAATAACAATAACTGTATTATTAGTATTTATAATAATAATGTCAATATTAATGTTAATAGTATTATTGTTTTTATTATTACGATGATGATTGATTGTATTATTATTATTATTATTATTATTATTATTATTATTATGTTGCTGATGATGATGATTGTTATTATGATGGTATTATTATTATTATTATTATTATTATTATTATTATTATTATTGTCAACTTCCGGTGAAAAAAAACAAAGCAAGCACGACACCGGAAATGGAAAAAAAAAAGAAAAAAAGAAGCTGAACCGTCAAAACATAAACAGAGCAGTCAGTCAGTCAACCTAGTGTGAACGCAGCCAGCTTGGGTTTATGAACTGTCTTTTTACCAAAACCTTTATGCACGCCTTCCTCATGTCGTGTGCTTCCCGTCAGAGAGAGAAATCCTAGTCGAGACACTTGGCCTCTGTTGCTGCTCCAGTGGAGAAAATAAATCTGCAGTAAAGATTAGGACTAAACTAAGAAGTACGCCTCGTCGGGCCTTCGAGCAGAGGTAACGCTAGCTGTGCTAACTTAGCCACCACCACCACCACCACGGACTTGTGCTCGCTGCTGTGTGTGTGTGTGTGTGTGTTTGCGTAGCTGCTTTGGGACCAACCAGCTGTTCGCTCGTCAAGCAGAAGTGACAGCCGCGTTTTAGTTTCGATATTTGCTTTAGCCGCAGATATGCTACGCTAGTTAGCATGTAGCTCACGCAGCAACACTGCCGTTTGTTTCGCAGAGGACAGGGGCACAGTTCAACTCAACACAACACAGCACACAAAGCTAAAGTAAGGACATTTATAGACGGGCCTGTGAGCCAGTAAGCAAGCAAGCAAGTTAGTTAGGTAGTCTAAAAGTGCAGCGGGGGAGTGGTGGTAACATTAGCCAGGCTGTTTCGTTAGCTACAGAGCTAACACAGGTAACTTGGGGCACAACAACAACCAGCAGCAGCAGCAGCAGCAGCAGCACTACACAGTGTGGCGTCGTTTGTTGACAACAGTTCAGCGAGTGCATGCAGTAATGTCGGCTTTACTCCTGCATGCACACACAAGTTGTCCTCTTGTTAATCTGAGCACTTGCCA
This sequence comes from Trachurus japonicus, assembly GCF_045865225.1. NCBI lineage: Eukaryota > Metazoa > Chordata > Actinopteri > Carangiformes > Carangidae > Trachurus > Trachurus japonicus. The sequence continues at coordinate 14,758,589 of NC_140923.1, forward strand.
GTTAAGGGGTTAATAACCAACCTTGATATTGTTTCGGTGTGTGTGTGTCTGCCTGTCTGTGTGTGTGTGTGACACTCAAAGGTTTCTCCCTCGGGTCGACGCAGGACAAAGGAGACAGAATGGCTGAGGCTGACGGCAAATCCACTGCGCTCAACGGTAAAGGATCAGTGCTACTAGGAAATAACTTGACTATTTATACAGGACATAACTGTGTACAAACAGGGAAGGTAATGACAGGATATATCTGTTTTGTTTTTGTTGTTTATTTTATTTTTATTTATTTTTTTACAGGTGGCTCTGAAGAGAAGGAACCTGGAGAAGATCAGCACAAGGAGGAAGATGCCTCTGGGAGCCAAGAAGGACAAACAGAGTCTTCCTCTCAAGATGGTAAAACTTTTTTGAAACTTTTTATTACAAACATTTTGTATTTGGGTAGAAAATTTGCTTAATTATGTATTATTTTATTTAATATGAAATGCATACACAGATTCCTGACATATTAGAGGAGAAATCGCCATTGTGTGTTTTTATGGTTATGCAAATAATGTGAAATCAAGTACTATGACTCTTGCAGTCATCAGATCTTAACTTCATCGTCTTTTTGTAATATTCTGGTTGGACTGTCGGTGCACTTTACTGTACACCTTTTCTTGAGTCTCCCAATGAGACTGTGTTGTCTTAACCTTACCCTCTTTGGCTCTGGATTTCCTATTTCTGTAGCTCCCAAAGAAACAGGAGAGGCATCCGGGGAGAAGCCCATGCCAGATGTGGAAGGAGAGACCGGCACAAACAGAGAGGGAGAGGAGGAAGACACGGACAGCATGGACGGCAGCGGCCTCTACTCTCTGACTGAGGATGGAGAAAGAGAAAGCGAGGGGGGCAGACCAGAGCGGGTAAAGGACAAAGATGGCGGGAAAAGGGCAGCTAGAAAGAGGAACAGACCCGGCGGTGGCACCAACCACTCCTCCAGCTCAGATGAGGATGACGACGAGGACGAAGAAGAAGAACAGAAGGACGATGAAGATGACGACGACGACGACGACGAGGCCATGGAGGCGTGGCTGGGAGCAGAGCTGCGTGACCTCCGTGGGCCCATATGGAGGGCGATACCCTCGCTGCGCTCCCGGGAGATCGGCAGGGACTCGCACCAGTTCGTGAGGCGCGTGTGCGGAGCCCGAGGCCTCGTGCAGAGGCTGGAGCTGCAGGGCCGCCTGGAGAAGCACACGGGCTGCGTCAACACGTTGCACTTCAACCCCTCAGGCACACGTCTGGCGTCGGGCAGCGATGACCTGAGAGTTGTCATCTGGGACTGGGCCATCCGCCACGCTGAGCTGGAGTTTGATAGTGGCCACAAGAGCAACGTCTTTCAGGTGAGGGAAGAAACTGATAATTACTGTTAGTCAAATGTCAGAAAAGTAAAATCCCAGAGACCTAAGTGTCATCTTTTTGTTGCATGTCAGAATATATCAGTTTAAAATGTTGTTGAAGAGAGAAGAGCAGGAGATCCTCGTATTTGTGAAGCTGTGATCAGTTGATGTTTCGATTATACTTGATGAACAATTTATGAATTATAATTCTTGAATACTACGTACTTCAATTTTCTTACAATAAAGTAATTAATAGATGACTGAGTGAGTGACTAATCAGAGTGCATCACTGTCAGAAACTTCTCCCTGTCTTTGATACACATAGGCCAAGTTTCTGCCTCACAGCGGAGACTCCACCTTGGCCATGTGTGCTCGGGATGGTCAGATCAGAGTGGCTGAGCTCTCCGCCACTCAGCGCTGCAAGAACACCAAGAGGGTAGCACAACACAAAGGGGCAGCACACAAGGTGAGTCCTCGCACTGCGCCGTAAGTCTGCCTGAACCATGAAATAATTGTCAGAAAATCCAAATTTTTTGAAATTGGATTCTTTATTGGACCTTCTCTGACAAATAATTGAAAAAATATAACCCAACCCCCCCCCCCCCAAAAAAAATAAAAAATTGCATATCAGATTTTCATAGAAAATTACCTTATATACCTGCTGTATCTATTTTGATACACACATTTTCAACACGGTTCTACAATAAAATAAGTTATGAAATATTAAGTAGTTTTACATTGCATCAATGCAGTAACTATTCCTATTGAAGTTTCACTAACAATTTTTGTTTTTCCTACCTTAACTTTTTCATAATTGTCAGAAAATATCCATGAGAAAACACATTTGAGTCACTGACTGACAGCGGCCATATTGAATGTCCCAAGTGAAGGCCCCTTGGTGCATGAAACTGGTGGATTTATTATCTGATCATTGCATGTATCTGATTGTATGCATTAGGTTTTTTAGGGGGGAAAAATCACAGTGAGGATGTAGAGGTCTCAAAAACTCGTGTATTTTCATGTATCAAATATGAAACAAATGGCGACAAAGGGTTGATGTTTTGGCCATTATTAGAAACTGTGGTAGATATATTTAGGACTCTCTGAGGGCAGTCTCTTACTCGTGTGTTTATCTGTGTTTTTCTTTCAGCTGGCCCTCGAGCCAGACTCACCCTGCTCCTTTCTGTCTGCTGGAGAGGACGCTGTGGTGTTCGGTATTGACCTCCGTCTAGACCGTCCTGCCAAGTGAGCAATACCATCATTAAGTTTTAAATTTAGTCAAAACTGGAAAATGAGGACTGTCAGAACTGTATTTTTTTAGTATTAGGACAAAACAGTATGATGAGATCACAATAATACAGCAGACCTGAGGTAAATAACAGTTTAATGAAGCTTAAAGTTGAGATATCCCGTCAGTGTTGGTGAACGTCGTCCACTTCTAAACACATCCCTTGTTGCCTCTTTATCAGATTTAGTGTCTTTGCTGTGAGTCACCTTCATTCTTGGAACATTTCTGTTTGCTTTGCTTTTACTTGTTTTTTGTGTCTCCCTTTATTTGTGTTGCAGTAAACTGGTGGTTGTAAAGGAGGGTGATAAAAAAGTCGGGCTGTACACCATCTATGTCAACCCAGCAAAGACACAACACTTTGCTGTGGGTGGGAGAGACCAGTATGTCAGGTAGGAATCAGTTTTATTTTGATTTATTTTATTTATGATGGAAATGGGGGAATATTTTTTTAATATTTGATGCTACTTTTCACTTTCTCCATAGGATCTATGACCAGAGGAAGATAAATGAGAATGATAACAATGGTGTACTGAAAAAGTTTTGTCCTTCACATCTGGTATCCAGTGAGTCCAAAACCAACATAACCTGCCTTGTGTACAGTCATGATGGCACAGGTAAGTCATTCACACTTGGGAAATATTTTAAGAAAAATTGAATATCTAAAGTATTGAAGAAACAAAGAGAGAGAGAGAAGTGGAACAGCTTACATTTAGTCTTTTCAAAAAATAATTTGGTATCCCCATGGTATTATTGAATTCTCTTGCAATTTTCATTAAGTAGTTTCAAACTTCTGCTTGAATTCAGTTTGGTCGCCCTTATGTAATTTCTCACTCTATCATGACTAAACTGTATTTTGGAGATATTTATTGAAAATAATGAGGCCTGCTCTTGGTGATTGCTTGGATGAGTCTTAAAATGCCCTTCGTAACCCTGATGCAACATCAATGCAACAATCAATGGCACTCCAAACAGAATCAGGTGTAGTCTCACTGAATAAAATAAATCGGCAAGAGAAAAGTTTAGGGTTTAGTCCCAGTTAGACAAGTCTTTATGTCATTAAAATAAATCAAACACATGACTGTTTGATCTTCTGTGTCTGTCTAGAGCTCCTGGCCAGTTATAATGATGAAGACATCTACCTGTTTGACTCCAACCACAGCGATGGCGCTGACTACCGCAGGAGATACAAGGGACACCGCAATAATGCCACAGGTATTAAATTCAGTCCGTAGTAAGAGCACTGCAGTCGTAAATCTGTGACCTTTGTAGCCGGCCGCACTTTTAAAAGTCAGACTTATCAGGTGTAGCCCAGCTTGTCAAGCATTTGGCAGTCGGCTGGACATGACGATCCTCTCCCACCGTCACGTCTTCCTCACAGTGAAAGGGGTGAACTTCTACGGGCCGTGCAGCGAGTTTGTGGTCAGTGGCAGTGACTGTGGACACATCTACCTGTGGGACAAGTACTCAGCTCGGATCGTCCAGTTTATGGAGGGAGACAGAGGAGGAGTGGTGAGTCAAAGAGAGAAGGACTTGATTGATCGATTTGTTTATTTAAGTGTCAAGCACATGATGTGCCCAGCACACATGGGCTTACAAGACACTAGACAATATAGATGCATACATTCAAAGATGGCTAACTAGTCTACTTGTAAATATGCGTCTATAGACTCAAAATAACCAAAACAATAATAGTAAGTAGTTTTATAATGTTTTCTGTCTCAGAGTCCATGCTTTTTTAATAAATCTGGCCAAGACATAGATCTTTTCCTTGAAAAAACAGCTCAACATATCACACATAGACATCCAAAATAAGTCGGGGTTCTGCACCTGAACTTTTTCAAACATGGATTTCCTCAGTTCATTATACAGAGGGCATTAAAAACAGAACGTGAAATTCATCCTCCACAATATCGAGGTCACACAAAGTATAATATAGAAATATACAGTATATTTGGTGGGAAAAACTACTCAGTCACATTCCTGCAGTGATTTTTAGAGTTTTTTTCCCCCCTCATAGCTATGCAATATTTTTGATATCATTTGTGATTCATTTGGTCTGTTTAGAAGTTTTACTGATTTGCTCCTCAGAAATTCACCCCAACTATATTTTGTGTAAAACTTTCAGTAACTCCATACTTGCATCTCTGTGCTTCTCAACGACCAGGTGAACTGTCTGGAGCCTCACCCCCACCTGCCTGGTATGGCCACTAGTGGGCTGGACCATGACATCAAACTCTGGGCCCCCACTGCTGAAACCCCCACAGGACTCAAGGGTCTAAAAGAGGTATTCTACTGCAGCGATAATACATCATGGGCGGAGAAGTTTGTTGAACATAATATGCACAGTCTTCCTCATCACATTTCACACCTCTAATTAAAGACGCTTTGTGTTTGCCAAAGGTGATGAAGAAAAACAAGCGGGAGCGTGATGAAGACAGCGTGCGCCACGGCGACCAGTACGACACCCAGCTGCTGTGGTTCCTGATGAGACACATGAGGAACAGACGGCCCCCGAGGGTGAGATCTCAAACACTGCAACCAACGCCAGAAATGTTAATTATGTTTTTGAGGTGTGGGAATGAAAAGATGCACATTTCAATAAAAGCTTCTCACTGGTTGCATTATGGGAAATGTAGGATCCTGCATTTTGAAATTTAGACCACATTATCTGCAGTTACTGCTTTATTTTAAATTTAACCCTTATGGGTCTGAGTCTGGCTGTTTTTTAATACTTTGATGATTATATTTCACGTTAACCTACTTTATTAAAGGGATAGTTCAACATTTTGGCAAATTGGCCCAAACGCGGTCTTGTAACGTTCCATTATTATCTCATAGCGTGGTGAATGTGCAGGTCATTACTTTTCCACAAGAGTGTTTTGAGTTGTTGGATTGTGTATTTGATGAGGGAAACCAAGAAATCCCATGAGCCTCCGTAGCATAGCTCTGAGCAGCTCACGGCTCTGCTCCGCCGTTCTAAAAATAGCTTGCACTGACAAATAAAAGTAACAAACCTACTGCTAAAACTATAGGGATTATGGCAATGGGCCAATTTGCCATAATGTTGAACTATCCCTTTAAGACATCTAACCCAAAAATACACAGAAATCATTATATCCAAATTGAACCCCCCCCCCCCCCCCCCCGATCCACGTCAGACATCTATATTCTTTACGTATATTATAATATCAGCTGATTAGATTTTTTCCCAAATAATATTTTTTTGTACTATCAAATTAAAACTGATCTGATTTTACATGGTCTATCAAAATCAAATAAAAACTGATAGAGAGTTTCAAATCCACACTTTCAAGTGAAGTTGACGGCCGCGCTCCAGGTGACCTTGTTTAGTTTTTATGGTGCTTTGAAGACGTCATGTGATCTGATCACGCTGGTGTGATCATAGATGGATTTTCTTATCTTGTTACTACTGGATGACTGCATGCTGTCAAAGACCAAACGGTCTCACTTGTAGAGTTGTCACGATACCAAAATGAGTAACCACGGTACTGTACCAGACAAAGTATCACGGTTCTGGGTAATATGACGATACTGCAACCTTTTTTTATTATTATTATTTTTATGAATGGCAATGTATTTGTACAAGTTATAAATACTTATTAATTACTTATAATGTTGTTTGGTGCATGATAAACATAATACTGGTGAAGTAGGAATTAGACTGAAACAAATATTTTTAAATAAGCAATAAAAAACAAATAAATGAAGTTAGAATTTATATGGTTGAAAATAAATAACCATTCAGTCTCTTGCACATTAATTTATGTTTAACAAATATAAATAATCAACTGAGGATAAAAAATCTATTTGACAATAATGCTTCTTCTCCAACATAATAAACCAGAGGACAAAATACAATGAACAGGAACTGATTCCCTGTGAAAACTATATTTTTTATGCATTTTCTAGGTGATTTATACTTGGACATCTTTTAACTCTTTATTCCTCAGCCTGTACATGGAGCATATAGCCTGATATTAGCCAATGAGAAAATAAACAGAGCTAAATTAATTAAATCCCACTGACGACGACGACGCGGCAGACCCGCCGCTCGCGCCCGGTTCTTCTGCCGTGGTGAGTGTGTTGTCTTGTGCCGTGCGCGCGTCTGGCCGAGACAGAACTTTAGCTCGTTGTTTGTTTTGAAGCGAATTTCTATCGAAGCGGAGCTGTCTCAGCTGTCTTCATGAGTCCGTTCTTGCCGGCATGAACACACAAACAGCCAATCAGATAACGGACGGGCGGACCCAGCGTTCGGAAACAGCCTATCATATCCCCAGACATCACCAGTAACAGGCAAACAGCCAATCATTCAGCAGCTGTGTAGTTCGGTTGCAGTGGGTGCATGTGGGGTTTGTTTACAAGGGAGTAGCATGCAGGGAGAAGCCGGGAGGAGAGGAGAGGCGGCCGCTATGTAGCGGAAACTGGCACCGTAGTAGTAATCCACGGTAGTACCGTCATGTAGAATTTCTAGTATAGTAGGAACCGTTACGTTTTGGCACCGCGGGGTACCGTGGCTACCGTGGGTATCGTGCAACTCTACTCACTTGTACTTTTCCCTCTGTCCCCCTCCTGATTCAGGCCCGCCGTGAAGGTACAGACCCTGACACAGATGAGTCCTGGAGTTCTCCAGATTCCTCTGATGAAGAGGAAGGAGGTCCAGACCACGTCCAGTGCATGTCCTCCTGAGCCGCACACGCACACACACACAAACACACACACACACACACACATGCACACACACACGCACAATGGGGTGCAAATGTGTGAGACCACTTTTCCATTGACTTGAATGACAAAGTGGTGTCAGACCTGTGGACCTCACTGTACCTACACATATACACACTTTATTGCCCTTGAATTGATGCACATAGGCAAGCACTATTGACACACTGGCATACTCAAAACACTGATGAGCCACAGACTTGGGGTTTTTCTTTCACACATACAATCTCACACAGACAAACAAAAACACATCATACATTTACTTTTTAAAAAAATGCTGTTGAAGCAGAGTGACAGATTTGATAACGCCTTGGTTTCCCAGCAGTTACAAAGTGTGCATACGGCGGCTTTACAGTCTGCATACACACTTCCAGAATCCTGATGTTTGAGAACTGTACGAAGGAGGTTTAGTGAGTGCTTACGTCCCTATAAACCACTTGGAGGGCCCCCCTTGCTTGTCCATACATTATCTATATGCTCTGCCTAGCCCCACAACTGTGTACTGTGCGTGTATGGACACAAGCACCTCCAACTTTAGGCACCCCGTAGTAAGCTATACATCACCAGCACACAAACCTTCCCTCTCTTAGTAAGACACCTCTTGCTCCCGAAGCTTTCTTTGCTGATGAAGAGGGGTTCAGCAGAGAGGAAGGGCGTGGACTCGTACCCTGAAACCATCCCCTGAATGTGACTTTCTTTTAACCTTGAGAGGGGAAACCTCAGTTCCCCTCAGTGCATCGCCCCCCAGCCTCATACAGATTTCTGGCCCTGAGCTTGCAGAGCAGTGAGTTGCGTTTAATCACCCGTTTGCTCCCAGAGGACTACTAAATCTCTACATGCTGCATCACCCTACATGCTGCCCTCGGCTGCTCCCTCCCCTCCTCTTTCCCTCTTTCACCCTCCCCTTCACTACTGAGTGCACTTTGAATCAGGGATGCTTTAGTTTGAGACACAGACAAAATGTGCACTGAGTTGTGTAATTTTATTTGGGGGAGAAGAGCTGTTGTCTTGTCCTGTATCTCATTGGAAAAAAAAATCCACAGTGAAGTTTAGTTTATTTCCTTTGTGTTGTTGTTTTTTTTTTCCTTTGGAGTGGAGGGGGGATATTTTGCACTTAGTCATTTCTTGACAGAGGAAGAGGAGGTTTCCTTTTGCTTCCACCAGCCTTTCCTCCTCCCTCTTCCTCTTCTTCTCCCGCCTCACTCTCCATCCCGACACCCATCTTTGACAGGACATCTTCAGTTCACCTCTCTCCGTGAACATTGCGGTGGAGAAATAGATGGCGTTCAGCATGCGCATAGGAGATAAGGACTGATGTTGGGCTCCGTTGGTAAAAAAAGAACCGGAACCGACCTGGATCAGTAGCGAATGAAACACTGCCGATGAGCCAGATGAGACTGGAGTTTAAAAAAAGAAAAGAAAAAAAAAAATGACTCCACCTATTCATGTGGTTCTTTTAAATACCTTCTGTTATGCGTAACGTCTCCGATCAATTGCTACGTGACGTTTTTCAGACAAACCATTTGAACCAGATCGGGTGTTTGCAGCCAGCACACCAAATTGAGAGGGAACTTCTGTCTGTGCTGTAATAACATTGGCTCAAAGAGGAGGACGGGGGGTCGGCAGGGTCAATATGCTTGCCAGTCATTTGTTGTGTGAGAGCGATAAAGTCCAGCTTTTCTCATTTTCTATGAGAACTCTAGTTAGTTTGAATTTATATGTACATATATAAATATATATAAAACTGTAAAAAAAAAATGAAAAAAGAAAAAAAGTTTAGCAAATGCTGTTTGACTTCAAAAGTTAAAAGATGTCGAAACATTTGATTGGTATTGATTCAGAGGTTTATATTCTATATGAGGACAAAGTACTTTTAAATTCCTGAGAAAACAAAAAGACTTCAAACACCATTTATTTCCTTTTATGAATGACATCCATCTGTTATGAACAGAATCACGGTCATTTCAAGTATTAAAAGGTTTTGATTCAATTTCTTGTTCAAACAAAAAAAAAACAGTATTTCCTTTCTGTATCTTACTCCATCAATTCAGACAGTTATATTCAGATTTTTCCCACTGGCTATTTTTGGCATCTTGTATACATTAATTAAAGGCTTTTGATGGACAGTTTTTCTCCACCACTGCCTGATATTGCATTCTACCAGTTCAGTTGGAAATATGTACGATTCGTGCAATAAACTAAAAGACAGTGCTCTTGATGTTGTTGTCCCTTTATGGTCTGATTCTTCTTGTGTTTACCTGCTGCGTCATGTGGCGTTGATTAATTTGTTTATTGACTGACAAGTGGCCAGAAGACGTCCTGTTCTTAATCTGTAGAAACTTCCTGTCATGAATTATAAAATATCCCTTCATATTTAATAGGGATTCTTTCAAACTCCACTCCCAATGTTTTTTAATTAATTTTACAGACTCTCAGTTAAAAAAAATAGTGTCATATAAAGCAGCTTGAACAGGACTAATTTTTATGTGTAAAAACCTTAGACTGCCAATTTGATCCCAAAAGACGACAAATACAATTGACATCACACTCTTGATTCCCGAGGTGGCAGCATCAGTGTCAAACATGGATGCTGACTTGAGATGTGGTGTTTTGACAAATTATCAACATGGTACCTTTTTCAATCCTGGGACATTGTGACATGTCACAGTAGGAAAAGCACCTGTATAAATAGTCAAATGAATGGTGGCTGATTTGTGTTTCGCTGCCTCAGTCTCACACTGAGTCTGAACACAGCCGGACTCCTGGAGCCCAAATGTCATCGTGAGATTCATCAATAACATCTATGTTCCTACAATGACAAGTCAAAATGTCTGCTGGGGAAAATGCTTATTGTATGAATGGATGTGTTGAGCAGAAGCACTTGTTCATTGTCCAAAATGTCTCCTGGGACTTTAGTGTTGTGGAGGTGGTAGTTTGATTAGCTCTCAGACCTGTGCACTGAAGCAAAGCAGTTTGTGATTTTAAAATCAGTTTCTGCTCATCGTTCCACATCTAAATCACCTCAGACACTTATGTAACACCGGTGTACAGGAGCTGCCTTTTGTTAAATCAGTGCTTGCTGTTTGTCGTACTCCCTTGACCTCTGGTACTTCACTTATGTAAGAATCCATTCAAGTGCAGTAAAATCTAATAGAAACACATGGCTGAGCTTTCTTTGAGCAGTCACCATCATTTACGACGAACAGAGCTGAAACTGCTTATTAGAGGTGAAACAGAAACCTGACAAATGATCTTTATATCATGTTTTTATTCAACAGGTCTCTGAGTGAAAACTCATATTCATGTGACACGGAAAACAGTTATATACTCCACATGAACAAAACTGACAAGAACAAGTGGTTTTTATAATGAAACAGATGTGTAAATTTAACATGTTTTGTTTTTCCTGGTGAAGAGAACCAGGGCTGCTGTGCACAAGTGTGAAGCAGAGGTTCTCCAGGGTGGTGTCTATAACAAAACCAGATCCAGGAAAACACATTTCAGGCGTCTGTGAACTGAAGAGACCTCCGAACAGAGCACATTCCTGCTGGCTACCTCAACAGCTTGGGCCATTTCTTTCAACTCAGTATAAAAAGGGTTTTTGAAATCACAGGGATATAATTCAAGAGGACAGCAGATGAAATATGAAACCACAACTAAGCAGTAAAAAAAAAAGAGCCCTTCACAACTCATCCCATTGACAAAAATCATCAAATATAATACTGTGATATTACTTTCATGACACAAACATCTTTTGGGATGAGTTGCTAGCCCATGCTGGTTTTAAATCCCAAACACAGGAGATGATAGTCCTTCACAGCTCCTGGCAGCCTGGGGCAGTCTGTCAGCTGGAGCTCTGCCCCCCCTCACTCATGTAGGAGATGTCTTAGACTATCAAACACAATCCTCTGCGACACAGTGCAGACGCAGATTTTAAGAGGCACTAACATAGGCTTTCACTTGTTGCCTCACTTTTAGCTGATGTGTTTCACACGCACACACCCCATCACATCACACTGATACGAATCCAAAAAGGCACCGGAGCCAAGTGTCAGGCGCGTTATTCCTTGTACTCCAGAAACTGCTGTAGTTTTTTCCGGTGCTCTGCAGACATCTGAACAGCACTGAGGACATAAAAGATTCATAGAGACTCAGCATAATCATCTTTTTGCCATTGGAGAAAAAAAGTGCATTTTTAATGATGGTGGGAGGGGTCTTACTTTAAGTGATCGCCAAAAGTGGTTGTTATCCTGTAGATGGCGGTCTTGAGTGTGGCCCGGAGAGCAAAGCGCAGTGTTTTGTAAGTGGAGTCTCCCATGCTGCTTGTCGACCTGACGGGCTTACTGGAGGCGTGAGGCAGCTTGAAGTGGCGGTCTACAGCCTGGAGACGGAGGAGGACATGGCTGTCGTCAAGTGTACACACACACACACACACACACACACGCTTCAAAGTAACAGCTGCAATTTGTTTCCCCTGCGTCAGCCCTGCAGTGTCCTGAGGCTCTGCTGTGCGTGCAACTGTGTCAGTGTGTCACCACACTGTCCATGTAATCCTGTCAGTGTGTCACCACACTGTCCATGTAATCCTGTCAGTAGGTTTGCTTTTTTTTAAATGTATTTTAGATTTGGATGAACCGATCGGTTTACTTACCTCTTGCAAGACTAGCATAGAGGTGAGGATGCTGGGTAATGTAGTCTGCACCACCCCAAATTGGTCTTCTGAGAAGGAGGCTTGAACGAGATAAGACAGTCCTGCAGGAGGATATTAGAGGATATAATGAGATATGTATCGGGGGTTAAGAGGGTGAATCCATATCAAATGAAGATTATTAACCGAGGCCGCCTCCTCCTCCTCCTACCTTCTAAAGCCCAGATGTGAGCCTGGCCGTCAGCAAAGAGAGCCTGACTCGAGGCTTCAGGAAGCTGCAAGACACAGTGTTAGGCTAGTGAGAGTTTTCACTTCAATTGAAGATCAGATCAACGAGTAAGGAAGTGGTTAGTTGGACATATTTTAGTGAGACTACACTACAACATGCATGCGTGATTAAAGGAAGATACGTAAACCTCAGACAGCAAAGCAGGTTTACCAGACTAGTTTCTACATCAAGAAAAAGGTGCAACGTAACGACTCAGACACACTCATTTGAGGAAGATTAGCACCTGTTTTATACTACTCAGCTAACACTAGAGGTGAGTGTCACACAACTCCTTAATTCAAGCTTTCAAGGTAATTAGTAAGGCTCTTTGTAACCGTTAGATGGGTGGAAAAGAGCTACATTAGTAATGCCCGAACAACGAGGCCCAACCAGGAGTTAAATTAGTGATGCCTGCAGGGTGAGGTTGTTAGATTTGCTAAAAACCAAAGAGGGAAGATCTACTGTGCCAAACGAGAGCATGCAGGAAGCCCCTCGGTGTTGGGAAGCCTACAGGGAAGTAGCATGCACACGCCGCACATCCTTACCTTGTTAAACAAATACATTATCAGCACCCGCTTTGCCATGAAATTTTTAACCTGAATGGGACAATTAAGTGTAGAGTTGTTTTGGTATGGGGACAATGGTAAGACAATCAGCACAAATAAAAAGCATTTTGGACTGACACCTGTGTAAATATAATAAATAAATAAACAAACAGGGAGATGGGCTATTTGTTGACCGTTGCACTTGACTCTTATGATACGATCCCAGAGTTAATAAATGCTAAGTGTGAAAAAGGCTTTGGTCAGAAGCACATTGCAGCACAGAGCAACAATTACATTATAATTCTGCTTTGTAATGAGGATGAAGTACCTGTTCCTTTCTGTTCTGGAGGAACTGAGCCAGCAGGCTTGGTTTGGAGGCTTCCTGCTTGGGACTGGGAACAGAGGCAGGGGACGGTGGGAGGCTGCCGTTGGCCTGCGAATCTGCAGAGAGACAGAGGACAACATCACAAATAGAATCAAGAGATCTAGACTTCATAATGCAGTATCTAATCAATCATCCTTCTATTAATCAATATATGTAATTATCCCCTGGCCTGAGCCACTAACAAGTTGGCATACTGCCATGCAAGAAGCTTGACACGGAGCCTGTTGTAATAGCTAAAATCATGTCTCTAATCAGACAGAGAGAAAGCGATGCATATCAGATCAAAACCACATGCAATGTAGCTCATCAACATTAGATTATAGCAGGAATACATCAAGCGATGAAACAGCACAACTGTACCTGCAGCAGCTTTTCATAAAGATTTAAACAACTGTGTTAAAACTGGATTCTGTTCCATGTGACTGACCCATCATCTTCCACCAGCTTCCTCTCACCTGTGGAGGTGGACCAGAGCTTTGGCGCTCTCCTCATGATGTGTGGGCTCTGCACCGTGCCGTGCCAAGGAGAGCACTGTTCCACTGGGGCAGTGAGGCGCCGCAGGGCTGGAGAGGCGAAGGGACTGTCCAGGTCAGGGGTGAACGGCGCCGTCAGAGGGCTCTGTGGGCCGCCAACAACAGAGCGGGCAAAGACTGAAGCTGGAGTTTTCAGCAGCATATTGGGCCTTGGAGACATCAGGTCTTCTGTGCCTGACGTTACTTCAAAGAAAAATAAAAAGGACAAAGTGCATAAACATATATTTATTTGAAAGAGTTCTGTCTTTTTAAAAATAAAAAAATAAAATAAAATAAAAGTCCTTAATATAGATGAACTGTGATTATTCCTGAAGCACTGACCCTCTTAATACTATTGCCAATAAAAGTTGTTACAAAAAAAAAAAAATGTCAACAACGACTTAAAATATGTAATCATTTGATACAGTATAATAAAGTTTCTTTAAATGACTAGAGCTCCACTAATGTCAGCCACTGGTTTACAGCAACATACTTGATGTCTCAGATGACGTCTTCCTCTCACTCCCAGTAGACAGTGACTTGGCCCGGCCATTGGTTGCTACCGTGTCATGATAGGCCACAAGTCTCTGAGTCAGATCAGCCAGCAGAGACAGACACTCTCTGCTGATGGCGTTCCAGTTATGAGGATGGCCACCTGAGAAAGAGATAATGAAAAGATACAGTAAGCACAATCTGGTTTTGTTGTAAAACCTCTTAAAAAAATACAATTTGAACACCTGAAATGTGTCGAGATTTATTTAAAATAATCAAAGGAAGCATTAAATGAGGCCATGTTTGCTGCATGGATTACACAACAGACCTGGCTGACTCAGACTGAAGACCTCACAGCGCCGTGATGGGGAGCGTTGAGACAGCAGAGCCAAGTCCTGCAGAGCAAGGAACTGAAAGGACAAGTCAATCATTAATTAAGCAAATTAGGTAATTAACAGGCAGAAAAAAAGAGAGTAGCTTTGAAACACTCTACACTTATGTTGTACCTACCTTTAATATCACTGGATGCCTGTCTGTGAGAACTTTGGGAAGACAATGGAGAGCATCTTCAGTGAAAGACGACTGCACGGGAAAACTGTACACCTGAAGATGAGACGACATATTAAAGTCATGTTTATCAATTATCATTTGAACTGATCACTTCAGATAAATGAGACCTTTTACCAACAAAATACTGTACACACTATTCTGTCCAGACTGGTGTTTTTCCAAACACCTACACATTCAAATCAATGTCAACGCTGCCCCCTAGTGTCTCTAAATAATTAAAAGGTAAACAGGAGTTGTCTGCCTTGCAACACAATATGCTACTTTTAGGTCATTAACATTGATGAATGGCGAACAAAATGAATTAACAAAACTTGCGAGTGTGCTACTTTATAGTGGTCACACTGGTCATGGCTGGAGTAATGTTGATCATGCACTAGGTCAGGTTTAAGTGGTGACATTTAACCACCAGATCAGATCATGTCAAGTGTATCAAATCAGATGTTGGTGTCACACAAAAATGAAACAGAAATATAAATACGTCTCGTCTTCAAAAGAGAAAAAAAAACCAAGAACATACCTCAGTGACAAAGATCCTAAAGAGCAGCAGTGTGATGTACCACGTAAAGAGGAGGAAGGTGGCACTGATCCACAGCTGGTAGAGCAGGGACAGGTCCAGCAGTCCAGCTATGCTGTCAAGAGGATGGGCAGAGCTGGAGGTGGAAAATGCAAACAAGCATAAATGTTTTTACATTGGTCCACAGAATTAACACTGACAACTAGTACTTAATCATATATAATCAAGAAACTATACTGACCTGTTCAAATGAAGATTCAGAGTCTTACAGGTCCATGCTCTGGGAATGTATCCTGTTAATGTTCAATTGAAATATTTTATTCAGCTGTTACTTCCAGTAACTTTTGGTAGAAAAGAACAAAAGCACAATAAAAGCAGCACTCAAGAATATTAACTGTATGATAACATAATAATAACAAAAGTGACTTTTAAAAAACTCAATTAGTGGAGTCTTCTTCATTAATGGAGGTCACTTACCCAAAAAGAAATACACAACAATGAAGTTCCTGATAGAGTAAAGTGCTTGAGTGGCACTGCACTTCACCACCAACGGCAGGGATCCCTTGAAGCGAAGGTACTTGTATTGCTGGGGAAATAAGAGGTGAGCATGAATAACAGTAACTTTATGTAGAAAACTGGTATTTTAGATTTATAAAATTTGAGTTAATTATGTAGGCTGTGCTGTGCTGACATCAGGGTTCAAGTAACATGTACGTATTTATCGACATTGTAGACTGGCAGTAGAGGTATATTTACATTCTCAGTCAGGAAAAGAGAGTTCTCAGTCAGATAAATGATTAACCTCGCATCAGTATCACACACCTGAACCGTGTGGAAGGAGACATAGTTCATGTTGTGGATCACACCCAATACACTGTGAGACAACCCAATGAAGGCTCCAGCCAGCAGCAGGATGAGCTGATACTCATTCAGGCACATCTGAGATGAACTGTCGGTGTTGAAAACAAAATTGAGGCAGTTAGAGGATGGCTGAAGCATGTAAAGCTGAACTTTACACCTGTAACGTGGTAACACCCTACCCATCGCTCTGCATGCATGGGTAGCTGAGCGTCTCATAGCTGCCCCCCATGAAGATGGCACAACACCAAGCAACAATTAATCCCATGCTGCAGTAGACGAGGGAGTTGACAAACTGGCGAGGGTGGAGCAGCTGACCCAACAGGGCGATTTTCGAGCACGGAATAGCTGGGATGACTAAAGAGGAATACAAGACAGTAAAAATTCATGTGAGCACATACTAGTTTTAAAGAAATTGTTCTCAACAATGTATCAGAGGAATATATGGTTATATATCAGACTGCAATGTAACTATCATTCACATCATTACTTTAATAAAAACGTGTCCCGAGTGGTAAAGTTTGGCAGAGGAAGATTTATGGGCTCTTTGCACAGCTCCACTACTTCCTGAACTTAATGCTGCACCTTTGTTTCCTGTCTTACATTATTTGACAAACTGATTAATCCAGGTGTGTCTGACCATTGTGACTACTCAGACACACCTGGATTAATCAGTTTGTCCAATAATGTAAGACAGGAAACAAAGGAGCAGCATTAAGTTAAGGAAGTAGTGGAGCTGTGCAAAGAGCCCATTCCCTCCAAACAAACATATTAAGTTGACGACGGCTTGCCGGCCTGTAAAACATGCTGGGAAAAGTAGCAGCTAAAGGAGGAAATACGTACGGCAGGAATTTAAATGTTAGCGTGTCATTTGTAAGGAAAAAAAAAGAAGATAAAAACAAACTTAAAAAAAAAATTTTTTATAGATGACAATTAAAGACTTGAATATTTCAAACATTTTCCATGGAGGATTAATAATTGGTCATATATAGATAGTTCACATATTTTGTGTATATAAGTAATGTAATTATATTTTGATTTACGCATTCATAGTGTTGTGAAATCAATTAATGCATAATAATCATGATAATCGTAATACCGTTATTATTTCTCTGTGAATACCGTATTCATATCACAAAAAATCTATAATCGTGATCGTGACATCCCGATTCAGTCATCCATGTTGGATTTTAGTCCTGTGTTTTTCTGCCACTCACCTGTATAATACTCCAGGTTCAGGAACCCCACCATGAGGATGACTCCACCCAGCAGGATGAAGGAGAAGATGGCACTGGCGCTCGTTAGTAGGGAAAAACATTCTGCAGGTAAAGAGTGTAAGAAGTGTAAGCTTGACACAGACAAAACTTCACACAGCTCTGAGTTGAATCTCAAAAAGGACTAAGGTGTCTGACCTGATATTGTGTGGATGGGGTGGAGAAGACTGAACCTGCTGAGGATTACAAACACTGCCGTGATGGGTGGCAACAACAGGACAGCCCAGGCAATGCTGGCTGCTGCTCTCCAGCAAATCACCTGCACAGAGCAGATCATCAGACATCATTATACATTTTATAATTACACAACCATTATCTCAGCTTTACAGAAGAGTTACTCAATCTATGACATTAAAACTGACTGAACTGACTGCATTTTGCACTGTACAGTGGTTTATTCAGAATATTACAAACTGTCTTTTTCAGAAAAATTATTTAGATACTTTCTTGCTGGATTTTGCCAGTTTGACCATTTTATTTCTGTTACTTTAGTTATAATTCAATTTACACAATGATTTCATAATTTCATCCACTGTGATAACTGTTGTCATTAGCATATTAAGCGATTAATGGCTTTTACATACTTCTTATTATTATCGCTCAATTCAACATTAGCATAAAGCAAACTAACAGAATAGCCAGGAACAATAAAAACTGTATTTACAAGATATGACAGTTCACACAGCAGGACTACATAATTTGATCCAACATGACCGCCATAATTCGTTTTCGTGTTCACTTTATCTGTCTACGTTTAAAATAATCTAATACATTTCATTTCATTTTCCAGGACTCAGCTAAACTTTTTCCTCAGAGACGTTAAGTTAACGTCTCTGGTTACAAGAAAAAACTGGTTGACGGATTAAACAGATCTGTGAACCGACGGGACAAAGTATCAGGTTTAAGTTACCTCCTGTGTTTAAAACCTATTTAAAACACAGGACATTTGGTTTTATTTTGATATCGCTAATCTAAACATGTTAAAACAGCTGAAAAAAGCGCCTGTTAGCTTCGCTCCTGTGAACTAGCATCAACACACCGGCGGCTACTTAGCAAAGGAGTTAGCATGTTAGCACAGGAGGAAAAACACTTTGTTATGAATGAGGAAGTGTTTCTTTTAAACAAAGACAGACGACTCACCTTGCGGATAAACCAACACGTTTGCTCTGTAGAAATCATATTGTTAGAGGTAAAGATAGAGCCAAACGGTGACTATAATCTCCGGCTGTCCTGCTGTCAAACTACTTTCCACTCAGTTTGTTTCCCATATCGCGCCACATGCACTCAAAAGACCTTTGACGGACCCCGACTCATAGCTGTCCATCTTCCTGCCTGATGCCAGCGCTGCTCATCATGACCTTATTTTTACAGTCTATGATCATGACCCATATAAATATACTCGTAATTCATACAAAAATATAGACAATAATAAATTCGTACCGGTTGAACTGAATAGTGGAAAAAGTGGAATAAACTACATAAAGTCATAAACAATACATTTTGGTACCAGTTTCATTTTTACTTAACTAAAAAGTGAAGTTACATTTCAAAATACTGGAAATTATTTACACAAAGCACCAGGACAAGCCATGTCCACTGTTTAAACTGTATATCTCATTCTAGTAATTTCTTTGTCATGTAGGCTACACATGTTAAAGTCAATTCTATCAAGTCAAGTCAATTCTGAATTCCTTTAGTTTCATCATGGATGAAAGCTTTCTTGTCATGATGATAGCCATTTCCATAATTTGGAAAACTGTGTTTATCCAAAACAGTTTTTCTGTCATTGTCCCGCGAGAACGGTTTGATCTCGAAAGCATTGACCGGCAGCTTTTGGGATGAACTGATGGACATCTCAGTTTGCATTGCTTTATGGACAAATGGTTTCTGTCCATGTTTCTGGGTAATTGCCGGGAGGGCGAGCTGCTCCCTCTGGCCCTTCTTGTCTTCCCACAGCTTCAGCAAACGGCGCTGATTATTTGTCATGTCTTTGAGGTTTTGCTGCAATGTCTGAACTTGGTCTTCCAACAGAGTTTTAGAGGTGACTGTATTTGCCAACTCTGATGTCAGATCATCAATGGTCAGGCTCAGTTTCCCAGCCTTTTCCACTAAGGAGCTGCACTCACGCTCCTTCTCGTGCAAGTCATTGATTATGTCCTTTGTGGTCTTTCCATTGAACTTGGGACTGCATTCAAGTCCAATCTCAGTACGCAGAGTTTTCACCTGTTTCCTCAGCTCTTTGTTGTCCATGGTCAAGGTTTTCAGTTTCAGTTTTAGAGCCTCAGTTGAACGCATCCTTGCCTCATACTGTCGCAGCTTCTCTCGGAGAACACTTTCTCTGTGCATGGCATCATCTCTCTCCTTTCTGCATTTCTCCAAAAGTTTTAAAGTCTCAAATTTGGACACCTTTTCACCTTTCCCATTAGAGGTGGCCATCCTAAGAAAAAAACTTGTCAAATCACTTTATAGCCTATAGATATATATATATTTTTTTTTAAGTTTGAAACTAAATTGACATTTTCTTCAGTAAAAAATAAAAAGATTAAAAACAACTAAAATAGTCCTTGAGAAATGGGCTAATAAATCCACAAACACGAGCGGCAGCCTGCATGCCTGAGACTGAGGCAGGTGACATTCCTCTAAAAGGGCTATCTGTTTGACAGGCAGCTCCTGTGTAACTCAAAGCTGGGGCTAGAATGACCATTAATTAGGGCGCCACAATCCCTTTGACACCGTTTCAAGTGACACAATTTTTTTTTTCTGTTTTGTTAATTAATGTAAAAACTGTACCCTTAATGATCAATGGAAATATTAACCCTGTAACCCTATGTCCCCTGTGTGTAAGGAGCTGGCAACACACAGAGTGCTTGTACAAAAAGGCTTTACATACATAAATAACATTTTCCACTGCAGGGGATCTGTGCGTCCGAACAGCAGCACAGTAGATTCTATCAGTGTGCTCAACCACATGACTGTGACGATAGATAGTTGGAAAAACAGAAGCAGCAGCCAAATGTCCACTTTTAAACTTAGACCCTCACTTTGAAATGCTGAAGTTAAACATATTGGTTACAATCTCACCTTTAAATATTTAAAATGTTCAACTGTTGAAATGTACTGGCAGCCTTCAATGCTGTCAGGAGCTGGCAGAAAAGAGTCACGTTGCCCTACATGTGGGGGAGCTGGGGTGAATTAAGGTTGTGGTTTACTGGGGGGAAATAGTATTATTAGTATGAACTGAATTTGTTAAACTTTTATATGTGTATGATATATGTATACACAGTCCTTACACATTTTTACAAGGTCTCAATATGTAAACTCATTATTACAGGTGAAGTAGACTGAATTCACATGCATGAATTCATATTTATTATCTAGGAACTAAATGATAAAAATGAAGTAATCAGGTTCAGTGTGTGGATATTTTTTTGACTGGCTTCTCATGTCTTAAGTGATGTTAATGGAAAACAGTGAAACAAAATGCTCTAAAACAGAGGGAAAGAGCAGGTTCTGTCCAAATGTAACAAAATCTGCCTTCCAGCACCACTAAAGCTTACTAATAGATACACGGTATCTTATTCCCTCTGTTTTCCAGTCTCTATAAGGACTAACTATGGGTAAAGCCAGAATGCAGGTGGTCAGTTCATGTGGTTTAATTTAATCTAACTGTGCTGGAAAATATGCCACAGTTGGACGACTGTAAATTGATCATTGTCATTGACAATTTCATTAATAAAAGTGGCCCCACATAGACCATGTTTTATTTTTTTCCCATGAAACAGAACATGAAATGTCATCAAACGCAGTTTCTAACAATAAAAAATAAAATAATTACAAAAATTTGTTACACAAGTTGTTAATCACTTGGACATTTAGGAAGGGTCTTTGGCATTAGTTGAGGGCATTTGTGATTATATTAGTTAGAGAAAAATACAATAACTCTGTGTACATTATCCAAACCCTTGGGAATCTTACCAGTAACTACTAATTGTTGTTCTGTTTAGTTAGAAAATTCTGTACATACATATACAAACCAGTTCCCATTAAAGGTATATATATATATATATAAAAAAAAATACATATTCAACATGCCACCGACATTACTGCACATACAGGTTATCTGTATATTACAACCTATAAACTATAAAGCATACTAAAAGAGAGAACTTTTGTGCTGTGTAACACTTTTGCATTTATCTTTAAGGAAATTTAGATCCCAACCCATATGAAATAGCATAGTTTATAGTAGTGCTCATTTCTAGAGGTCACACAGTTGCACCAAGTACACGCACTGGGTTTTAAGGTCTTAAGCCAGAATGTCCAAGTGCAGGTGAAATCCAGACGACCCATGACTTCATCACCACAGCAACCCGATTCTCTCTAATAAGGCAACAGGAGAACCTGCAATTTAAAAAAGAATAACACTTGCTTTGGGAAGGAGAAAACGTGTACAGGAAGTCCGGTATCAGATGTTCTCCTCTAGCAGGTCAAAATGACACATGGTTGAGCTACGGCCACTAAAATAGGCCAACAGTGTAGAGCTGCCACTGCAGTAGGAGGTCAAACTCCCTGATACAATGGAGTGCAATGAGAAAACACAAGGTGGAGAAATATGACTTACATGTATCAAGTTATTACTGGATTTGAACAATAGGCTTACTGCTGTAAAAGCTTCTGTGCCACTATTGTTTACCTTAAGACGGCTGGTAGGCTTTCATGTTCAAGGCTTCGTTGTAGGAATTATTAGATTTGGTTCTGGGTCACTGAAGAAATAGGCCTGAAAAAAAAGAAGCAGTGAATCAGGAAAACAGAGTAAAGCAACCTGAAAAAGGAACCAATTACATGATTTAGAGAAACAACTCATCAATCAAGAACTAAAACTGGAGTGTCTGAAGGTAAGTGTGTGGCAATTGTTCAATGTTACAAGAGAGAATACAGCATTCTCCCCCAGCCAATTCATCTTGGTCAGCCTTCAGACATAGCTTACTATGTAGACTAATTACATGAATGTGACCAGACATGCGATACCTCTGAGGTGTAGACCTGAGAGTATCCGCATTAAGAAGTGCACTAACAGCCCGTTGTCACACCAGTTAGCAAATGCGGTCAAAGTTTCCAAAGAAGAGCATCTCCCTGGAGGGAGTTAATTTGAGACTAGCAGGTATAGACATTTCCCAGAAACACACAGGGAGAGACACGCGAAAATGTCTGTGTAGCTTAGTCTGTGATTGACGTAAACAAGTTGGGTCAAGGCTTGGCCATGCCACTGAGATCACACTGAAGACAAATGAGAGTGAGTCAATCATTGTTATCTACACCAAGATGGCCATGCAACGTGAATCAGTTGAATAAGTCCAGACGTACTTTGCCAGAGAGCAGAACAATGAATGTTGTATCTCATTTCCCCGAACAGATTTATTATCTATATCTATCCAATCTGTAATTAATCCCACCGGAGAGGTTGTGTAAAGGAAACATCATAGCGATAGCAAAGCACCGTTACCTTGCAACCAACAGCAAGCAAGACGTTGAACAGCAAAATGGCGGACATGACCGCTATGATCACTTTGGGGTGGTCGTCCCGGACCGCAGGCCAGAAAGTCAACGTCAGCACTGAGCCAGAGAGGCAAAGAGCCACCACGATGGTGCACCACTTCAGCCATGGATATGGGAAAATCCACAAGACCTTATTTAGGAAACAAGAGGGCATTATAAAATACACGTCTAAAGTTTGGACACACATTTTCATTCATTTGACCGGGAAAACATTTAATGAGAAATACTAAAAGCCACAAGCAATGTTCTAAATGTGTTCATCACACAGGGGACAACACATTTTCAGTGTGAGGATTTTGAATATCCAGCAGAGATATTTCAATATAATGAGAGGTGAGAATATTTTGTACAATACAAAATTATTCAATACACAGCTTAAGTCGATTCATATGGTATTTAGAGACATTCGGAACATGCTGTGCTCAAAATGTGTGTCACAATGTGATGTTGTGGTTGTTTCTGAGCTTATTTATGTTGCCACATGGGGTTGCAATTGAGCATTGTTGCACAAAATATACAGCTTGGAAGACACTGAATAGCTTTTTATATTTAACACAACCGTTTCATTCCAAAATGTCAAATATTACACCTTAATAAAGCTGACTGCTATTAAGATTTTAGGTCAAAATATAAAGAGCTTAGCTTCTACGGTAAAGCATCACATCCTGGCACAGCATATTATGAAAAATGAATTGTAACAATTGTTCCTCATGTTATTCTGAGTTATCAAGAAAAATCCAGGTCTTACCACAGCAGGTACGTAAATTGAAAGTGAGTAGCCGTACACACAGACTATCTCCATAAAGGAGTATGTCACCAAGTTCAAGATCTTGTTGCTTCTCCAAAGCAGGAAACCCCAGAGGGCAAGAGGCACCAACCAAGCATAGCTGAAGATCGCTGTTGCAGCTATGGTCACTAGAAAAGAGTTTTAAAAGGGAATTAATGGCACAGTTTTCTCTTGAACTCAATCTGAGCTAGCGAGCCACAAATACCAAAGAATAACAGTGCTTACCTTTTCTAAACTCTGGGGTATACTTGTAGTGTGCTTTGCCTGAATGCACCAGAAAGTTGGATATATTCCCACTGATAGCAATTGCAAACACAAGAGTGGTGCAAATCCAGAATGGCCCTGGAAGCACAAATATCAGTGATTAGTGAACCAGTTTGTGTTTCCTTTTGGGACCCATCAACCAATCATTTTATTCAAACATGAAAATTGCAAACCATAAAGATCAGGATTTCGCCGAAGGTAGACCTGAACAAAGTTCTTCCTAGGCCATGGCACCAGTGATCCAATGATTCTCTCCTTCACCTGAGAGAAATAATCATGACATATTAAAGTCAATTAGAGCTACCTTTGTTCTGATGTGCTCTGTGTAACATAACACATTGTTATTGTGGTGAAAAGTTCAATAAGTTGTAAATATATTACGTGATGGGTCTCAATGTCGAAAAATTGTTGGTAGTACTCAAATGTCCAGAAAGGGATACTTTTCTTTTGCCCGGAGAGAAGCTATAATAAGAAAAAAAGAAAACAAACACGCAAAATTTGTCAAATTAATGTTCTACACAACACTTTAATAGTTCATTATTTTAAAAAATCACACTTTTCTGTGAGTGTTAGTCTGATCCTGACCTCAGAGTTGTCATCATAGTCAGGAGGGTCCTCATCACCACCAGGACTTAAACCAGCAGCTTTTCTTGTCTTCTCAGGCTGGACATCATCATCTTCAATGCTAATGGTGGTTGCATCTCTGTTGGCTTCTAACAGATTACTAGCTTCTTCAAACTCTAAATCCAAGACAAGGATAGATGGGGAATAGAGTTGTCAAGTTTTGATGGGTGGTTATTGAGTTAAATATACTGTGTTATCATACTGTCATACACCAGAGAAATCAATGAGAGTTGACACAGAGACTGAGAGCAGAGAAGAGGAGTTAAATTATATAGTGATAATAATCTGAATGAGTTGGATTAAGAATGGACACTCACCTTGAAATTGAAAAGGATCACTTGTGGACGCCATTATCCCGGATTCACTCTCACTTTAGTTTGCCTCTCAGTAACTTATCTGCCAGTTAATGTTGCACCAAGGCAACAACTTAATCTCACAAAACTGTGAAGGAACAACAACAACTTTATTATTTAGTTCCAGACATAATTATTCCTTCTGTATGTGTTGGATAAAACCGTTGTGAGCAATGAGAAATACAGGAAAAAAAAGACACGTAGTAAGTTAGCTTACTAGTTAGCCCTCAATTGACAGCTTATCAACAACTAGCCAACTACTTCAACTGATTAACGCAGCATCAGAGTGATAAAAACGGCGAGAGACACGGTTGTATTTTAAAACCTTGTACTTTGTTTATGTTATTTTCTTTAAACTATAAATCCTTACCAAATATTCTCCCAAAACGCATGGAAATCATTTCACTCTTCTGAACTAGCCTTTGCGTTTCCTGGGCCAACGCGTACATGTCAACAAGACCTCTTCCGGTTGTGGTAAATTTTCAAAGTAAGTGTCGACCTATGAGGAAAAAAACACGACATGTCATTAACCGTGTCCATTCAGATTAACTGTGATTTGTATACGCATTTCACGTAAAATATATGACATTTAATATGGATTTTTCATGAAACGGCGATGCTGAAACAAGGGTCAATCAGTAGTAGAGTTTTAGTTTGAAGTCAGTGCAGTTGAACCGCGTAACTTCCTGTGTGGACTTGTCTCGAATTTGTCAAATACATGCAAGTAGTGCGGATATCGTGTGAATGAACTATGGAATATAATGGAAGTAATTAACAAATATTTAAGGGTTTTTGGGGCGTAGTTTTCATCTTAAGGTCGACGACCCTATTTATTAGTTGGCAAGTGAGCCAGTAGAGTTTTTTCTTCCTCTGTTTCAGGTATTTAGCCCGGCTAGCTCAGTGTGCATGAGTAGGGACTAGTGCTGTGCTCAGTCTGTGACCTTAACATGGACAGTGGCCCCATTTATGTCAGAGAAAAGGGCAGCCTTCGTCGTGTCAGTGACATAGTGCTGGCACAGCCAAAGCCAGTGTCATCATGCAGAAGGACGAATCCGTTTGTGCTGAGAAAAGAACATTTCACATTCACATACAATGCAGAGGGAAGTCTGAGATACACCGCAAAATCCCTCTTTGACATCACTCTGTTGTTCGTGGCTGACAACATTCACCATGTGGACTCTCTGGTGGGCTTCCCTGAACAAATAGGAGACAGGCTTTTTGCAGCAGCGGAGGAAAATCGTGTCTTTTCAAACACAGACATTTCCCCAAAGGCCCTGCAGTTATTCAGTGATGCATATGGGCAGATGGTGCTTGGATCCCTCTGTCTGCGAAACAGGTAGGTTACAGTGCCAGTATGAGTCTCCTCTCTTTCCCAGGTTTCTTCACCATCAAATAGCAGTTGTTTGTTCTCACTGTTTCGTTTCTGCAGGTTTCCACTTTTGCACGAGAGGATGGATGAAATAAAAACATTTCACAGTCTGAGGTCTCTGGATTTGTTTGGCTGCAGGCTGGGCGATGAGCACGAGATATTCCAGCATCTAACATCATCCAGCTCATTGGCAAAGTAATAATACCTGACTTCTCGCTCCCCAACAACAACACATTGACATTGTGGATAATAAGAAATGACACTGCTAACACCTGCCTTTGATCTGTAGCAGCCTGATTCAGCTTTTCATTGGTGGGAACAGTATGTCAGACGTTGGCTTACAGAGATTGACTGCACCTATCCGGATGATGAAGAAAGGACTGGATTGTCTTCAGCTCCTAGATATTTCATGTTAGTTACCAGAGTATTAACTCCTTCAATATACAGTAACAGAAACACTACTATTCAAATGTAAATCAGTCACAAGCTGATGTCTGGTGTTATTCTTTCTTACACAGACAACCCTATCTCAGAGAGGGGCCTCAGGTACCTCACATGCCTCCCTAAACTTGAAAAACTTGATGTGTCCAGGACAAATTTGAAGGTAAGCCAGTAATACATGTGTATAACAAATGGTTGTAGTTTATTTTGATGCTGATATATCTAAATATATCCTTTTTTTTTTACCCACAGTTTGGTGCAGGACTGAAAACAACCATATGGAACATGTTGGGACTCACCTGTTCTGAGAAACCTCTGGACACCTTTGATCACTCAAGATGTAAAACAGAGGGTTGGGCAGAGCAGGTAAAAACCCTCAGACACTGACAGAAGTATGTATGTTGAATATGTAATATTGTTTGACATCTCAACAACTTCTTGACTCGTTTTCAGGTTGTAAACCAGTGGGAGACAAATAACTCACAAATGCCAAAACAGAAGAAACTGGAAGAATCTAGAACATCAGCTCTACGCTTTTGTAAGTTTTCTTTCATTTTACACTGCATGTCACATCACATTACATTCAGGTTACTGGTCGTGTTACCCAAGATATTAATCAAAGTCTTTTTTGTTGTGTAGTTGGAAGGCAGAAGTTTGTGAGGGAGGTCCTGAAAGCAGCACCTGTGGTATGTGAGAGCGAAGAGGAGGCCCAGAGGGACAGACTTCATTTCTACAGACCTGCAGCAAAAAATCCCATCCTGGAGAAACAGGTTCCTCACACGACGAATCAACAAGCGAAGACTTCCTGGCACGACTCCAAAAAAAGGCCGCGTCCGTCAGAACGGAGTGACAGCTCCCATGACGGCCCTCCGACAAAACGTTTGCCCTCATCAGCGCTTAGTGCAGAGGACATTGAATTGTTGAACAGCTATTGAGCCGTGCATCCACTGTGTGCTACTCTACAAAGAGCACAGCACAGCACGACTATGTTCATTAAACAGGTACTGTATGTTTAGGCTCAAAAGCAGCCAGAATGTTTTCCAAGGTTCCCATCTGTTAACTGTAAACACTTTTACTTGAACTGGTTGCATTTGCAATATATTTTTTTTATAAATAAAGTTCAATAGGTCATGTCCTCGTTTGCTGTTTTGTGATTTTGAAACAAGCAAATGTGTGCGAATGTGCAAACTATCCTGGGGCCCAAAAGTGTGCAGTGCAACTGATCTGATGCCACTTTGATTTAAATTTGTTTGGGAATGTGCAAAATGTAACAACTTAAATATATATCCTTCTTGTACTGTATGACATGTAAATTCAAAATAACCTTCAGTCGGGGTGTTGTTTAGCTCACTAGGTAGAGCAGGTGCCCCATATGCAGAGGCTATAGTCCTCACCGCAGCTGCAGCCCTGGTATGATTCCACTGGTGGTCCTTTGCTGCATGTAATTTCCCCTCCCTCTGTCTCCCCATTTCCTGTCTCTCTACACCTATCCTATCAATTAAAGCCATAAAAAATATTTGAAAATAATCTTTAGTCACTGATTTGGTCACATTTTCCAGAAAAAGAGACTTTTCAAAATATTTACTAAAACAAAAGGTAGCTAAGAAGGAGGATGGTCATATCAAACGAGAAAATTGTGCTGTGAGGAAGTAGTTTCGGAAGAGTAGACATTGATATTCACTGCACAGTGGTAAACAAGTTGTTTGGTGGTTTGTTACTGCACAGTTCTCCCTTCGCAAGCGCTTGTACAATTCTCTGGGCTATTACAGAGATTTGTCACCATACAGGACACCAATGCTTTTCTCTGCAGTCTTACATAAACAGCGGGCTAAATCATCAGTTGGGAGAAAATAAAATCAATGAACGAATAAAAGTCCTCGGCATAGCAAAAAGATACATAGTATTATAGTGTCATAGCATTTTGTTGATAGACCGCAAGTTTGGCTAAGGTAGTTTTTAAAAAAAGTCACACACATGAACACTTCACTCCATTGTTTTTAATTCTGATCCATCATTATGAGAACAGACGACAGTGAAGCGGGAAAGACCTACTGCATGTACCGTCACTATTAATTAATATCAAGGGCAAAGTATTTTATTGTAAAACTCTATAGAATCTGTGGAAATCGACTGCAGTAGAAACATAAGAACAAAAAACGAGTAGAGTCAGCAACAGTAGCACAAACTATTTCACCAAGAGTTGAGGTTTTTGGGGGTGAAACTTGTATCAGTTGAAATCACAAGCATTTCATTTAAACATTATTCACTAAAATAAGAACACCAAGATCACCATGCACACATTAAAATTGGAAAGAAAAAAAAATCCAAAAACCCATTTGCCTTGTGCTGCCATCGCTATTCTATAATGCCTCAATTATACCAATATACAGAAAAAAGAACCTTTTCATCACTCCAAATTTAAAAGCATCAAAAAAGTGAGATGAGACATTATATCAGTGATACGAAATGCTCTGCAAGTAGTTACTCCTGTTTAGACCACAAGCAGCGTACGTCTTCTGCCAGAGGATAAAAATCAACCAGAGATTATTCATAAAAGAGGGCATCCCTTCTTTCACTACAGCTTTGGCTTCTAGATGTTGGACTGGTCCAGGTTCACTTTGGAGGGGAGTGGCCCGGCCTCTTCCTCCGGCCCTTTGGAGGTGATGATCAGCAGGGAGGACGCAGGGTATGGAGTCAGCTTCTGTTCCTTCATGTAATCCCTGTCACCATAGATGCTCAGTTTCTGCAAAGGCAAAAAGGAAATATTAAATAAAACTCAAAAATCTCATTGCAGAATAGAAGAATAGTACTTTATTAATCCTTTGCAGGAAATGATTGTGTCACAGCAGCTCCAATAGAATAGAACAAAAAATACAGATAAGATAATTAGGAGAATAAAATAACAAAGGCTAAGCACTTAGCAGTCATATTAAGGATCATATCAACAGTTATCCATAAAAAAGCAGAATCATAAACTGAAAACAAAACAATGGCACCCTGAAGTTGCATAAACATTTACATAGCCAGGTGGAGCTCGGTGTGTTAACCACAGACGGCACGTGACTCACCTCAGCCGGTACATACTGGTCTACAGCAGTTGCCACAGTGGCACAGCAGATCCAGATCAGGACCAGCACAGACAGGATCAAAGTTGTGGTCAGGATCCACCCTGGTAGCCAAGGGTTCCTGAGGAGGAATGATGACACTGATTACTCCTGTGGGATTAGATCCTGTTCATGTCAGGCTCTATCAAGGAAGGTAAACAACTGAACGTGTTTGACAAAGCAGACAAAAAGTAACAAACCTCGACAGACAGCTGAAGAGGTTGTATTCGTCGTCATAGCTGCGGTCCCCAGTCATATCTCTGTCTCTCTCCTGGATTAAAGTGCGGTGGTATTCTTTGTAAACTGGGACTGGAAAATGAGAAACAGAAGTTACCTTGACATGCACAAATGCACATAATAATTAAAGCACTGCTCTGTCATATTTGCACAAGTGAGTATTTTGGGCAAGGCTAGTGTATGTGGGATTGACAGAAATATATTCAGGTACCATCTAAACACAGTACTAGTGAGAAAAGTGTATGTTCATTATTGATTTTGATTCATTTGTAAGAATCATTGAAAATAGGAAAGTGAGTGAGTGAGTGTTACTAAAGTGGAAATCTTACAGCCCCTCTGTGGCTCCTCTTTGACGTCATTTCCCAGCTCGAACTGGGAGAAAAACCTGACCTGTGGTTCGGTCTGTTCAAAAGAGGACAGAGTTGCGTTGACACATTTACACAATAAAAGGATTAAGTGTGCTTGCAAACAGAACACAAGATTAGATCCCCCCCAACCCCCCATCTGTATTTAGTACAATACCTGGAAAATGACAACTTTGCCATCATCGGCCTGCAGGTAGAACGTCCATGTGGAGGTGATGAAGCTGTGGGCTTGACTCATTACATCATCCCAAAACCCTCTGACCAGAGTCAGGGGGTACAGCAGGTGAATCCTGGGCACCATGGCCTCCAACTACAGAGACAGGAGAGACACACTGAGTACACGCTGTGTTATTGGGATATCCATACAGAGATCCACTGAGTCACTGTTTTCATACTTTTTGTACCTGCTCCTGTCGTTGCTCTGCAAAGGGAAGCTGATTCTGACAGCCGATGTTGCAGGCATACTGCTCTTCAGTCTGTTTGTAGGCTTCCCGACAGGCTGCGGAAGTTTGGAGGAGATGAGAGGTTAACAGATGGTAAAACAGGATTATGTGGACAAAGGGGTTTGGAAGTGCAAGCCACTTTATTATAGACTAGGGTGTGTAAAAACCACAGGTTGATTATATGCATGAGGCCATTTGTTTATAGCTGCACTGGAGATGATTACACGGATAACAAGCCGTGTCTGGTGGGTTAAAGAGGTCGAAGGCTTCGAGTAGCCTATAACTTACTTGATTCACACTCTGATTTGGTCTGATTCAGGTCCTCGCTGTCACGGACAAACTGACAAATGGAGAAAAGACGACAGCCTCTCTGACAGGCATACAGTCCCTCCTCCTGCAAAAGCAAACCAGAGAGGACCAGTTGAATGCCTCCATAAACAGTCACGAAGTATCCGTTAAAGATGACGCACTTTAAACTTTTCAATAAGCCAAGTCACAAACAACATCTAATGAAAATACGACTCATAAAATAGCAGAGTGAAAAACACAGGCCCCACTTTCGCTTCGCTAACTTGCCAAAACGTCAGTGAGCTAACGTTAGCGGAATTAGTTTCCTCGGCGAGGTGAACTGAGTACTCACCCGTGGATACGTGTGCAAACTGTATGTCATTTCACATGACTTATGACAAGACGCGGTGCTTCCCAAAACGCTTTCAAACACATCCGAGGATGCCGATGTGAG
Source organism: Trachurus japonicus (assembly GCF_045865225.1). Lineage (NCBI taxonomy): Eukaryota > Metazoa > Chordata > Actinopteri > Carangiformes > Carangidae > Trachurus > Trachurus japonicus. The sequence goes on from NC_140923.1 coordinate 14,790,338, forward strand.
GGCCAGCAGGACGAAGAGTCCAAAAATACAAACAAAGGAGGAAGAAGTCCCCATCTTGTCTGCGAAAACCTAAACAAACAACACGCTCTTCTTCTTCCTCCTCCTTAATCTGCTTCTCATCTCGCGAGAGTGGTCCAGCAGGTTTGGCTACGTTCAAGTGCTGCTCGTACATTTATAAACTCTACTGATAAACAATAAACACTGTGATTACAATGCGTCATTTATAATTACTTTGTCCCCTTTCCTGTTTGTTTTGTTTTGTTTTACTTCCTAATTTTAATTTGTGTGTGCGTGTGTGTTTATGATTATATAAAACTCTCTTGTCTTTTGCCTCTGCCTTTGAGGGAAAGTGGATAATAAAAAGTCACTTCACAACAATTTATGTCTTGTTTCACTTGTACTATCAGCCGTCAACTGTTATATTTACGCATGTATTATTGAAACACGTATTATTTTGTGCCATTAGCACTTCCATTTACGACCCAACAACTTCGCATCGTGGGTTGGCCCGATGATTTTTGTTACTCCCACCGCACCTAAATGCACCATCAGTGTCTACATACATTTCCATAGCCACCCAGCTGCTGTTAGCATGAATATTAGGGTTAAGATTCCCTATATTAAAGTCACAAATGCAACTGTTAATAGGCTGATCGTGGACAAATGACCTCATCCAAACTAGCAATGCGTTTGATACACTTGAGTTTTAAAGGATAGAGTTGCTAGGTAACTAACGGTGAGCAGGTAACTGGGTAAATGCTAACAGCAGTTAGCACTCGTTGTCTCTGGATGCTCCTTGTGACCTGAACTTTAATTATCAACGCCAAACCCAAATTTACTGAACCAAATTTAGCTGGTTTTAGATTAGTGTATGAAAACCAAGCTTCCTGCTTTGTGTTTTGAAGATGGATAAGTTTGTGGTGCGACTTCCAAAGGGGGAAACACCTCCAAAATCGAAGAGCAATGAAAAGGTTTACAAACAAACCACAATTGAATCTCTGCGGGTGAGTTGTCAGTCCCACACCAGAGTGATCAGACAAAGTAAGTGCATCTGACAGATTTATTTTCTCATGCCATTGCCCTTGCTTTCCTGACAGAGGGTGGTTGTGATTGAAGACATCATGCGCTACAAGTCAATGTTGGAGCTGCCAGAGCAGAGCAAAGAAAACCTGCTGAGTGCCTTGACAGAGCTGAGCAAGAAGATCCCATCCAGAGAGGTGCTCAAGTCCACAAAAATAGGTGGGCTGGACACTCCTGTGATAAGATCCATCTTTCTGCCTTTAATGTCACTTTACTATTTGGTTTTGTTTATTCCTGACAATGCAATCTTGATATGAGAGGCACTGCTGCCTTGCATTAGCATTTTATCACCTGTTTTTGTGTAGGAGTAGCACATATGGCAACAAAACAACCCATTTAATTTAAATCCACACATTACGGTTCACAGATTGAATCTGCTGTACATTTGGCTTTTACTACATTTTTACAGCAGTTAAAAAACAACAGAACAGTTATCAGAAATGTATTTCCCCACATAAATGCCAAGGCCGTTATCAAATCCACAATATTCAAATTAGTTTTGTTGAATACCTCTCTCTTCTAAGGTCACACTGTCAACAAAATGCGGAAGCATCTGGACCCTGAGGTGAGCTCAATGGCAGCAAAGGTTTACACTGACTGGAGGACGTTCATTGAGGAGAATTCCAATAAGCCGTCTATTGAAGTGCGCTCCGACAAACAATCTGAAGGACTCAGGAGCAACGCTAGAAGACTAATGTCTGAAGCCCTGGAGGTCAAGGTGAGGAAGGGAGTCTGGTCTTGTGTTGAACTCCTTCTGCTTATTCCATTTCTCATATCCATTTTAAAAAACCTTGGTCGTGACATTTCCGGGATGTAATTGAATGGATGCCCTGCAATATGTGGTCATTCATATATAACCCAGCTTGTTTTGTTTGGCATCAGAGATAACATCACATGAACTGCAACTTATTGCGTTCTCCTATTGCATTTTACCAGGTCCATAACATGGCCACTAAAAATACAGCATACATGAGTCATCCCTCAAGAAAGCACTTCTTTATTTATTGCACTTTAACAATTTGAATTTGTATTTCTTTACATTCCATGAGTAAAAATACATAACAAAACCCTCTTTTCTCTTAATGTTACTCGAAGTACAATTCATTGGCTGCAAATCCATTGACACCATTGCTTGAAAACCTATTCACCTTCCAGCTATTTAATCGCTTGTTCATGAATGTGAATTTTAAGTAACGTGTTTTTGTTTTTTCCTCTTATTCTCCTATTTATCCCAAAGGAGGATTGCGGTCTCATAGACATCATTGAGAGAGAAGTGTTCCACCAGAGCTCCCGGCTAGTCAGCGGTTCATACAGACGGACTGTCCGAGCGCTCGTGTTCGCCTTCAAACACAACCCTGAGATCAGAACTCAAGTGAAGGACAACACGATGTCAGTCAACCAGGTGGTTTCTAAATACAAGAAATAACTGAAGGTGACTGTGAGCCTTGTGGCTGCACATTAAAGACTCCCCGGTTTCCATGATAATACATTCATACATTTATTGATTTTTTTTTTCTTTTCCTTGATTTTTCTGTAAAGGAGGTATAAAAAAAAACGTTCACGCTTTGTGGCACATCACTAGCCTTACACTGTTGTTTTTTCAACACATAAATCACTGTCAAGAAATTACAATGTATTGTCGATGGGGATGCTGATACTGTTGTTTTATGCTGGAATCGTGTGAATAGATAATTTGTTTTTTTATATCTGTGATGAACATTTTTATACAAAACATGTTTTAAAACATCTCCATCGCCCTTGAGTCCTTTCTCTCTTGTATATTCCTACAGCAACACCAGCCAAATTATAGCTATCACCATGAGAATAACAGCCAGAACACAGATGCTAATGAATACAATATCACTCAAATCATGAGGCTCAGCTTGCTGCTCCCCTGCACTGCCGCCGCTGTCGGGTACGGTTTGTTGTGCCAGTTCCTCGAGGCGCCGCTCCTCTGCTGATATGAGGGACACCGATGCTATCTTCCGCAGGGCATCGCACTGCACCTTATACTCTTGCACATTTTGCTCCTTCCCATCAGAAAAATCAATGTAGAGTTTGTTTACCAGCATGGTGATGTTCCGATGTTTCTGTAAGGGAACAGGAGGAAGGGCGTTATTTAGAAGGCACAAATGTATGTTTGATAAATCAGCGCTTATATTGTGATGTAACAGGAGATTGTGGCTCTTCACCTGGCTTGCAGTGCCACAGTTGACAAACTGAGCAAGTATCTTATACAGGGTGGATGTTAACTGGGCTGCACAGGTTGGGTTTCCCAGGTAGATTCTCTCACGGTCCAGCTGAGGTAAGGACTTCTGCGGTATCAGAATGGTGAATTCCGATCTGGTGCAGCTAACGTTTACAGGCACCACTTGGGTTGCAGGGGGAAAGAAAACAATCCAATTACTTCTAAAGAGCAAGAAAAAACATCTAATGGATGAATGTCATTTGCAGAGATGAGCATTTATCATATTTAGGCAGTAACCAAGAGTATATTAAGCGGAGATGCTTAAGTACTGAACATTTACCTCCAAGATAAGACGCAGTGAACCCTCTGTGAGCTTCGTCTCTGTCTGTGCTGAGTACCACCAGCAGCTTGTTGCCCTTTGAGACGAGAGAGGGAGGATGCTCTGTGCCGCACCAGCGTCCCAGCAGGGTATCTGTCTGACTTTCCCCGTCATAGACTGAGACAGAGTCATAGTCACACAAGTCTGACAGACTGTTGCGGTCCTCCAGGTCCATCACAGGGAAGTAGAGCTTGATGCGATACCCAGCTGAAAGATTGATGCTCCAGTGGCAGTTGATGTTGTTTGGGTAGATGCTGGGGAAATGGGGGCTGCTAAAGTTGCCGCTTACAGCTGACAGGACTTGCTGGCATTCACCTGTTAGAAGTACGGTGGATCAGTTAAGTTAGTGAAGTTTATTTTCAGGATTCAAGTGCATAATAAAGGTGAAGCCACAGTTGGCAGCCTTTAAGTTATTTTAGTTGGAACAGGGAGTCGAAATGAAGTCACCAGCTCGCCTGAAAACAGTGCTGGGAAAAGTGAAACTGCCTTTTATCTTAACAAAGAAGATAAAACTTACAACTGGAATCAGGTCTGGGTTCTGGTTAGAGGACTCAAGTACATTCATGTCTCTCCGCCATGATAGAAAAAAGGTGTGAGATGGTGTGATGAGCTCTGCTCTACCCAATCTCTTCCATGCAGAGGTGTTCAATTTTCATGCCATCAAATGGCAGGATCATTCATCTCATGTTCTGGGTCTTTCACGGGCCTAATCCCAAGGTTTTGACATGATATAACATGTTTTATCATATAGCTCATTTGTTCTTGTTCAAGTCAAATTATTCCCCCCCCAATAATTTTATTTCTGTTCTGCAGGAATATAATTTGAATTTGTGGTAAAACAAAGGTGTCTTTTTGTTAACCAAAAGGTCACATTGTTGTACAGTTCCTGCAGTCACATCAAAAACATGGACAACAAGGTTAATCAAAGCAATTAGCATGTGTGAAGAGTTTAGTTTTTGGCATATACACAATCACACATTCTTACCTGAGTAGTAGTAGGCCTTGAATCCCCGTCCCCCGATGTTAAAGTCAGATTTGAAGACCACCAGAAGCTGGTTGGAGGTGGTGACAATGTTGGGTGGTTCATCTGCCCCACAGTATTTGCCCAGGTGGCGGTGGGTGACCGTCGGGCCATCAAACATGGCCACAAAGTCAAAGTTGCACCCTTCATTGTTTTCCAGCTGGAAGTCCAAGAAGACCATGGTGACCACGCTGGTGTTGGACACATGGATGGCCCAGGAGCAGTCAGCGTTGTTGCTGTACTCCTGAGGGTAGCCTGGACTGGAGATGACACCCGACAGACCAGTGAGGACTCCACCGCACATGTCTAGAGGAGATAGAGGGCCAGTTCAGATGCACCTCAGTATGAGAACTTGTAGAGATAGATAAAAGGGCAGTAGGGGTAAATGGAGAGAATTAAGTGCTAACTTTCAAGTAGTGCCATCTTGAGGCCGGAATTAATGTAACTACCATCAACCTTAATTGTTCTTTACATTTTGTGCTAATTTTGCCAATGCTAGCACACAAAAACACAATATTTAGGCCTATATGAAAATGTTCAGCATTATACCAGCTAAACATAAGCATGCTAACATTATAATTGTGAGCATTATGATACTGTGAACTATGCCTATAATTACAGCCTCCCAGAGCTGCTACACTTTGTCTTGTTTCTGTGCAATGTTTTGTTGAGACCTCCGGTGATTTAAGGTGGACAAGTTTTAGCTGAAAGACATGAGTAATGGTATTGCCACTTGGCCAGGAAAAATCATCTCAACTTTTGGCCCTTAGCCAACCGATCCCTGTCACAATGCATGGCATGTAACAAGTTACCTTTTCTATAGCCAACTCTGAAGCCCCTGTGGGCCACGTGGCGGTCTGAATGGAAGATGATGGACATGACGTTCCAAGAAGAGGTGAACTGAGGTGGAGAGATGTCACCACAGAACGTCCCAAGGAGGTTTCCCTCATCCTCAGATATGCCATTGTAGATCTTGATGTAGTCATAAGCACAGTTGGCGTGGTACTCCAGCTCAAAGTAGTGAAAGGTGAGGAGGACGGAGGAGCCCTCTGCCACCACTATCAGCCAGGAACAGTCAGTGTTGTAAGGATACAGGCCGGGGAAGTTTGGGCTGGATATATTTCCAGACGGTGCAGAGAGGATTCCTCCACATTTGACACCTTAAAGTTGTAACAAGTTCTATTTCAGTTCAAAGAGTGGATACAGTGAATAAAGGTTATTGAACTTTCCAAGCTTACTTGTTTATTTTGCTATTTTCAAACAAACTGATACAACCTCTGAAAGTGTATTACAAGCTGACATTGAACAATAGAGGCGCAGCTTTCTGTGTATATGCGCTATGTGCAAGATAAAACACTCCTATCAAATTCACGCTTTGCTCCATCAAGGTAACAAATAGCAACTCACCTTTTTTAGAATCAGCCTTGTCAAAAACCAGTAGTAAATGAATCAGTATAGCCACCCTGAGACTCATGTTGTTATTGTTGATTCGGCTTTTGTCACGCCTCAGCTACAATACCAGACAACGGCACTGTCAGAGCATGCAGCCTTGAGACATCAGTAGTGGTGACTGTAGAGGTAATAGGACTTTGAAAAATTCATTCACAGCCTGAATGAGCAACCCGACACCCACCTAGGCCAGGCTTTGCCCTCTTTGCTAAATTTTAATGACTGATATCCAATGAGCATGAGTGGCTTGTCAGGGACACTGTTTGGAGAGACGCTATGCATTTTTAATGATGGTCACACACACACACAGACACACACACTACCCTGCACCAACTGTGGGTGGGGGTTGATAAAGGTGACAGGAGGAAAGAGAAGAGAATGATCACATTTATCACTAATATAAATGACTTCATTAAAGCAACATGTAGGAGAGACGATCCCCAGAGCTACAGAGTAAGGGGCAGTGTGTGTACACTTTGCTTTACTTGTGTAAAAGCACTATAAGCATGACACAAAGACACAGACCTCTGAATGGGAGTGTACATTGATGAAGAAATGCACTGGTGGGCGATGCCAGATTTGTCTTTGACAAAGGAAATCGGCCTAAATATGTCACTGTATTGGATCATAACAACAAATAACACATAGCTAGTATAATATTGTTACAACAGCAATTACAGTAAGCAGCTCCAGAAAAAAAGCATGTAAATGTATACCTTTAATTAACTTTTTTTGTTAATAAGTATGTCATTTTATGCAGATGTTGATGTTGCCTGCACACTTATCTACATCATAATGGAACAAAAGTCCATTAAAGCCATCCTGTGTTTAAATGATTATATTTGTATCAAAGCTTTTGCATCTTGTTGTAAGTGAATACTAAAATTAAAAAATAAATAACCTCAGTACCTGCTGGAAAGAATGACATTTTTATGCTGTATGTATAGATTCTTTTTCACAGTGTATCAAACTGTGTAATTAAGTCACTACAATATGTTGAGCACTCAAAAATCCTTTGCTTTTAAGTACCCAATTGCAGCTGTCCAATAAATGTACTTCATCAAAAGTAGAGTGAAATAAAGTTGAGTTAAAGTATCTTATAAAACTGTGCTCAGGAGGACTCTGGTATACCATTACTTCAAAACTTTATTAAGTTCCTCGGCTATGTGCTTATTTTAATTCCACCTCTCTTCTGTTATTTTATCAATTTTATTTCTTATTCCTCAATCTAATTAAATGATGGGTAGTAGAAGTGAGTGAATAATGACTCCTACACAAGGTTGTCTCTCCCAAAGATGCACGCTTTTTTCAATGCAAATTTTGTTTACACTCTGGTTTCTGTTTCTGTGAAGAATAATTCAGTGATTCATAGGCAGAGATTTTGTTATTTTTGCCAAATGCCAATCATATCCCAGGGCTCATTTCTCCTACTATGGCAGTCTTATAACTGAATAGTGCAGACACATGTAGACAACAATAATCCCGACTGAATGGAGTGTATAACAGACAGGGAGATAAAGTACTCTTAGGAAAAGCCTATTCTGCAAATAAATGTTAGCTACTCCAGCAGTGTTGCAAAGGCAGGGCTTTTAGAGTGAATATCTAATGGCTTAAGTTAGCAAACCCCGGTACCCAAAGAAACCTGCTAGATGGTGCTGTTGCACTATGAAAACACTGAGAAAATCACCACTGGCATTTAAAAAGTCATGCCGTGCTCTAAGCTGAAATAAATAAGAATGTGATTAAAATCAGTCAAGTGTTTTTCACACAGTGGTTCCTGGAACTAAAATGAACCGCCTTGCCTTTGAATTTTAATTCCGTCCTCTCTGAAAGCTTGTCATTGTTCAAGGATGTGGGTACTGGGCAGTGCTGAAATGTGTTTCAGAAAGATACCGTTTGTTTAGAGCAATTAAATCACCTATTAGCAAGTAAATACTCAAAAAAACAAATAACATTGAAATTGTTGGAAAATTACAGCAGAATAAGGGGAGCTTCGAGCTTCAGTCAAACTGACCTGGGATATTTTGTGATGCTTAATTGAATTATTTTGGTCCATTTTGGTTGTTATATTTGTTATGTATGGCAGTGTACAAAGCCATATTTAAAACACATCACAACTAGATGGGGTTTAGCTGGTTGGCAGGTGAGAGGAGTGTCTGTGTGTGTCCTTGACATCCATGGCATCTGGCATCTTTTCATCAAAATAGCCAGAAGGCAAATGATGTGTGCACTGATATTTGTATGCATTTGGAAAAAAGTTAAATAAAAGGTAATCCTCTTACAAAAAAAAAAAAAAAGTATTTTTCCACACCATGGCAGATTATGTTAGATTTTGCTTCGGGTATATGGGGACTGTAACTGCTCACCCTGATGAATGTTCTCTGAAGCTCCTGACAGTAAGGAGGAAATGAGATGAATATATAAACACATGTCACAGGACAATAAAAAGTTAATGTTTCTGACATAGCCTGCAGCTCGATAGAACATCCCTATACAATATCTGAGTGTATCCAGTGGTATATTGGTGTTAGAATGATTTGTCTTTTCATATTTTGTAATGCATTGTCTGTCTGTGTCTGTGGAGAGAGCCCAAGGACAACCCTGAATCAACCTATGCTGCACGTTGTTTAGATCTGCACTATACAACACAGTGTTTCATACATATTTTTGCAGAACAGCTTGTTGAATTTTTGACTCCTCTTTCAGTACAGGATGCACTAAAAGCTCATTTTCTGTCAGCGGTGCAATACTTATTGATATCCAGAGTATTTATCATTGATCAAATTGCTGTAGCAGTAGTGGGAATGTTTATGCAGTGGAGGGCCAGCCAAACTGAATGAGTAGTACAGAGGAAACATTGCTACAACCTTGTATATTCCCAGCTGGTGCTCACTTAGAGCCAGAAATGTGTGTGTGTGTGTGTGTTTTCTCTCTCCCTTGTAGTGATTTTGTCAACATTTTCGCTATGCTGTTTTGTTACATTTCCACCTTCTCTCTACCAAGGACAATGTTGATATGTCATTGCACTGCCAATTCAGGAGCTCACAGATTGGATTATGGACCATAATGAGCTAAGCCTCTCTCTATAGTTATGAGGGCAATGAAATCCGTTATTTCAGCTCATGGAGCAGAGGAGATGAGGCTGACTTCCCTTAGCAACCGCTACTTTTGTTACCTTCACTCCTTCACTCCTACACAAGATGAGATGACATGACATTTTTGATGTTGCTGCTTGTGTGTTTTGAGAGTTATACAACTTTAGTTGCAAAAAGTGTGAAAATGAGTTAAGAGCATCACAGAAAATCACTGGTCAGAATGAGACACAGTAATGTTGGTGCTCAGCCGCCTACATAGCTGTTAAATCATGTACGAACATTTTATTTTTTAATTGCACCGTATAAAATAATCTATCTCATTAACACTAACTGGTTGTCATAGCTGTAGAAAAGACAAATTCCCTCAAAGATTTGTGCTTGGAAATATTCATATTATTGATTCAAATCATTAGCCTACATCTGTTTCAAATATGAAAAAACATTCCAATCAATTTGCTTGAACTTTAATATAGGCTATACAAAACCATATACAATATAAATGATGAAACACTAAATAATGCAGTTGATTTATAACTGAAAAGGAATGTAAAAACACAAATACAGCAGCCTTTAATGGCATTTATTTTCACAAATATGGGAACATGGATAATGAACACTAACTAGACTGTAGGCTTATATGAAAACTTGCTAATTCTTTTTTTTTTTCTTCACATATCCACTTAATAAAAGAGGTATTCACCTCAATCAGAGAAACCAAATGGAAATCTGCTGATGCCTAAAAAAAAGAAAGAAAGAAAAAAAAAAAAAAGGAAATAGCGGAAGTTTCAATCACGTTCGGGCCGGAAGCAGGTAAAATGGGCGTGGCTACATAAAAAGGTGAAATGGGTGAACATGGCAACCTGATGGCAACGCACGGGCGTGGTGGTAGCCTACTTGGTGCCTGTAAGCCTGAAAGCTAAATGGGACGCGGCCCTCATTAGCCTATTGCAGTCTCACCTGTGAGGTTTGGCCTCCTCCATTAAAATGTGACCGTAAACGGACCCACCTGTTGATATAGCTCATCAAAACTTTATTCAGTTTGGTCTATGCGTCTATGCAACGTATCTATTAATGTTTGACAAGCTTTAAGTTTTGCGTTTGCTACCGACAAGAAGAGGGAATGGAGCAGGCCCACTCTGAAAAAAACACCAGGTTTGCCACTGTATTACTATGAAATACTCTCTATATTACAACATACAAGTAATGCACACTTGCACATCTGTTGTTTACTGACTATTTTTGATGTGTTGTTGTTAGGTTTTCTCCTTTTGTAGCGGTTTCATGGCTGTTTGGCCTAGCTGTTTGATAACAGTCTGTTATTGTCACTTTAGGCGCGCTAATGGAGGAATGGTCGTCATATCATATCAGCTTAATTTCAAGCAAACCTTTCCTGTCTGTGATGTTGGCCTGCATTGCTGAATCTTCTCAAATAGACGCCAAACAAAGGTAAGTGTTTGCTGCTCTAGCTACTAGTATTATTATTATTATTATTAGTCACTCTATCTGTGCAGGGAAACTCCCATAGGTTGTTGACATCATTTTGTGGAGGTTTCCTAATGTCTCATTTCACACCTGGGTCTCTAACAGAGGATGGGATTGTGTTGCTGAAGGGATGTTTGCGTGATTGTTGCTTTGCATAATTATTTCCCTGAAATGTGTGCTTAATGGGGAAGCTCAACATAGCTTTTGTGGGTGGTCAGTTCATGCTGTACAATCCCTCACGTCTCAATTACACATAAACCGCTGAGCTCCTTCTCTCTGTCTCTTTGTGTTTCTGCCACACTCTTTCTACTGCAAACTTCCCCCAATGATCTGCTGCTTATCAATGCTACATTTCATCTACACTTTGATAGAAGATACAGTCTCCTCTCATCCATGAATTTGTGTGAATTTAATAATCGTTTTGCTGCTGCATAGCTGATGTGTTCAGACTAAAAGTGGCATGTTACTTTAAAACATGCACATTTTAAAATGTGTGTTCTGCATATGTTTGATTGTGCTTTTATACAGTGAGTTGCTCGATAACAAAGAACCAGGTTCAACTTTTTTGCCAGACAGAATTTTTTGGTTCCAGCCCTCTGCGTTGGCATTGCTCTGTGTCGTCTCAGAGTAAAAATGGTGCTGTGTTTTTTGTGTAGTACTGCCACAACGGCTTGCTGCTGTGTATGAGATGAATTGATGGGTTTAGAAAGGTTGTTGCCATTCTTTTGGCCCTTTTTCCTATTTGCCCACTTCAAAAGTGTAGTTTCAAACATGTAGTTTGAAGTGGATTCATATTGCATAATAGACTTTATATCGCATATTGACTTTAGCTTTAGCAATTGTCAGCCCATTCACACTGGTCTTTCCTTTTCAGTATTTCCTTAAAGGCCCCATGCTGTGCACTTTTCTCTGGGTTTATTTACCTGCTGATATCCCTAACAAGATGTATCATTGGTTTTGAGTACCTGTGATCTGCTTAATATCGTCTATATTGCCCCTTTCTGTTGCCTCTTTCTGGAGTTCTAACAGGCACAGGTCATTTGGCCAATCAGAAGAGAGAATGAGAACCTCTCCTCTGATTGGCTGACTGTTTTAGAGTGGCATGTGGTCGGGCCAATCACAGGCAAGTAACTGAAACCTAAGCTGCATTCATAGAAATTGAAAAATAACAACTGGTCATGGTGGGCGGAGTTACCTTGTGTGTGACATCACAGAAAGGAGGAAGTGCTATCTGCTCGTCTTAAAGAGAATGTTCCTACAAATGGGCGGTGTGTGTTTCTCCGTTTATGACCAGTTTGATGCATGGGACAGTATATACGTGGCCCAGAGACCTCCCCAAGCATGAAAAAATAACCAAAATCACATTTTTCATGCCATGGGGCCTTTAATAGGGAGTTCAACATGGCTTATCCAGCACATGCCGGCTAGGTCAATATTTATTCCTTGTTGAATGGATGGTTTGATTAAGCTGTTATTGGCCTTTTGCTTTTTGTTGCACTTACAGTAACGCTCAGTAATAGTTGTCATCAACTCTAGTAATTTTCAGTTATCTTTACTTCACCTGGCTCTGTGGCCAGCACAGCCTTTGTCCAGCTGTTTACTGTGTGTGTGTGTGTGTGTGAGAGAGCTTGTGTACTGAGAACAGCCCCGCCACGCCCAGAGAGCAGAAAACAGAGAATCAGTGTCACCATAAATTGAGAATAAATATATGCCCGTTAATAGTGACTTGCCGCATAGCGACTAATCACAGCAGCCGTAAATGGCTATTATCAGGCAATTGTTGTATTTTACCAATTAAAAAAAACAATTACCCATCATACAGCAGCCTGGTGCTGGTCCATGGCCCAGGGGTTGGGCACCTTTAGGCTTTTTTTCACACACTGAGAGAAACTGAGAGAATAAGTAGGATAGATTGTATAAGTAGGTTTATACAATGGACACACAACAATCCATTTCTAGCTTGTTCCTTACAACAGCTGGGTTTGGGCTCAGTATTGATGCTTTTTTGGGGGGGGTTTATTATCATCACTCTCCAAATCTCTGCTGTGGTTTGCTTTGTGTATTCTTGTGGAGAGTTGTGACAAGTTCAACTCTGTGCCTAGGCTGTCTGAAGTCTGTGAAAATATTTGTTCTTCTCATGAGCAAAATCTGTTGTAAACAGAACAGCAGCCTTTCTATCAAGGCCAATCCCTCTCAAGTTGATTGACAGGCCTTTTAATACCTCGACATGAGACAAGTTTCTTATGTCTGCTGCTGCTGCGGTTTTTTCCTCCTGGCTGGACTCTAACAATGAGCCCAGCCCTGAAAATGTGACTCTTACTGACGGACTTGTGTAACATTACACCATTGTTTTGCCGGCCGAGTGTTGTTGGAGCTTGAAAGTGGTTGAGAAGTGACTGCTGGTTAACATGTAGTCTTAGTGGGCTGCATTTCAGACTCTGTTTCATACTTCTGTTCTGTTGTCTGACATCAGAAACACAAAAACATGTAAATGAGTAAATGAGAGCAGCTTTATTGGGAATTCAGCTGTACTGACATACTCTATGAGCACAGAGAGTAGGAGAGAAGCAAATGGATAAGAGTGAAACAGTGTGCAAATATAAATGCTTTAGATGTGGAACAACCATGCACTAGGTTTTGACCTAGTCTTGTTTTTTGTTTTTGTTTCTTTTCTTAATATCTTTAGTAAAGCCGTCCATTCATTATTAATCAGGTCAGCTCACTAATTGTGCAAATGATTTTGAGATGTACTTTCATCAGTGACAATTCAAGTGTTTCTGTATGATAATAATAACGATAGCTTTTCATCAAGCAAACACGTAGAAGCATAGAATCGCATAGAGAGCCCTATAAATCAATTTCAGCTGAGCCGTCTAGATGGCTGTGTTGTTTTGGGCAAAATGCGACAGCACTTTAATTAATCATTCACATAGTGATGCTGCAGTGTAAATACTCTAGATAACAGGAACTCAAAGAGGGGAGAGAAGAGCACCCTGGCACATAAACAGAGTACAATTATGGCCCTTAGCAAGAGCACTTGATTAAGATGTTTTAGTACCCTTTACTCACTGGGTACTAAACATCATGACTCATAATGTTTCAGCTATATGAGAGGATTTCTTTTGCTATGATCTTGCATGAATATTCACACTCGTAATTAAAGGAAAGTAATGACTAAGTGGATGGGGACAGGAATCAGTGATGAGCAGCTCAGCTTGATGATAAATATGAGGGCAGTGATACAGAAATATCACTTGTGAAGTCTTTTTCTCTTTTCCAGTCTTTTGAGGAGAGTCGTCTCATTATTGATCAGTTTAACACATTCAGATCAGATCAGATCAGATTGTCCTGCCAAGAAAAACAGCAGCTTTGGTCATTTCAGCCAAAAAACTGATACTTGTTTGCGTGCAAGTTACAAAGTCGTCTCGCAGCAGCTGTCAGAACTCTTGGCCTCGGGGAGCAGAGGAGAAGAAAAAGAGTCCATTGAGAAACGAGGTCGGGAGGGTTTGATTCCTGCTGACGGTCGATGTTGGTTTCTTTTAACCATGACCACAGTTGTTCTCTAAGTGTGTGTTTTTGCAACAGCTATCTGTTATGGTTACAGAAGGTAATACTGAATGGATTTATCCTGCCAAGAGGGATTTCAAATCAGAAAACACTTACATCTGTTGTTTTAGATATCGGTTACAACATATCGTGTTGTCTTAATTTGAGACTGATTTGTTGGAGCATGTCCTAAAGACAGTCCAAACACAAGTTTAAAAGGGGAAGGTGTTTTTCTGTTAAAGTGTGCATGGTAAACGCCACTATCCCGCAGAGTCAGCAGATAAAATTGGACTACTGACAACCCTTGACTCAAGGTTTAAGATTGAGGACAGCGTTGCCATATCAACAGAGGTTTTATCTCACTGGAGCTCTTCTTAAAAGAACAACAACATACAGAATATGGTCGGTCATTATATCATGTTTTCATGAATACCATAAGGACTCATCTCCGGCCACAGCCCTCCTCCCTACTGCTGACCCTTTTGGCCTTGGTGGCCTTTTGGGTCTCGAATCTGCTCGTTGCTTCCTGACAGATGGCTTTAGTGCACCCGTCATTTCCCACTTCTGTGGGGGGGCACCAGCTGTATGTGCAGGCTGGGCGCAGGCAGAATACCCCCACAGTGTACAGTACCTCTCGTTTAACATTCACGCTATATTTAGTCACAAATAATGTGACGTCTTGCTTTGCAGCGCGATGTGAAAACCAATTTCACCAGGCGTAGTACCTGACAAAGGCCACGCTGGTCCTGTTCCATCTGAACAGTTTACACGACGTTGCGGTAATCTGACAAAACATGATCATGGTGTTAAAAAAAAACAAAAAAAACGCAGACCACCCTAATTATTCTCTGACATTTCTCTGCTTAATATTAGACGTGGCTTTGTTCAGCAAGTAAAATGTAACCAGTCACAGTGAGATACTTGGTTGTGCTCACAGCAAAACAGGATGCGTGTGTTTGTAGGAGATACCAATTCAAAGTACTCTTGAGGACTAATCCACCTTGCATGAATAAACAGTCTGAGATAATCAACCCCTTATTGAGAACCAATGGAAATTCTTCCCAGGAGCCGTATGGAAATTGTGTCCACCAGTATATTAATAGTTGTTGGGACAACAGCACGAATGGAGACCGAGGGTTAACAGCTATTGGCCAGTTACACTCCTAGGATGCATAATGACCAATTACTGTGATTAATAGGGGTCTAATTAAATAGTCTCCCTCCCAAACATTGCCAGTAATGTTTTCACTAATAAAATAGTAAACAGATATTATTTGTTCTTTCTCAAATTTTATTACTCCTCTGTCGTCCATATCTGTGAATCTCAGTGGCGTGGGCGATCGTCGATGCCTCTCATAAGACATTATCATTACTTACATGCAGGCTGATGGGAATGTGTTTGTGTATTTCTGTGTGTGTGCACGGGGTTGTTTGTGCTGTGTTCCCTCATCTATCAGTGGGCTGCCCTCCTCTGATGGCCGCTGAGGCTCCATTAGTACCCACAGTCCTGAGTGATGTTGCACAATACTGTGTTGGAAGGCTAGGATTGTTGTTCTGAACCAGCGACATGCTTATTACAACACCTTTTCACCACAGAAAAGGGGAAATTGCCATGCTGATGTCACGAGGCTGAGATTTGTACTGATGGTGAGCTCAGCAAATGTCAGAAATTATTTGCTTTTTCTGAAATTTGTGTGCAAATGTGGCACGCCTCAGAGGACGAATAATGTTTTTGGAAACGGGGGAAGTTTAGATAATAAGCTGTTTTCTTGAATGTATTTAAAGAATAAGCGCTTTCATGTGGAACAGTTCTGGACAGACTGTACATGCTCCACTGATTCGGATGATTCAGAGCTGTTAAGTGGTTACGTTTGATCCGGTGTTGGTTCAGATGCTGCAAACCTGCTTGATTGGAAGGATTTAAGCGGCTGTTTTGAGGGGCCACGACAGTCAAGGTTTCCTCCCCCTATGATTTCTCTTATGAGCCGTCTGAATCAACATAAAAGTTCAAGAATTTTTCTTTTTCACATGAAATGAAAACCCGCCGCTAACCTGAGAGCCCATTGATCAAACAGAATCAAATTTTCAACAGCTGCGTTTAACATCCTTGATCAAATGGCATAGTGGGTGCTAAAAGCTGTGAAATTGGTTAGTTTATGAGGTCAGACATTGATATGATTTCTCTGATTAAAACATACTTTTCCACGTGGGCTCTCTCCCCTGCTGTCCTGTGTTTTCAGCCCCACTGCCGGTGTCTGTGTCAGCAAAACTGCCTTGTCTCGAAAAGTGAACACTTCAGTTATGTCGCTACTTTTCAATATGGCCTTTGAATTCTTGTCTGCATTCATTAGTGGGAAGCAATGGCACCATGAGTACCAGGGCCAGCTGCCAAGACATCTATGCCGCGAGACAATGAAGGAGACCGTCGTCTCTGCAGCCTGCTGATGAGTACGCAGTCTCTTTGATTTTGCATTTGAAACCGAGATGTAAAGCTTGTAGCCTGCTGGACTGTCAAAAAAAGCTGCACTGAATCACTCAAGTTTGGATTTATTTTGTGCCAGCTTTCCTTTTGTTCCTTCTGCAGTGGCTCATTATTGTCATTATCAAGGTCATAAATGAGTCAGGGACGGGGCTGAAAGTGGTTATCGCTTTGTCTTCTCTCGGTGTCTGACGACGAGGTTGTTGTCGGTGATTAAGATGATGTTTGAGATTATTTGTCTATACAGAGACGCGGGAAACATGAGAGGGATGCGATGACATGCAGGAAAGACTGAGTCAGATTCAAACTGACAGCCTTAACCAGCTGAGCTTCCCACACACAAACAATTCTGTTTTTTATTGTTTAATTCATGCTGTTTGGCAGATGCTGTGCATTTTTTCCCATCATATTTCCGTGCCAGCAATATATGCGTGGCATTGCCTTATGTACAATGACATGTAACAAAGTGCGGTGATTGCTTTTCTGTATATTGAAGGTATCATTTTAGTATTCCAACAGTGCACATTATTACACCAGTTTCCACACATTAACCTTTCCGAGTTCTTTCCTTACCGATGTGCTCATATGTGCCCAGACTATGATTAATATGCCTTTGCTCTCATGTGATAAAATCTTGCCAATCTCCTTCCCTGCCTACCTACAACTCCAGTCACCTTATTATTTTCGAAAGGTTGTATGGTCACTGAGCCTAGATTATTCCATTCCCTGCTTTACATTTTATGCCCCCACGTGTCCCTTCCTCATTCAAATGTGTTTTGTCTCCAGGAATGGAATATGGAAATGTGCTTTAGCTTATGTGTGGATGATGTTTCACTATATCATATAACCATTTCATCAACTTCCCACTCGGGCAGCTCGTGGGGATGTCCTTGGTTGGCCGGTGTTTTTCTCAGCCACAATATTCTTTGTGGCTAAATTGTGTGTTGTGACACAGGTAGCAATTGGACCAGAGCCTACATATGCTGGGGACTAAGAAGTGAAAATAAGGGTGTCATGAACCTCATTTATTTTTCACAGCCATTTTCTATTGACAGCGTTTTGCTTTTTTTTAATACATGATTTTACATAAATTTCCAGGGGACCTTATCCCGGTCCATTGGGTTTAGGAGGTGATGTACAAAGGTCCTTAAATGATAAGGCTGGCAGTATTTCTCTCTCTCTCTCCAACAATGCCGTCATTTGTCTCCTGTCCTGCCTGTGGCACTTGGCATCCAGTTATGTTTCTACTGGATTAAAGTCTTTAAAAAATAAACTACATTCATAGTTAGAAAGGACCGTGTCATCCACACCCACCACACCTCAATATGCCAACTATAATAAACCTTCAACTTATTCTCCCCTAATGCTGACCTCTTGTAATACTTTGAAAATGTGAAGAAGGGAAAAACTCTTCTTATTAATCTGAAATGGGATTGTTCATGAATTATTCCAACATGTTTGTACTGATAGTTAGTAGTGACACCATGTAAAAATTCCTAAATTCGTAACTTTTGCTGAGTTATGTATTTAGAGCAGTTTGTTAAACCAGTGAAATCGGATACAAACAAAACAGCTGCCAGCAATGGAGGCTTCGCTGCCATTTTGTCAGCTTAATCAGCTGGGTTCATCCACACCCATGGTCTAATTAGGCAACTTGGATGGAGCATGTCTATGTCGTAGAACAGACTGGAATAAGTTATGTCAATATATAATGGTTGCTAGTAGGAAAAACTGTTGTAGGTTTTGGTCCTTTCATGGGATTTGTTGATAATACGAAAAACAGCCTCACTGATTTAATCATCATCTAGAGGTTTAAACAGAAAGCTTTTAATTAGATGCATATGTTTTATAAATGTGCCACTGATTCCTCCAGTGGATGTTGTGCAACTGGAACTGAAAAGTCTTTTGGTTTAACTTGATGGAGCCTACAACAAGAACTCCAAACACTCTGTCCGGGCTTTTCGTGTCAAGATGTCATTACAATAAACATGAATAATTGACACAGCTCAGCTCCTATAAAATATTCATAGAAATTCATCAACTGGATTTTGATATTTGTGCTCGACAAACATCCAACCTCTGGAATAAACTATTATTAGTAGGGTATAATGCACAAATAATCTTTTATACATGACACCATCTATTATTTATTCATTGTGATGTTTTTCTACATGATAGAGAAAAAAAATTCTCCCAAGGCCTACACTCATTGCCTCTCATTATTACAGTTCACTAATGTGAGCTGCTGGAATACGTCTTGTTGTATTAATCACAGACTAGAAAAACGTGGGAAATAAATGTCACATTACTGTAAAGCTAAAAACGATTTAAAAACCAATTTGTAGTTAAACAACACAAAAATGTTTGGGCTGAAAACCTACTTTTCCTCACACAGAAACACTTTTTCCAAAAGGTTTTTATATCCTCTGGCGATACGGTTAAAAAAAAAAAAGCTAACGATTAGCATGAGTTTTCCAGAAGAATATTCACTATCCATGGCAAAATTGGCCTAACTTTCCCCCCCGAGTTAGTGACTATGTTTCAACTCCAACATTAGGCTCAGAAAGTGCTGTGCATTAGCTTGAACTAAAAGCCTAGCCTGACCAAATGGACCTATTTACCCACAGATTCTGTTTCAATTAGCACAGAGACGAGTCAGACGACCATGAGAAAGCATCCATTACGCCCCACAGCACGTTTCTCAACACAGGCTGATCTGAAGTATGACGACAGGAAGAACAAGAGGAGGAAGTGATTGCTGTTGTCTCTAGTGTTCCTCTGGGGAGACCATTTTGTTCTGCAGCGCTGACTTGCACAGTATGTTTTCTTGAGCTTTCCAACACATCAGCCATTTCACATTTCCTCAGAGCAATGCCGTTATTTTCCAGAGTGAGGTTGTGAAAGATTCAGCACGTTCAACATCCATCTTTACTGAAGCACACTATTCCCGTCCCTGCATGGATGCTCTGTGGGGTTTCCACACAGAAAACGTTAACGGGTGTCTATTTGAGATCAAAATTAAGGACAAGTTCAAAGTGGAGCGTGTGACCTATGAGTTCTGAATACCATGTAATGAATGAAGTAATGGCCTCTGAGTACTCATGGGTCACAGCACCAACATGTTGACAGGCATTACATCTGGTGTGCTTCCCACTGCAAGACAGTCTTCAGCTTGATATTATGTTATATTGTCAATAGAAATGTTTGCCAGAACTAGGGCTCATGTTTGAGTTAAAGAAAAATTTATAGGAGGAAGTCCTTAATTGCTCGGCCACTGGTCATTACCGGCAGTAAATGTATTAGATCGATATTTATGCTTAATAACTAATGTCGCTGATCACACTAAAACCGGTCATCTGAAGTTAATCATGTGGTGTCTGCAGCTGGAAGAGAAGAACTGTGAGCTGTGTAGTTTAGTCTCGCCTCCCGCCTTGTGTGATGTGCCAAAACAAAACAAGATGTCGGCCGCGTGGAACTGTTACAAAGTGTATGAGACTGACAGAACCAGCGCCATCTGCAAATGCACGCCAAAAATGATAGGGATCGTCTGGTCTCACTTAAAGATGATCGGTATTGGCGACGGCGACACGATGGTGGCATCCTCACTGAAATGATTACTCTGTAAATGCCAAATGACTCGAGGACATCGCTGTGTTGCACCTGTACTACTTTTATCATTTCTGCTCATCAAGCACAAACTGCTCTTTTCTCAGGAGGGCACCTTGTACTCATAAATTACCGGTGTGTATTCTCAGACTAGTGTGAAACGCCGAGTCTGACCATGTGTCGGCTCACTCAAAGGGTGTGCAGGTGTGGGAGTTTCTGTCTGTCCGATCCGGGTAGGGGCCATTAAAGAATGTACATGCTGTGCAGATGCCCTTTCCATTATGGCAGGATCTGCTCTTAGCGCCACCTTTGTCACAGTGACTGACAGCACTGGAGGAAAGGAGGGTGGGGGTGGGGGGTCACCTCCTCCTCCCCAACCAAGGACCACCTGTCAGAGCCAGCAGGCTCACTACCGATGCATCAAGGATGTACGCTTCATAAATTCAATGGTGTCGCATTCATTAGCTCCATTAGGGCAAAACTTTCAAAAGGGGGTAACGGTGTCATTGATCTGAGTAGAGCAATTTCTGTCTGAGTCATCACTCATGTAATATCCTGGAGTCTGATCTTTCCTCTGGGGTGCTACTAGTCAACTTTAGTTTTAGTTCATGGCCCCTGTGTGCTTTTTTCGACATGATTAAATTTACTTTTGGTCAGTGCCCTTAATCCCCTAGTGTGAAATCACCTTTTCTACACGTTTCATATGTATTGCATTACTACACATGTGATGTCACTTTGTAGGGGTATTTCCTAGGGATAGGTGGTCCCCTGCTCCCATAGGATGCTCAGCCAAGCAGAAAATTGAAAAAGGTGGTGCACCAGATTTATAGCCCATCACCCTTTATTAAGCCTTGTTTGCACAGACAGAGAAGTGAGTGTGTTCATTTCACGCTTTAAGTTACAAGTGTCAGCTGCACACACTTTCTGTTCAACTCTGAAGGGGAGCCGAGACAGATCTGATGTTTTTGTCGTCAGCCTTTTAACAGATGGGGCAGATCACAGCACATAATCTGAGCATGCTTAGCTGCTGATGTACGGTGTGTTTGCACCTGACGCGAGCAATCAACAGAACCAAGGAGGAATTTATGTTGATATTCTGGTGAAAATCACCCTGTGATCTAGATGAATCAACCTCGGTGTGCAGGATTTGGGCTTTTGCAGAGAAATACCAAATCACACGGAAATGGGCATAAACATGCCTCCAGGGTAAAAATGTACTGTTTCCCAGGGTAGCAGTGTCACCGTTAATGTTCTACCTCTGTGTCTAGACATAGAGGTATATTTGACACAGTCATATAGGCTGCAGACGGCATTATGCACAAGCTGAAAATAGCCAGCTGCTGCTACAGTACCCCCGAATCACCGTGGGAGTTTTTAACTAAATGACCAGTTTCCCCTGCAGTGACCTGGCAGTCTTAACAAGCAGCCTGCAAAAAAACTCTTTACTTAAACAAGAAGACTGGGAGTCGGGTGAAGCAGTTTAGGAATATGCATGTACATCGTGAACTGTGGTGATGATGAGGAGAAGCCTGTGCTGTTTCGAGACAAAAGTGGGTCATGCCAGAACATCTTAAGGGACTGCTGTGAAATTCTAAAAAGTCATTTACTGGGAATTGAATTTCTAATGACACTAAATGAAAATGGAGCGGAGTGAAAGTGTTCCGCTCCTGTGCGAGCCCCACTTTCTACAACTCCACTGAGACACCGAGGCGACACGTGAGGGTAGTAAATGCAGGGCTTATGGAAATGAATGGGACCGTGTAAGAAGAGACATTTCATTGTACTTTATTAAACTTTATGGCTCCTTGATGAGGCCCTAGGCTCCGGGATATGATGTCATTACTTAACAGTGTTTAGGAATGGAAGTTTTACTTATTCATTGTCATATACAGTAAATGTTTAAATGCGCAACTTGATGACAGTCGCAGCCCGGGGGGACGTGGTTAGAGAAGCTTTAACTCGTATGCATACCTGCGTAAAATCCCATGTTATTCTGTGTTTTACAGTGGAGTGAGCAGCTTGACTGGGGCAATAGGGCATGCAGGTAGGGCTGCAACGAGTGGCATGTTTTACTATCCGATTGTTCAGGGTCACTACTCAAGTAGTACTTGAGTACTTTTTCACACCGAGCGGCCATAGCCTTAATGTTTTTAATTTAGCCTTTATGCTGTGAGTCGAAGAGAGGCGTCGTGTTAGACCACTTAAAATTAAGTCCTGCTGCGGCACAAACAGTAAGACCGAGATGCCCCGTCTGCATCGGTCGACGGAGCGAGCGAGTACTCGAGTACTCGGGTATCGGCTACAGCCCTACATGCAGCTCACAGCTATTGATTATGGGATCTGCAATAATGATTGTGGGATCAGCAATAACCTCTCCTGCCCTGTTATTACCACCTGGAAACGCTAACGGAAGCCCATTTTTCATAAGCTCACTGATCTTCAGTCTGTACAGCCTGTAATGGATTAGTTCTGTTTGGTCTAATGATTTGTTCATTATCAATAATTTTTCTGAGTCACTGAGTGATTGTTTTCTCTATAAGAGGTGTAAACAATGCCCATGACAATATCCGAGATCTTTAATGTGAAGTCTTTCCAAGAAAACCCCAAAAGGCAAAAAAACAAATTCTCACATTTGAGCGGCTGGGAATGGTGAACATTTGGCATTTTGTTTGTGCCAAATTTATTTAATACTGAAACAATTAGTTTGTTATATTATGATAATGAATTGTTGAAGTCAGTTATCAAAGAGAATGCCAGTGTCTTTTGTTTTCTCTGTTGTGTTGTGCCTACTGTAAATGACTCAAATGGAATATTTTTGGGTTTAGTGCTGTTGGGTGGACGGAACAATTGACTTACAAAATAATCAACTAATTGCTTGTAAGGAATAGTGAGTGAGTTATCTCAGCATGTAATTGCCCTCTAAATGGACCAATCAAATCAAAGAGGAAATGTATTTAGTACAAGATGTCTGACCCGCCTCCCTCATCTTTAGGCAGTCTGAGGTCCGTGCAGGTGTTAATAATGATCACCCGGCAGTGGGAATGTATTGATTATTGGCTTCTGCCCATATCAATTACCTTGTCTAGACTTTTGTCTGTATTCGCCTTCTTCCCTTTGCCCCCCACTGCTTCCTCTTCATTATATTTCTTTCCTGTCCATGTGCGTCTTGCAGCTGCTGCCCTGTGTCAGCACTCCGCTCCGAGTTACATAAGCTCATGAAATGCTCTTGACTGGCGGCGAAAAAAAAAAGAGAAACAAAACAAACAAATAAATAAATAAAAGCAAAGTGGATTATCTGTGACTCATTCCAACATTCGTGAACACTTGAAGAATTTTCTAATTTGTTTGATTATCTCTGAACTGTCAGTCATGCATAGTAATCCTGATTTATGCTAATCTGCCGCTCCCCCTTCCTCTTCCACCAAACTGAGGCTGAAGATATTGGCATCTGGCGGGGTTTTTTCACGTGCGTGCGTGCATGCGTGTGTGTGTGTGTGTGTGTGTGTGGCAAGTGAGGGGTCTGAAATGTAAAATGAAAATGGACCGGTGTGATCTGTTACTCTGAGTGCGTAAATGCTGTGCCACGGATGCTGCTTATTGGCCTGGTGGTGGAGAGGCTAATTAACAGCAAAAGCCTGCCGATTTGGTTGCCAGCACCAACAGAAGGGCATGTTCCAGATGCCAGCTGGTATCTAGAGGGTGGCTGCTTTTAGATTAATGGAGAGAGCACAGTAGAGAGCGAGCTAAAAAACTACAGTTTTATGGTCTCATACTCGTACTTTCATATACTGAAAAATGAACAGCCACAAAGTCTCTTTAATGAGGAAACAATTGTTCTCTACAGATTATTTATTTCACCTACTCTTGAAGTTTTTTTGTAAACACAAAGACAGTAATGATACCACAGCCATAGTGCATTTATTTCAAATGAATAAAAAAAGTCCTTTTTGGCAGACCGCAGTATAATTTTGAATCTCCATGACTGGGGATGTGGCCAAAGTGTTTTTGGTTCCTAACTGTGTGTGAAATAACCGGAAGTGTGTACTTGGCAGCCAGCTGGTTGAATTCTCTAACTTATCTCCCAACTTTCTAACTTATCTCCCTCAGCATACTGAACCTTCCTTTATGAAGGGATAGGAACAATGCTATCCCATAATCCCTTGCCACTGTAACATTTAGAGAGACGCACTGTTTTAGATTCACTATGGCAGATCCAAATGAGTGTAGAAACAAGCGGAGCACACGCTTTATGTTTGTGACACAATCAAAATCCACAATTAGCCCTATAGATCCAGTGACTGCGTGGAGTTGGCATGTTCTCCTCGTGCATGCGTGTGGTGTCTCCGGATGCTCTGGCTTCCTCCCACAGACCAAAGACATGCAGGTTAGGTTAATTGACAACTCTAAAAATTGCCTGTAGGTGTGAATGGTTATCTCTCTGTATATGTCAGCCCTGTGATTGACTGGCAACCTGTCCAGAGTGTTCCTGCATGGCTCTCGCCCTAAATCAGATGAGATAGGCTCCAGCTCTCCAGTGAGTCGGCGACCCTAGTTGGATAAGAGGTACAGAAGATGAAGGAAAGGAATGAATGTATGGATTTCTAGTTTACAAGATCATCATCATTCATCCCCTTCCATTGCATAAAGCACAGAAATTGTGTTTTCCATTGGGGCTGAAGTAAAAGTGCTTACGAAAGCAGACTTTTTGACTTATTTATTTGACTCGGTTGTAGTTTCCTTATTGGCTGTTGCCCAAGTTGCAGATGAGAGTGTATACGCGACAGCTAACAATATCAGCCCAATGCAGCAAGTAAATTATGTGGCTATTGAATTTGAAATCATATGAATTTTTTTTTATTATTTGCCCACATCGATATTGCATCAGTTAAACTACCTGCACTGACATCCCAAACCAAAAATTCACTGCCCTTGAAAAATGTGCAGGTAACGCTGTCTGAAGTAGAAATAGTTGATCCTGTATGAGGATGGCACAAACTCAGAAGAAATAAAAAATATCCTGAGTGGGTTGGAGGGTAAAGGGGGTAAGGAAACACTGAGTTGAACCTGCCGTTGTTACTTATTTGACGTGGGTTTGATTAAAACTCTGTATTCACAGCTGCTGAGTTTACTGCCATTAATATGTGAGACAGAGTTTCCTTGCAGGCCGAGCCGGTTTAACATTCAGGGAACATTCAGCAGGTGAAAATGAATGATTATTAGCCAACTCGAGCACATTCACATTCTAATGTTCATCACTGTGTGCTGTCCGTGACATAAATAAAATTAATACAACACATCCCTCTCACCTCTCTGGTGTCTCTGCCTATCTACCAAAATGAAAAATTACAACTTTCAGCTATCTCGTGGCTAATATTAAAAAACTTGATGAATGGGACGGCTTTCCTCACTTCATGATGTATGGGCCGCGTTAATACGCTTTGTTGAAGAGAGAGAGAGAGGTTAAGGCAAAAGTTTGATGACGGCAGCTCATTCCTTATTATACAAGGCAAATAAAGCATAGGAGCGATAATTAAATATGACAAAGCTGTAGGGGCACTTTAAAGTAAACATGGTTTTCTTGAGATGAGTGCAGGTCAGAATTTTTTTTTTTTTTTTTACCTCTAATTAAAAATGGGGAGAGGATGCAGATTAGCTGTCAATTATACACCACGGTGCCTCTAATAAGTTTGAAACAAAAGGGAAAAAAAGGTGTAACTAAACAGTTTTTGCATTTTCACATTTCTTATATTCAAATTAAACACAAATCCACATATTTTTGTTTAAATGATTATTAAAAAAAAGCCTCAAACAAAAACTATTAGTCATGGAGTATGGCTTGTATCAGTGCAGGGTGATTCTGTGTCGCACCGTTTGCTGTTTTTTGTAGATCAGCAATGGTAATTGCTGGTGGAGAGATTTTGAACACGGTCCCTTGGAAGAATTCCCATACGGCAGCATCTGTGCTTGCTATGACATGCCAGTCAAAATGTTTTGCCCTTGAATGTATGATGAGTAAACTACCCTTGACAAAGTATTTGCAAACTCAGTCGAGGAAAATGATTTTATTTAGATTGCCTTGCAGGAATTGCTATTTACACAGGCATGCTTATTTATTTAGCTTGAGTCACTGCCACGATGCATCCATCCTATATTTATACGCTCAAGACATATGTACATCACAGAAACGGCATCACCGTTAATAACCTGCCATCTTTTAAAGATATCATGCACGTTATTAACCTCATTGGTCGTGTTTTTTTTCCTCTGCTGTCTTTATTTGTGTTTCATGCTTGTCAAAGTTTTCTCGTTTTGGCAGGATTATGTTTAGCATGAGCCAGAACTAGTCATATGGGTGATGGCAAACAGCTCCCCAGATTCATTAACAGTCTACCTGAGTAAGACTGTAGCTCTCCTGTCTAGCCGCCCCATGGCTTGTCTGAGAAGAGAACTACTCCTGATGTGATGCCAGCAGAGCACTGTGCTCTCCCTCCTGGCACTGCAGAGATAATGATTGCTTCTGATGATATTTATAAAGTAAAGTAAACACCGCTTTCACAGAATTGTTCACAGTTTTCTGCCTTTTTTGCCGTTGTTTTTCGGTGGGATTTCGTATACAGCTTGTCCACCAGCATTATCAGTTTTACCAACTCTGTGCTCCTCATCCGGCTGATACTCACAACTGTGCCCACAGAGAAGCGAGACAACTCTCAGGTGGTCCGCGATCGATCATGTGAAGGCGGCACATTTTCTGTCTCTGTCAGTTTGAAGAAGACATTTGCAACAGCATATAAAGGAACCTGTGGGTGTTTTACAAGACAGAGATGCAGCATGTTTAATGAAGGAAAAAAAAGCATCACTTAATCATGAGTTTATGGCTTAGTTTAGTTTAATCTATTGACATTTTCATAAGCTCATAAATGTTTATTTTATCCTAAAAATTGGGATTTTGTATCACCAAATAAGTACACAACACAGTGCTAGAATATTAAAATGGGATTTTAATTTTCTCTAGGGCTCAACTCATACAAAACAAACATGCATGCATGTGCTTCTCCATTGACTGTATGAATGCAGATAATTGAAGCATGAGTCCGACAACATGGACATTGCAGTCTATAGCAACATTAAATTATAATGTCATGTAATAAAAGTAGATTTTATTCTGCCTTTGGCTGCTGATCTAAAAAAAACCTTACAGCTTTTTAATTGGGACCTTCTATGGCAATTACAGCCGAGACAAATAATTTGAACTTTAATTACATATACAATCATAATATTCAGGGTTAAGCGCAGTGCGTTTACCTACATACATTTACTAGCATTCTGTAATGGTTCGTTCAGAATGTTATATTTATCGTAGATGGCCTTGTAAGATTAAGACGTGAATGATTATGACGTGTTTTCTTTACAAATGAACTACCATAATTATGTATTTGAGATTTAATTGGATTTAAAGGACACATTAAACATTGTGTCGTCCCATTCAATAATAACATAGGTTTAAAAATCTGTGATATTTAAGATAATGTGTAGTTACCTGTGTTAGTCTGAGAATGAGCTTTTCCTCGTGCCAAACACTTAATGAAAACATGAGAATTTGGTGGTGTAAATACTTTACAACCAAAGTTTGCAGCTTGTTTGCTTGTCATGAAGTGGGCACCCTTGGTTTATTCATCTGGCCCCCAGATCTGTAATATCATATTCTGGTTGGAGCGTAACCGTTTACATGGTCCTGTGCAGATGTAGTCATCGGTGAAGCTGCCTGGGGCATGCCTGTGTTTACCATCCCACTGATATTCATCTTTAATCAGCTGGGCCACAGATGGATTAGCATGCTACATGTAGAGCTGTGTCAGACATTAACATGCTCCCCATTCGCTGGCGGGGAGGAGATGTGGGGGAGAAGAGATAAGGTCAGCAGTTAAATATTATCACTGGCCACAGGAGAGAGACCTGGATTTGGTGGTGGGGGGAGGCAGGGAGGGAACCGCCGTGCTTAAATGGCTCCATAAACACCAATCAATCAGGAATAACCAAGGGCCCCTAAGAGCCACAGCAGTTTCCTTGTGGCACCACTAACAAAAACAAAGATCAGGGTGAGGACACATGACGATAATCATCCTATTATCACTCACCTTCTTATCTCAATGCCAAATTATACCACACAGCTGGGGCTGTATGTGGGATGCACAGGTGATGCTGTAAAACCTATATTCTTAAGCTCTTCTGGGAATGACAGGTGCAGGAATAAATGCTGACATTTTCTTCATATTGACCTCTAAATTAGACTGAAATCAGATGGTAAGAAGCAGAGTGCTGAAATGTTGCAGCAGAGCTGATGTATTTATACATCGCAGCACAGACTGGGTCATGTTTGTTTTCCAATCAGCTGGGACATCCATTCCATCATCTCCGAAAGCCATGTTCACATTGCCATCACAGAGCAAAGCTCATAGTCTATTTCCGAAGTCTGCATCACGTTCAGTAGATCCCTCTAATAAGCACAGGTCAAATAGCCTCCATAAATCATAAAACATAGCACTTTTCCTCTGGTTTCACTGCAGCTCTGCTGTAATGGAACAAGGACCCAAGATAAATTGTTATTACTGCTCCTACAGCAGGAACCACTGGTGGGAAAAAAAAAAAAAAAATCAATTGTATAATCACTCGTGGAGGAGAGGAGGAAAGGGCGACATTGAAGTGTTCCTCCATTTCAGGTTATTCCTCTCATGGAGGCTTAGTGCTGCTCACAGCCTGGGTAAGGGGCAAAACAGAGCGAAACACTGAGAAAAATGATTCATACTCAAAAGCTCTCATCCAACTTGAGCACCCAGCAGAAAAAACAAAAAAAAAAATCCGGCATACAACTCTTTGTGGCTGGCATTTACAGTTCATTTGTTTTCACAGGAAGTCATTTTCATTAGCAAAAGCAATTTCCCCCACAAGTCTTCAACCTGAATAATAAACACAAACTCTCGCAGGGAACGGGTAAAAAAAAACAGCATTCCTGCTCAAACTCTTCTTAGAAGCTGCTCTAGAAATATTTTTGGGTGCTCTCTTTGTTTGGGCTCCAGGTAAGAGGTGTCATCGTTCTCAGAGCATGTTGTAATCACTTGCCTTAGGAGAATTCTGCTAGAGAGCTAATCATTACCACTCCGGCAGCCCGTCGAAAGAAGGAGGAGGGAGGGGGGTGCACATTTCTCCTGCTCAACTTTGGGCTGTTTTCTTCTCTGTGTGACTGCTGCCTGTCAAACAAGCCACCACTGGTTGAAAAGGCAAGTTTACATCAAAGCCACTCACAACACAAGTTCATTTTGAAGCTGCAATGAAAGATTCAACGCTGTCTGCCTTTAATCAGGGCAGAGCAGCATTATTCTGTGCAAAGAGTTTGTTTCCCTGAAAACAAGCTGCCTCTCACTCGGGGGGGCCTTTACGCCGCAGTGTATATTTTGCTCTCGTACAGCTCTTACAATGCAAGTGTTGTTCTGTAAGTGAAATCCTCCATCACTGTAAGATGAATTGCTGTATTTGCTTTGCACCTGCTGTTCATCATGTGTACAAATAAAGCGTTAAGTACAGGATTACTTGCATACTTGCTTTTATCTATAGGAGAAACACTATAGCACTGATTTCAAACATCATCAGGTTTCAATTTAGAGTTGTTCTAAGCTTTTGTTTATGACTACATACCTGCGAAAGTATGACGATGCCATCAGTCTCAGCAGCACTTAGTGTTAGTGATAATTAGCAAATGTCAGCATAGTAAGGCGCTGAAGTGTACAGTGTACAGGGGAAACATAGCTTAGCTTTAGAGCTAAATCTGACATATTTACATGTTGTATGTTCATGAATATGCAGAGCACCGTTACAAATAAATGAAATGAAATGAAATTATTACCGGAGCATGTAGCTCAGAGGTAAAGAGCAGTAGAGAACTATACAGTATACCTTGCAGGGTGCCAGTTTTCCCACTGGCTACAGTGGAGGATAGCAGCCTCCTTTCATCAGACAGTTGTTGCTATACTGCTCGTGCTGTCAGGAGGTTGTTTCTGGACCTCCTATTTTCCAGTTTTATTGAAAACGAGGCAGCTCAAGTCTAGTGAATAACCTTAAGAAATAATAAATAAATAAAATAACCCTCTAATTATGTTCCACTGACTCTACATTCACATATTGAGCAGCCTCGGCTCCTTGACATTCGCTCCTTTAGATTTTACACTCTTACTTTTTACTCTACTGTATTATTTTTATCCTTCCCTTCATTTAATATCTTCCCGGCTGTAAACAATGGAAGATGATGCAAACAGTTCCTACCGTAACTTTTGTTGATGACTCGCTCCGTCTGTATAAAGGCAGAGTTGGAGGCGGTGGTTACAACAGGCTGTTGCATTATTATGACAAGCCTGTACTGCGGGAAATAGCACTGTACGAGGAGAAAAAGACAAGTAACAAAGGAAGACAGACTAGCTGGTCAGAGGTTCATCCTACAGCAAGGCAATGACCCAAAACATTAGAAGAAAAGAACAGACGGGGGCTTCACATGATGGAGAGCAAGCACAGTCTCCAGACTGAAACCCCACAGAGCTGCTTTGGGATGAAATGGACAGAAGGTGAAAGCAAAGCAAACTGCAAATGCAACAGCACAACATGTCTGGGAACCAACAGTGTTGGGATGAACTTTCCAAACACTTTCATTTCAGTATAAAGAGGAAGTCACAACTTAATTTCAATTTAAGATGAATCTTTACAGCTTCGTCATACAGTATGTAACAACAGGGAAAAGGAACATGTTCTCTGACAGGTCATGAATAGAAATATGTCATGTATATAAATCTCTGCTGCTGCCAGACCAGGAGCTTTCCATGTATCAGTTTATGCTTCAGAAAGTCTGGCAGTATAGACTACAAATGGTACAGAATAGCCTGTCTTCTGCACAGGTTTGGCAGCAAAGAAGGAAGTGACCTGAAAGTAGGCCAACATTTTGATTACTTGTGATCAAATCCTGATAGCTCATCTTTAACATTCAGAGCAGCACTTTGTCCACCCCCTGGAGCGACTAGATCAAATTCTCAATTAGGCTTGTTGTAAGGGTGCCATCGACCTTGAGAAGCTCTCGCTTTTTTTTTTTTTTTTTTAAATGTGGTTCCAGGTTTGAATGTTAAGCCTTTTTAAGTCACTTGAGGATAAATAGTTTGTGAGGCTCAGCAACTGAGGAAATGCACATTGATAGATTAGTGATACTAATGCTAGTTGGGCAGCAGCACCTTAGTCTTCTTACATGTCTGTTATGGTAATAAATAATACTGTTAATCCGGGGCGCAGTGCTGCAGAGTTGCTCTCAGTCGCCCTATCTCATTTTGTTTACAACAAATGAATTACAACACATACACAAGCACACAACTCATTCATGGCTCCTAATTGGCCTTCAATGGAAGCACTGTGTGTTAATAAAAATCAGCCGCTCGTATCTTTTTAGGAGTGTTGAACCTTGGGAGGAAGTGATTAAATTGGTTATTAAACAGGTAAGATGCTCAAACACCGGGGTGATTAATTCCTAAGGGAGCACCTTTCACTGAGGCATCCTCTGAAAAGATGAACGTAATTGTACCAATTTTTACCCCGAGCTCCTCTCTCTCCATCTTAATTCGCTGTCAGTCCCCTGGAGCAGACCAAGTGGACTGAAACAAAACTAGTGACAGATGCACTATAGTGGTCTGGTGAGAGGAAAAATGAAAACTGAAGGCACTGAGGCTCGAATACTTAGAAATGAATTAAAGCTCAAGCAATTATCCAGTGTAGTGAAATGGTAATTACAGAGAAATGATCAAGGGATTTATTGAAGAAAACAAAAATGTTGACTATAGCGTTGTTGATGTCTCAGTGCATCAGACACAGCGCTTACCAGCATTCATACATGGCTTTTCAGAATATCAACTAATGTGATGGAGATTCATGCCAAGAAGCATCACTGGCTGGGAATATGTTACTGTAGTTTGGTCAGCCAGACATCTCGGTAGAAGCCTTATTATCAACAGCTTTATTAAACATGGCAATCTGAATAATTATAAAAATGGAGAGTGTTTTTTTCCCTAATCATTTATTTAGAATTTGTACAAAATTAACAGTAACACCAGTGTTTGCACAAGTGATTATTTTACAAGATAAGTTTCAGTTATATACTACAGTTCTGGTATAGTGCATCAAATGGCAACATTTATGTTTTAACTGTACATTGTCCCTTTTAAATAAATTTAAATTGAATTGAATTGAGTTACTGTGAGTAAGTAATGGTCCAACCTCATGCATTGTAAATGTAAAAAAAAATATATATATATACAAAAACATCTATAGCACAACTTCTCTCCTGTACTTTATTCCACTGGCCTTTCTAACTCGTCTGTTTTTCCTGACTCTTGTGTCTGCTGTTGTAGACAGACAGTAAAATGATAATAAACCAAAACTTTACTACAACACTAGATGTTAAAAATGACGACAAGATAACTGGCTATCTTCTACGCTAGATAGTAAAATTATGCAAAAACAAATGGCCATTTTCTACTCTACTAGATGGTGAAATTATGCTAAGCTGAATGGTTATCTGCCATTGTCCTAGATGGTGGGAAGAAAAATAAAGGTCCACATACTGTAGCTCCCTTATGTAATTTTAATGAGATAGCCACCAGTGATGTTTTCAGCTACATGCTCGTCTTCGGACTGTGGATCTTGGTTACAATCTTTCCAAACTTAACATCCAGGACAAAAGTTGGCTCCTATTTAGTTTTGAATATGGATATGAAACACCAAGAACATGTTGTATCTTTTTAGGAAAAGAAGTACATAGTAAGTAAGAAAATGTATATACATAATAATTGGCTGACCAAAATCATTCCCTGTGGCCTCTCTGCAGTTGATCAGGTCATAACTCAGTTTAACTCGGAGCTGTAAATTGAGATTCTGGACACTTCGTCATTTATCGTCATTTCTCACTGACGGGTGAAGTGCAGCGTGACTGAAATGTTTCCATTTTGGGATGATTAAGCAGAAAGTAGTTTGCTGCTCCTCTAATTGTGGAAATATTTAGAGGACATTATACATTGCAGAAATTCCACACACAGCAGTCAGACACTCAAATTAAGTGGGGACAGTAAATTTACTGCCTATTCAGTCCCAAATTTTTTTTCCTGGCAAAGCCTAGTGGTGCTCAAGGCAAGTGCATTTTAATTATCACCGTCTGACACTGGCTGTTGTTTGCGTCTACATTATTATTATTATTTTTATGTGAAATGTCTGCTTTCACTAGCTGTTGTCTATCACATCACCTTGAATATGCACTTGCTTTCTCTCCTGTGAATCCCTCTTGCTCTGCCAGTAACTATGAGAACTCCTGTACAGGCAGGCAGCTACTGAATGCAAATGCATTCAATGGCTATTACAGAAGATAATGATAGTCTATAGTGCAATATAGAACATGAGGCTCGAAATATAGAGTATAAGGGCTGTAATATACTGAATACTAATACTGTAATTGTTCAGTTCTTTTAGGCATACATTGTGGTCTGTGGTCAACACAATATAAGCTTCAGTACAATTGTTCCTGTGGCGAATTGTCCACTGTGAAAATTGTAAATGGGACCTGGCAGCGAGGGATGGTCACTAAAGAGAGGGAGTTTTCATCAAGCGTGATTTCTTCTCCAACGCTTACTTGAACGCGTTTTTCACAGGGGCTGCTCTCAAATAAAGTAAGCACTGTATTAGGCCTGTGATTGCCACTAGGAAGTCTCAGATGTATTTTACATTTGAAAAGTAACAATTTCCAGCACTTCACCGTTTGATTTTGTCAATCAAAACACTTGATGAGTAAAAAAAAAAGCTTTTACTGAACTGCACAGTCAAAGATCTATCACGGGATTGCATCCGAGACAGGAAAGATGAAATACATGAAATAAAAAAGTGATAACAGCTGGCTGAGTGGATTGGGAATTATGCAAGACGTTCAGACTGTTCCTCAAAACTGAAACCTGCTCTGCAGCACGTTGACAATCCCTCAGAAGGTCTTCAAAGTTTTTGGGCCTCGCACCATGAAAACGAATGAGGGAGAAAAATACGACTCATACCCTCGTCTCGTCGCTTTAAGAAAGTTGTCATAGTCTTGTCAGTGTTTTCTCATCACACCCCGTGTGGGGAGACTTGAAAAAGCCTGCACAGTGTGTCGGGAAGAAGACGCATTTTCCGAGATAGCTGTTTCATCAAAAGAAGCTTAGGTGTGTAATGATGGTGGTATCAATCACCTCGTGACATAAACCATAAGCACCATTGCTTTGGCAGTTGAAACAGCTCAGTGCCTAGTCAAACATTTTCCGCAGTGGCACCATTTACTCCGGTCCAGATTTCCATTACTTTTTCCTTCAGTCTTCTGGAGAAATGCTCTGAATCCTAATTGAATCGCATACGTCCCCAGCCGGTTATCCATCTCTCATGTATTTTTTTTTTTTTTGAACAGTTTTGTTTACTCATTTGTTCCTAGGGGACCATATAATGGCATACTGGAATCGTATAATTGCTTTGAAGCAATCTGCATATTTCCTAGGTGAGTTCAACAAAGCGTAACCGAATGGATGTCTTCTTTTGTGTTAATAGAGTGACTCTGCGTTTCTCTGTAGCCCAGTCTTGTAAGATTAATGATGGGGGCCAAGCCCTCCTTAAGGCTCATTCATTACCGTAGGCTTGTCTCCCTAAAGCCAAATATAATGCCATGAATCACTTTTCTCTCCTGCCGTGGAGCTGTACGGACATCTGCTGGGTCAGTTTACTGTTTTGATCATTTGCTATTCAGAAAAGTCCTGAAAAAGAAAACTGTCATGACTGGAGGAATGTGCGTGTCTGTGGGGTGGGGGGGGGATTAAAAATGCTGCTTTCCCCACATATCCTATAGGCAACCTGGGTAGTTTAAGATTTGGCGGCAAGCGATTGTCTGAAAAAGTTAAGTAATCAATAATGAAGAGATTAATGTGTTCAGGTCAAACTGACTTGAATGTTAAGAGATCGGACGTAACAGTTTAATTGTGTATTTTCAAACTTACAGCACCAAGTCAGCTCTGCTCCCCTTAATGTGCCATTGTTACTATGGCAATGATGCAGCAGGGATACTGTTGGGAAAGTATGATGGTATTATTATTGCTCTGGTGTGTGTGTGTGTGTGTGTGTGTGTGTGAGTGTGTGTTTGGCAAGGTTACTTGGAACAAAACAGTTTCGTTCTCCCTGGAACAGTTTTCCTTTGATTTTTAATTAATTATTCAGAACAAAACTGCAACTTTGTTTTTGCAATTTTCACTGTCTCCTGCAATTTTATCGCAACAAAAGCGCTTAAAACATCGCAACATGCACCGCATTTTTAAAAAATGCCGTGAAATCAGGCATTTTAGGCAGCGACAATCACAAAAAAAGCCTGTGAAATCCTCTAGGGACTGATGTCTGACAAAAATGTGACAGGCTGAAGTGAGCGCTGTACAACCGAGAAGATTCAGGGTATTTTTGTTTGAGGGAAAACCTAAAAAACTAGTAGTATAGTAGAATCAAGCAGTGGAAGAGGGGTATAAGTGCTACACACATTCACTAACAAATAGGCCTGCACGATATCAGCAAAATGTCCGATGTGCAATGACGCTGTTCAATATTGTAATTATGCAAATATTCAGGAGTGTATATTAACCATATGGTTCCTTTGTCTTTCTGAAAATGACTCAATAAGCTGTAGTACATACACCATGCCTGTAGTGGAGCTGTAACGCAGCCACACAAATACACCAAAAACAGAAAAGAAGAGTAGAAAGCTTGCACGCAGTAAACAAACTCCAAACATTATAAGTCGACTGAAAACGAGAACTTGTGCCAGAACGAATGCCAAACAATGCCATGTGGATGCGTTTCAGGCGTGGTATCTGAGGGACCTGAGGCAAATCCGCCGTAGTTGTTACGCTACGTTATGTCTAGTGGTGTAGATACAGGTATGAGGTGTATGACTGTGGGGGCTTGGAGCCTGTAAATACTCATCATCACATTTCAGGCCACCTTTTGCGATGTGACATCATGACGATGAAAATAAGATTAATCGGTCAGCCCTATACTCACAAACATAGAATATATTATTACAGTTTTATTTAAAATGGCACAGCTGCAAAAGTGCTTGTTATACACATAAATGGTAAAAATATCTGATGAAGCATTTTCATCTTTTATGCAGGGGAGACGAGTCTTCACGTACGGCTGATCTGATCTTTGTAGAATTTCGGATGTCAGCTCACCTCTACCTGACTTCAACATCAACCGCTGAGTAAAGTTTAAATGTTTTTTGATGCACTTTGGGTACTCTGGGTGCACTTCATACATTAGTGCAGACACAGGGCACATTGTCTGAGGTGAGCTTTTCAGTTCATCCCTGAAAACGCTGCCCTCAGTGTTTTTGATGGGTTCAGGTGAAGAGAAGACGGGTTTTGAACCTCATCCTTTTGAAGTCAGAGGACAGGAACATTTTTTGAAGGCCTGCTCATCACATCATCAATAACCTCACCGAGTGTAAGAGACAAGGACATGATATTGGCAGTTAATATTTATAGGACATCCATTTTTACTGGCGAACCATTTTTACAATTCAACTGGAATCACTGAAAAGCAAAAGCTTAAAGTTTGAAAAAAAATAAAAGAAGAAGTAACCTTCCTCAGAAATGACTGGAAGCCGCAGATTTTTAACCTGAAGCGCCAGATGGTTTGTTACACAGAACCATCTGGAAAGGCTTCATTGGAAACTCTTAGAAAAAGGGCAGGCATCTTCAAAAAAAAATACTTGGCAGGTGATTGGATGAACCATCTGTCTATCAGTATCAATCAAAGGATAACTTCAACCACTATCTTCACTACCGGCAGAGCCAGCTGGTAAATCAGTGAGGAGAGGAGCAAAAACATCTTCATCAGGAAAAAGCCTTCAGTGCTGCTCTCTGCTCTTCTTTCAGTGAGGAAGTACTCTCCAGGTCTGATACAATCACTGCAATTATTAATGAACATTTGCTTCCTGCTATCATCTCAACTAACACACCTTAGCTACAATGAGTTGCTCCTTTGTAAGGTGATTGGCTCAAACCACAGTGGTACGGCCATAATCAAGGAGCTTGGAGGCTGGTAGCATGAATTAAACCTAACGCTGAGGTCTATCTCCTCCCATTGTATTTTTAAAAAGAATCTGAAGGAATTATTTAATTTTTTAATTATGTTTCTCTTAAATATATTATCTCTGTCATTGTTCTGCTTTTGTCACATATTTTCGTCTTTTGTTTTTGTTTAGCTCATGTATGTTGTCTGCTTGTCTTTTGTTTCGCATTTTGACAGGGGTGGAACCTCTTACAAGTCCGTCTAGGACTTCGTTTCCCTCCTTGCGCAGCGTTATACGCTTTTTGTGCTAAATAAACGAACCTGAACCTGAACCTGAACCTGAACCTGAACCTGAACCTGATTCTTACTGGTGGTAGGGAAAACTGGGGATAGTTGTAATAACATTACTTTCACCGGTATGGGAAACCAAAGTTTTGTGAACTTCATGTGAACCCACTCCCTCCCTGACCTTGCTGTGTGAATTTGCATGGCTGCAGTGTTCAGGTTTTATAGCCAAAACACAATTAATCTTTTGGAGCAAGTCATACTTTTATTATCACTGATACAGTTAAGGTTTGAATTAGGTCACTTGTATTATTAAAGTTAAAATGTGAGTGATTTCATCAAGGTTCATTTCAGTTGATTGTGCTGGTTCACCTAGCTAAACAATGGCTGGCAAGGGTGGGCATAGTTGTAACAGCAAGCTGAAGAAGAAGAGGAAGAAGACAATGTGAACAAAAAACCATGAATCACGCTTAATCGTGTGTAATTTTCAGACTGTCTGAACATGCCAAATTTCACATCACATACAAAAGCAACGTCTCTCTCAGTCATTGCTCAGTGTCGATCCATATTCAGTGTTTGTGTGTCTGTGCAGTCAAGTCGGTAAAGCAGACAGCTTATCAGCCGCCGAGGAGAAGGCACCTTCAGTGAGATCGGGAGACACAGTGAGGAGAACATGGTGGTTGTTTTTCTTTGCCATGAAGCGAGCGCCCTGATCATGCCCAGACAAGCTGAGTGAATCAGCCAGTTAGACACAGGGGGAAGTGCTGCAGTGCTAATGGGGGTGTGTGGGCTACTCTAAAAAAAAAAGAAAAA
This sequence comes from Trachurus japonicus, assembly GCF_045865225.1. NCBI lineage: Eukaryota > Metazoa > Chordata > Actinopteri > Carangiformes > Carangidae > Trachurus > Trachurus japonicus. Next base: position 14,828,903 of record NC_140923.1, read on the forward strand.
GAAAAAAGGATGCATTTAGAGTTCGACTCAAAGCTGCGAGTGGAAACGATCTCCTCATAATTACACTGTATACTAAGACTGATTAGATGATGCAATCAATGTCACTATTTCTCAGTGATATTTACCTACCGTTGCTATTTACTCCTCACTAGAGTCTGTTATTATCCTGCCAAGGGAAGAGAAGGATGTTTACTGCTCATCGCTTTAAAACACACACACGACATTAGTCACTGTGACCCTGCATGGGACTTGTACATCATGCAACTGAATGAGATTATGCAGCCACAGAATTGTATTTAGGAGTTTGAATGGGACTGGGCCACTTCATATTATTATTTTGATAGCATTTCATAAAGATATTGAATGTATCATATTGTGTTTTTATTGTATTGATCCATTTGTATAAAGAGAACCTCCATGCTGCTTCAGTACCTTCACTTTATTATTATTTTTTAATATAGGGCTTTAGTGCGTGTACACACTGTGGTGCTGCTGTTTAAACACTTCTTCATTCACTGACATACCCTGCACACAAACTCAGACAAAATCAAAGCTACATTTCATGGTTAGTGTCATGTATTTCCTGCAGGTTTTTTTTTACACTCTTGTTGCTTCTAAATGGAAAAATGAAAGTTAGCAGGCTAAATCATATGCAAAGCATGTCAGTCACTTGTAGGAGCGTAAAGAATTGCAGTGGGTGTGTGTAAGAGCAAGGTGAATACAATCAGGCATGTAATTGTTTGGCTGTAATGGCAGTGACAAGGCATAGCTTCAGCTCCTCCACGACAGACAAAGGTGTAATGGAATCAATCAGCGATGTACTTGTTTTTTGTTTGTTTCACTGGAAGTGAGAGGGCAGCCATTTGCCTGCTTATAACAGACCATGTAAATCAAAAAATACAATAGTAGATAATAGATTTGCTTTCAAAGGAGATTGTCCTCCATTTGAGGCGTTGTGTTTTTGAAGTGATCACAGGTTTTCGGTATCTAATAGAAGGGCAAAGAATTGGCAGACATGTCATCAGATTCCAACCTACATCGCAGCCAAAGTGCTCGCAAACTTTTGCTGAAAGCCGGAGTTGACAGTGTGATATATTTCTGTACAGGGTTGTGATTGAATCAGGACTCTAGTCCACTTGGCCACAATGATATTGTTACTGTTGTATTGGCTGGCTGCACCAGTTGGGGGAAGAATAAAAAAAAAAAAAGGGAGAGAGAGGCAGAGATGTGATCGAGGTATAATGGAGTTCTTCACAGGTCAGCGCAGAACTATTGACCTCGCAGTGGGTCCTCTCTCTCCTCCACTCATCCGCCACAACATCCACCACTCATCAGCAGTCCATCAGCCCGCGGTTTCCTGGAAGAGCTGGGAATTGTGAATCATACTTTTTGTCCATCTGCCGCGCCGTTTCCATCGATTCCATTCCAGGTTCCCTTCGACATCCCGGCGTAAACTCTGACCGGTGGTGACGCTCTCGTGTATCAAACAATACGGCAAACGGTCATTCACATCAGTGAGAGACGGTGGCGCAAAAAATATCAGGCCAGCTTCCAAACACATTAGTCTACGTAACAATTTTCTTTTTTATCAGCTTTTTCTCATGCTTGTCATGCCCCCATTCATTATTCTCCTGTGTTTTTATTTTCATTTTACATTTTGGATGTTTGAGGAAACACTTGAATTAGAGGTTAGCCCTAACAGCCCACACAATTAGATTGTTTTCCCCTCCCTGCATATTCTCACAGCAGCAGATTTGTATCCACTGGAGATGGATGCTGTTTTATCCACTGGTGAACACGCATTGTAATTCCAGTAGATCCTATAGGAGGGCGGTTGTTGTTGCGCCTGCTGTATTTTTTTTCTCCCAGTGCTGGTAGATCACTCTTGATGCTCATTCTGCAGAGAGTAACAATCAAAACAGACTCTCAGGTCTTCTGACAGATAGAAATATACGTTTTGAAAGTGTCTCTGTGGGTTCAATTCAAGGTACAACTGAAAAAGAGCATGCAGCCTCAGCAACTTTCCTGGAGGAATTTAAATGTGTCTTTATCTGTGATTAAATTCTTACCGAGCAGCAGCAGATTATCTCAGATAAGGTTTTTACATTGCATATATTAAGTGATAAGGCTGGTGTTATTCTATACTTTTCTTGCTGTCAACAAATTTCATGAAAGGACCAAAACCAACAATGTGACAGTTGTCGTCTGTACTTTCCAACTTCCCTGCTAGAGTCTAAACAGCAGGGATGCAGATTTTTTTTTAGAAAATGTTGTTTAAACACCAGTAAACAAGAAATTTATTCAGGACTATTTTCAGCTGTGGATTAAAACCCACACTGCTGTCGTGAGTATTTTCACGGCCAGGACACAAGATAAACTCCAGTGTCCATTTTTATTGTTCTGAGAGAGGGTGTCACACAGTGTGGTGGTGTGGCTCAGTAGTTTAGCGTGTTGGCGCCGTGCCGTTGTAGGTGAGAATGTGGGTCAGTCAGTTCACCCCTGAAATATCATCATGTATCATCAACTGTGAAATCAATCACCATTTAATGATGATAGTGGAAACTATCATTTGAATTCTTCTCACCTTGGTGATGCATTTACTTCCTGCTGGATGGATGTTCATGTCCCCCTTTCAGGATGATCTTCACTTATACAAGTTATACATTGTACCAGTCATTCACAGTCTTGTTAGTCTGTTTGGCCCAGAGGAATAATCTGAAATCATTAAAGGGATAGTTCAACATTTTGGCAAATTGGCCCATTGTATTGTATTGTAATCCATATAGTCTTAGCAGTAGGTTTGTTACCTTTAATTGTCGGTGCGAGCTATTTTTAGAACGGCGGAGCAGAGCCGCGAGCTGCTCAGAGCTATGCTACGGAGGCTCATGGGATTTCTTGGTTTCCCTCATCAAACTCCTCAAATAGGCAAATGGGTAAATAGGTAAATGCGGAGACTGCTTTCTGAAAAATTGGCCCTGAAGGACATTTTCTCATAGCGTGGTGAATGTGCAGGTCACAACTTGTCCACCAGAGCGTTTTGGAGTTGTTAGATTGTGTATTTGATGAATTTGATGAGGGAAACCAAGAAATCCCATTAGCCTCCGTAGCGTAGCTCTGAGCAGTAGCTTGCAGTAGCTTGCACCGGCAATTATAGGTAACGAACCTACTGCTATGACTCTAGGGATTATGGCAATTGACCAATTTGCCAAAATGTTGAACTATCCCTTTAAGATACAAATCATCATTGTTTGTAGGATATAGTTTTTTTTAATGTGACTATTTCTGTTTCTCCTTGACATGTTCACATTTCTTTTTACAGGACATAAATGTTGAAGTGTCTATACCAGGAAATGGCCGTTTAAGCCCTCTATCACTCTCTACACTTGTAGTGTTGCAGCACGCCAGGTCAGACAACATGAACACTCTCCTGGCTGCAACACTACAGATAAATCCATTTCTCTGCCTTCCATTCAATCCCTTTGTCTCTTCATGCCATGTGTGCATGTCTGTCAGACAAGCAACAATTTTTTGACACCGTACTGACATGAATTTCTCAGAAAACAGTGATGTTTCAAAAAACTTCCCCTCGATTAATGTGAAATCTGTCTTCCATGTCCCGTGCTGACATGTATTTGAGCCAAAAGACCAAAAAAAAAAAGGTTAATTGGCTCCACTGTGGCTGCTGTTTGACAAAAACAGCCATGTTGAAGACAAATACAAGGTGGGAGACAGAATAGGGGACATGCGAGTAAGGTTGTTGTGCATTTACTGTCTAGGAGAATGTGCGTTCAAGAGCCTTGACTGCTCAGACGAGCACCAGCCGAATACAGAGAGGATAAGCGACAGGCCTCTGTAGCAATTTGTACTATTCATGCTACATTACACAAACAGCCGTTGAGCTAAAGCACTCTGAAGAACCTATTTTTATTCAGTTGTGCCTCCTATACTAATAAAGCCCCAACATTTCTGCCATCAAAGGTTTTTCTGAGCTATTTCATTTCAAGTTTCGATATATATTTTTAATGAGAGGAAGCAGCAGAATTAACTTCGCCATGGAGTGAGTCGCTCATGTCCTTGGACGGCGGTTTTTGTGTTCTCTCCGTGAAACCTCAAACAAAGCTTTGAGAAAAACTCGGCCGTCTGTGTGGGCTGGTTTTTGATACTGAATTGGAAATATTGTGATCACAGCGTTCCCGTGACGACAGAAGTGAACCCATCAACACGGTGGCGACAGAGTCGGCTGACATTAATGAATCCTCAACGTGAGACACAGAGAAATTATGTGTGATGCTACTATGGAGCTTGTTCCTTGCTTTTGAAGAACCATCCAATTATCAGTTGATCTGAGGGTTTCCAGGGGATCACGACAATTGTCACTTGTAATTTTGTTGTCGCTCCGATGATGAGAAATGTAACTTAGCAACAAAATGGATGGCTTTACAGGACCGTGCCACACTGGGCTGGTTTGTTGTTGCTCTCTAATTAGATGTGACAAGCATGTCAGCGTTTACTATTTCCATTATTCCTGTTATTGCTTCCCCTTTAAAAACAAAAAGTGGTGCACTTTTCAGTTGATTAACAAACAACACATCAGAGAAAAGATAAAATAAAAACTACAAATAATCAGATTTGAGTGTTATTTAGATTTTATAGATCCTCGTAATATGTTATTTGTAATTATGTTTCTTTGTCTGTTAGAAAGACTGACAAAATGATAGTTATATAACTCACTCTTTTATCTACTCTTACTTTTGTTTGTTTTGTTTTGTGTCTGATAGTTAAATTGAGTTGACCTGATTGAATTGTTTTGAATTGGTGAAGACTTCCTCCTCTGTACAAACCCAGACTGATCCAATTGATGCTGACAAACCAAATCTTCAAAAATGTTGTCAGAAAAATCCAGGACGGGTGAGACTTCAGGATGGAAAACATACCCTCATAGCGCTTTCTTTAATATCACAGGAGCGAGGGATAAGTTTCATCCCTCCATCTACAGTATAAACCATTATTAGTATTTCATAAAGGAAATCAGCACTGTGCGTCATTAAGCCCCAGCACCGGTGACTCCCCGGTCTCTGGATGATTCTGCACAGCAGTTTCTGGAAGCAAGTCAGCCTTGGCGTGTTGTTGGCACAGCCCCCGAACAGCTGCACATTCTCTGCCGGCACAGAAGGAGAAAATCCTCTACCTCCTCCAACGTATGGTTTTATATATTTAATTTTGGATGTACAAGCATGTTTCATGTCCCCACTATCCCGCCTTCTGTTGCTCTGCACCGGAGAAAAGTATCAAATTCTGGCTTTGTAAGCTGTTTTGTCTGCGTCGGGCTTTACGCTTGCATTAGCAGTGGACACATTTATCAGTGATGTGTTCAAATGAAGATGATCTGCGGTTTAGTATGTGTCTGTCCAGTGACTCTGCTTTTCAGCCTGGCAACTCAGCCTGAGCTCTCAGAAGAAGTCCCTGCTTTTGAAAGACGAGCCACCAGGGGGCAATATCTCACCTGCAATCCCTGGACTGGTTTCACAGTGGCAGGCTCCAGATCCCTCGACTGTCACTGTGCTCTGTGACCAGTGCTCCCATAGCCACCCGTCTGTGTGTGTGTGTGTGTGTGTGTGCGTGTGTCGGAAAATTTTGGACATGACGCCTGAGGCCAGGCTTCATTTCAAACGGTCAGGAATTGAAACGCTTGAACGGAGAATCATCTGATCCATCCACACATGCAGAATTAAATGGGTGCGATTATTCTATTTGGGCACTAGCTGTCCTCATCCAGGCCTGACGCAGCAGCTAAGTACAACTGAGGGAAATTATGCTGTTTTCATTTCAAAACATATTCTGGAAAAAATGTGTTATGAACCCAGATGATTTTTGCATTGGAGACATTTAACTATTCTTAAAGCTAAATAAATAAGTGAGTCTGCTTAACTTCATCAGTAACTCATAATGTGATTTACCTTCACACCAGCATTTTGTCCTAAAAGCTGAATATTTCACTTTAGAATAAATCTCTTCAAATTCTCCCTATATATCTGCCCTGCTCTTGAACCAATAGATGCTTGGCTTATTTTCAGGCTCTGCTTTTATAAGCAGTATGATGTAAGAGCTGAATTACTTCTGTATGGCTCTTCTTTTCTTTTTTTTCTTCTGCCGGTTACCTACCATTCTTTTTCTTTACATAAATGCTTTGCTACTTACACGCTCTCAAGCAAGTGCGCTATTGGAGTAAACAATACATGTAAAAGCTCTTATGCTGCGTCCTTTACCGTCCGAACTTGTGATCTGCAGGTTCCACGGCCGCTCCATGCATAAGAAAGGAGAGACAGACGTGTGGAAGCATGCTAGTTCTGTGTGAATGTACAGTACGTGCTGTCAACCATGGCGTTTCAACAGCAAATTAACTATGCATGCTGTCACCCTTAAGCCTCTCTGTGCTTATTCAACTGAGTCAAAGAATGTATGGCATGGTAAAGCATCTTGGAAAATATATGGCTGACATTTACCCGGTATAGAGACATTATGATTTCTGAACATATTCTTCTATTTCCACTTATGCTTATGTACCTTATTACCTAGACCCACTGTGTTTGATGCATCTCACAGCCATTGCCTACTGTATATGTAGATGGCGCATATAAAAAGTTTTCATCGCATTCAGAAAGTATTCAGACCCCTTTACTTATGTATGTGAAATGTAGCTCAGCTCATTTGACGCCCATCTCCCTTGATCATCTTTGAGTTGCTTCTACACTTGACTGGAGTCCACCTGTGGTAAATTCAGGTGATTTGACATGATTGGAAAGGTGCATACATAAGGTCCTACAGCTGCACAGCTACTGATGCATATCAGAGCGAAAAAATCAAACCAGGGCTGTCACAATTATGAAATTTCAGTTGACAATTAAATGCCAAACAAATAATTGCGATGATAATAATAGTAATTGTCTTTTCCTGATCATTTCATACCACTATTATAGTACAGTATAAGCCTCATACATACACCTTATGCAGAAAAGAGCCATTTGTTGGCTTTGCAACTAAATCCATGATGCTAATGTCAGTAGATGCTCATTGAAGTGCATCCTCATCCATAGAAGAAGAAGGGGGCGTGATGATGTCATTAAAAGTGCAACAATCAAACCTTAAACGGTGGAAGACGACAAGGAAATAGTGATGGAAATACGACATTTCTGTCATGTCCAAACATCCAGCTGTTTTAATACAGATAAATGGTCACGATTTTAACGATTATGAAATATAATTGCGGGCAGCTCAAATAATTGCATTCAGGCGATTATGTAATAATTGTGACAGGCCTAGCAGGAGGTCCACGGAGCTGCCAGCAGGGCTCAGGGACAGGACTGTGTTGAGGCCGTCAGCCGCCGCCGGTCCCCATCCTACCTCACAGAGCTTGAGAGGATCTGCGAGGAAGAATGGCTGAAAATCCCCAAATCCAGGTGTGCAAAGCTTATCACGTCATACCCAAGAAGACACAAGGCTCTAATCGATGCCAAAGGTGCTCCAACTAAGTACTGAGTAAAGGGTCTGAATACCTATGTCGGTGTGATATTTCAGTTTTTCCCTCTCTAGCCTCTGTTGTTTTGATATATATTTCTTTTATGAACGAGCATAAATGTTGACTGGAGAGTTTCTACAAAAGAAATACAGTCAGCCTGATATGAGAAAATGATTTCAGTAGATAAATATATAGAGATATTGGCAAATAGTACATAATCTTTTAACACTGTAACCTAAAATCCTATCAAAGTATTGTATAAGATAAAGATGTGTTTGCTCTATGGTGGATAAGCTATGTAAAGTTATTTGGTATTCTTATCGTTACCTTTATTAATTACTCGTCAATTTATCAGTCTAAATCTAACAGGCATATAACACGAGGAAACCATGAATAATAAATTCAGCATGAAGAGCAGCGGCGGATTGGTCAGTGGGAGGTCTAAACTGTTGTCAACCCATGCAGCCCTTTGAGAACAAATACCCTAATCTTTAAAACACCCTCTGTATCTCACTAGTTATCAGTGGAAGAAGAATTGCACTGGGGATAGTAGCTTGTTTTTGTCTCCTTTTGTTATCCCCCCACTTTCTCTGACCATTTGCAGCAACTTCTGCATAATCTATGCTGTGAGTTAGGTCTCAGTTTCACTATGTAACGCAGTGGTAGGTTGGGAATCGATAACCTGCCAGCGAGAGTGTAAGAGAGAAAGAGAAAAGGAGAGACAGAGACTTTGCATGTTCCCAACAGAGTGGAGAGATTTCCATTCTTCGGAACAAAGCACTGATCCCCCAAGAAAATGGCTCACTATTTAGGCAAGAGTACAAAACATTTTACACCCCATAGCCTCTTTGTCGAGAGATACCTAGCTAGTAGTACTCATAAGGATCCTTTTGCGACTGGAACCGTTTGAAATCTTCAACTTATAGACTCAGCAAAGTGGTGAAAGAACAGCAGAGAGATCCAGGTCTGTTCTGGCTTTACTCTGTGTGTCAACATCCAATTTCACCTCATTCCAAAGGTGATTGAAGTCACCGCTGTTTCCTGCTGTTAAAGTCACTGTGATCTTGACACGTACGATACAAAGGGGACATTGTCTGAAATCTGTTGGATGCAGGTGTTTTTAAACCTGTGATTGTTGATGGTTACCTGTTTTGTCCACTTGGGGGCAGTATAAACTACTTACAACCAGAAAATGTTGTTGTATGATCACTTTTTTAGGTGCTAATGTTCTTATTTATGCACCGAGCAGCTGTGAAACAACAGCATTTTCTTTGAAATCATGTTTCATGGCCGCCTGGTGAAAGTAAGGAATATATAAAGCAACTTTCACTCTGTTTTCACTCTGTGTTTGGTCTCTACCATTTCCTCTGGGAAATATTTGGCTATTTAGCTGCAGGACCTGAATTTTTTTGGCTTTACTTCCTAGATTTGTTTGAGAAAGTTTAATGCAGGTTGGTGTGTGTGTGTGTGTGTGTGTGTGTGTGTGTGTGTGTGTGTGTGTGTGTGTGTGTGTGTGTGTGTGTGTGTGTGTGTGTGTGTGTGTGTGTGTGTGTGTGTGTGTGTGTGTGTGTGTGTGTGTGTGTGTGTGTGTGTGTGTGTGTGTGTGTGTGTGTGTGTGTGTGTGTGTGTGTGTGTGTGTGTGTGTGTGTGTGTGTGTGTGTGTGTGTGTGTGTGTGTGTGTGTGTGTGTGTGTGTGTGTGTGTGTGTGTGTGTGTGTGTGTGTGTGTGTGTGTGTGTATATGTTGTTGCTGTGCTATGGGCAACTCCAAGTTAGAAAACTTGACAGCAAGCTGTGGGAAGAGCAGCCTTTTTAATGTATGAAGTGCTAGTAAATTCAGTCTTTTGATGGTAGACGTGTTTACTTGTTGCTCTGGTTTTTGAGTTTGTGTTTTCTGACATAGTATCAAGGCTGTTGAGAACAGTTTTAGATTTGGATGTCCAGGTCTTCACGCTGGTACATGAAGACGCAGCTACAGAGACACAGAGCGTCTTGTGTTCTTTCTGTGTTCCTTTTTATTTTCTCCTTTCAAGTCTGCAAGATTACATTCACAAGTACAACAGCTTGGCGTCCAGATCCTGTAATTGCTTGGATCAGACCTAGTAAATATACAAATTCATTCACTCTACATACTGACCCTACTATCGGCATTGCAATATTTACTGTGGTGATGGGTCCAGGTGGCATTTTTCTACTCATCACTTTGAAAGTGTTAATGCTCATGTGGCTAATGTACCCTCTTCAAATTCTTAGCTGGAAGCCAGCATTGGTCTCCTGCTGTCTGCTGAGCCAGTCCAAGCCTGGAAGAGTTGTTTGTTTGGAGATGCTCCTCTGCACACACCATTGTTGTACTGAGCTGGTATTTACATACCTGGTCCCCTCTGTGTTTGTGTGTGTGCATGTGTGCGTGTGTGTGTGACCAGCCTGGAGTCTTGCTTTTTCTCTCCTCATCTCTAATCATCCAGCCATTTTCGCCCACAGCGTAGCCGCCGACTAGACTCTTGGTACGTTTTATTGCGTGTCCAGAGGGCAGCCATTTTTCGCCACTTTTTGGTTGTTTTTGAGTTTCTGGAAATGGCACATCAACCATCATAACACACTCAAGGTCACTTGAACCACACATCTTGCCACTTCTAATTTACTTGAACCGTAACTGAACATTTTATCTCTACATTATTTGCACTTAAGCTTTAGTCACACAGGAATCTGGAGGAGCAATGTTTTTGTGTAAACACCAAGGTGTGCCAGATAAAGTGGTGTGTGTGCACGCGCGCATACGCACGTGTGTGTGTGTGTGTGTGTATACTTATAAAGTGTGAGTCGTCTTGTTGCACCCTCAGGGGTTGATGGCTGAGCTGCTTGGGAGGGGAGCTGCAGTATTTACCACCTGCTATGAAACAAGCCTTCTGTGCAACTGTGATAGTGTCATAGCAAGTGAAATGAAAGTGATGCCTCTCCATATCAATGTGTCCTGTTTTTAGAATAATATTGTCATGGCATTCCTACTTTTATTAGATTCTGTACAAGTGGTGAGTTAGGAGGCAAAAGAGGATACGGAGTGAGAGCGAGGATGACGGGTAACAATTGTCACCTTCGTTTCAGCCTGACAAGCTGTTGGCGCCCAGGGATATTTCTATCCAGAGGATGAGTAGTCTTAGCTAATGTCCATGTTTCAGTGTCACTACATGTCAACAAAATCAGAGATACCTTTACTGAAAAGCTTTTCATGTAAATTAAAAACCGTCTTGATCAGAAACTAGACCTTGTTGAGAATCTATCCAGCTGTGTTATATAACTCTCTGTCTTCTAAACTCTTCTTACTTTGGCTGTTTGTTTGCTAGACACCCTGGAGCATTATCTTCACTAACTGGACGGGCGACATTGTTGTGTAGATTTTGTCCGGGGGTGGAAAAAAAACGAAAATCCCTCAAGAAGAGTGAAACTTTCTCCCTTTTAACATTGTTGCACACGCTCAGTTTTTATTTCTCAATTCTGTCACACTTTCACCATTTAGATCTGAAACCTATTGTTGGTCTGAAACTGCTGGCTCTGCAGCTCAAACTGCATGCACCTCATACACCGGTCCCCTGGGACGCCCAAAACTGCCTTGGGTGTTCTCAACAATGAGATGAGTCAGACAGAGTGGAAATTCTGTTTTTTTTTTTTGTATCTTTTTATAATTTCATCCAAGTTAGAAAACCCCCTCCCCACCCCCACCCCCGTGCTTCCTGGTGAGAGAAAATTTGTATAACATGTTTTTCTCCTTCCTGACACAGATTTTTCTGTGGAGGAGGATTAGGTTTCTTGAGCATGAGTGCACTTGTCATATTATATGTAGTTTACAGTATTGTGTGCTTAAATCCCTGCCTCCCTTGCCTCTTGTGTATGTTCCCATGTGTTTTGTGAGTTCTAGGTGATTGGTGCAAAAGGGGTTTGTATTAAAACTTTATACTCCTTGGGATTTGCAGGTTTTCCCACTGGGGGTCTCAGCAGAGCAGGGAGCAACCCTCTGACCATGCTGATGTGTTCACATTGTCTTTGTACCACATGCACGCTGCATCATGTGGGACAGCAGAGAAAATCCTTGAAACAGACCCGATACTTGTGATTTGATTCTAGGGTTTTTTTAAAAAAATTTTTTTATTATGCATCTGTTGCAACACTAACTCACCAATTGCCCAATATAATACTATAATATAATACTGCTGCTGGCTTTACTGACGTCAGCAGCCATTTGTTATGACATCTAGAAATACTGGATCATTAGAATCAAAAGAATTCAGCATCTCGGTTCCTTCCAACCTCCTCTTAAGATGCTCACGCTGCGACACGGGGAGTGGATTAGGTTGGAGCTGAACACCGAGAGCTGCAGTGAAATGCAGTAAAGCTGACAGAGAACAAGCTGTAAGTTTGGTGGTGAGTGTGATTCATTGGACTGTTGACCTTCCTTTAAGGGAGATGATGAACAACCTGGTACCAGACCCTGGGCCTCAGGCCGTGCTCTCCCTCTCAGCTGTCTGTGGCTTCACCTTCAGCTCACATTCAATCACTCTGGCAGCCATCGACTGATAAATGCCCACCATATGGCTACCTTCCTCACCTCTCGCTCCATCCTGCAAAAACAAACAACAAAATGTCACCACGACTTGCAACGGTGCCACCTCCTTCTCCCATAGGCACCATATCCCTTCCAATTTGTCCCCTTTGCCCATAATGGTCTGCATTACTGGCACTCTGTTGCCATTGCTAGAGCACATTGGCTTGTAATTACAGTAGCAGTGATATATTTTATCTTCTTTTTTTTTTTTTTTAAAGAAAGCAGTAGAAATAAAACTTGAATCTAGCTGTCTCTGGTATATTGTTTTACAGTGAGTGTCATTTTATTGCATTGCTCCCTAAAAAGCACCTAGTCTTTCCCAGTTAAACCTCTCAAACCTGTAACCCACAGTCAAGCCTGACTGTTTTCCTTATCAAAACATGCACACGAGGAATGCCCAAGGGCCTTACCTGTGGAAGAAGACTATATTTCTTTGTCTTTTATAAAGGAGATCTGTGTTGGCCTGCAGTGGCTTTCTCTTAAACCCCGTCATACATGATGTGGACTCTTCCTGCTGGTATGTCTGGGGAAACGAGAAGAGGCTCTTATTATAAGCCATGATGCATTTCTGCTCAGCCTTTGGGATGTCGCCTGTAGGTGGGAGATGGCTTGAGGGTCCTCTGCAAAATTCATTAGCACACACCTCACGTTTAAAGTCCTACATTATTCTGAAATGACAGGTGCAGTGTGCAGGGAGATGTCTTGACGGTGAATTCATAGTGAAATAGGGAAAAAATAAATATTGAGCACTTTATTGGAAACACATGTACTCCTACTTCTTATTCCTGCAATTATCCAATCAGCCAATCGTGTGGCGGCGGCGCAGTGCAAAAAATCCTGCAGATACAGATCAGGGGCTTCAAGTTAATGTTCACAGTAAATATCAGAGCGAGGGAAAATGTGATTTCAGCGACAGTGTATTTATGCCCGAGTCAAATTTGACTGGTTTGAGTATTTCTAAAACTGCTGATCCCTGGGGATTTTCACACATGCAACAGTCTCTAGAGGTTTTCTCAGGATGATAGCACAAACAAAAAAAAGGAAAAAAAGGAAAAAGAAAACCCCAGTGAGTGGCAGGTCTGCACGGACGGACAGAAATCCCTTGTTGATGAGAAGAGTCTGAGGACAGTGGTTGGATTGATTGGAGCGGACAGGAGGGCTCTGGTAACTCGGTTAACCACTCTTAACAACTGTGACAAACAAAAGAGTAGCACAAAGCGAAAGTTCAGGTGGAAGACAACAGCAGAGGACCACGTCCGGGTCTTTAGTCAATCAAGTCAATCAAGAACAGGAATCTGAGGCTGCAGTGGGTGCAAGACTGGAAACATTCAGCCTGGTCTGATGAATCTCAATGTCTGCCAAGACTCACCGAGGGTAGGGTCAGAATTTAGCATCAGCAGCGTGAATCCATGGACCCGACCCGCCTCGTGTCAACAGTGCAGGCTGCTGCTGCTGGTGCTGCCGCAAGAGTGTGGGTCTGTTTTCTTGGCACATTTCAAGCCCCTCAGTAGCAGTCAATCATGGTTTGTATGCCACAACCTGTCTGGGTATTGTTGTTGAACATGTGCATCCCTTTATTGCCACAATTTACCATCTTCTATTGGCCACTCGCAGCACGATTATGCTCCATGTCACAAAGCAAAAGTCATCTCCATCTGGTTCCATGAACATGACAATGAGCTCACCGTACTTCAGCGGCGTCCCCCGTCACCAGATCTGAATCCACTTGAACACCTTTGTGAAGTGGCGGAGCAGAAGATCGGCTGCCTCAATGTGCAGAAATGAGGAATGATTTCTGACATCCTGTTGAATTAAATACCACAATGAAATCAAGTAAAGGAGGCCCTATCCAGTATTAGTGTGGTTATAGATTAAGTGCTTAAAGAATATGAGGGTTGGTTGAAGAATCTGTCACTTTTCATTCTTAATAAACAGCTTCAGTTTGTGCTCTGGTCAGTCAGACTGGTGCAGAGCTTTGTGTCGATGCTATAATGAGACCACCCTGCGAGGCATTAGGTTTTGTAGGTTTCCTTGGAAACACCCATTAATTATGATGCCCTAGTATGAATGAGCACATTATCTAGCAATGCTATGTAACATTTTAATGTTGCTATTTAAATGCAAATTCTGACTTAATGACCTCAATTGAATCCCAATGAATAGTTTCAATTTCAATGTTTTTATGCTTTTTTATGTGCATAAAAAACTTTGAAATTGTTCCAGCATTGCATCATGGTCACTCATTTTCAGAGCACCCCCCCGCCCCACTAAAAAAATAAAAGAGCAACAATTGCTCCATGCAAATTGTGGCGAACATTCAGTCTGTTGTTGTACATGCAAAATAGCTGAGAGTCATTAATATAAATATTCCTTTTGTGAATTGATTGTGGAATTAATTCCCTGTAATAAGTGTCGAGATAATAGTGTTAAACATTCCCCACACAGTATTATCAATAATTAGGTGAAACACAGAGGTAAAGGAGACGGTAACGTAGCTCTGGCCTCAAAGAAATTCATAGTCTCTCCAATGCCCGTCGTCATGGAGGGTCCCATCGCGTGCTGTTGAGCACATGCCTCGGCTGTAACCTTGGCCGATCCTCCAGTCCCTGCAGGGCTCATGCCGGTCAGGGTGGGTTGTAATACGACTAATCAGACGCTTTAACTTCTATGTAAATTGCCCTGGCTTATGAATCTTTAAAGAGGTGATGTCAAAGACAAAAGAGGGCGGGATGAGGATCGGTGAGTGAACGGTGAACTGTCAGAGATGTGAGCAGTCCGTCTGATTACCCTGTGCTGCTGCAAAGACACCTTCTCTCACACTAATGAAGTCTGATAATTAGCCAAATTGGTGATACTGCAGTCGGAAACTTGCCACAGATATGTCTCTAACACCGCCTGTTTCGAATGTGGCGGCGGTTTGACAGGCGTCTGTCACAGCTCCGACGTTCACACGAGGATCTCCTGTCATCTCGGGGATGAAACGCTCCCGTAGGTTGAAGATGTAGCAATATTTCATGTTTCCTGTTGTGCTTAATGACCCAATTTAAAGGTAAAGGAAGAGAGTAATTGTGGTGCCTTCAGGTGCGATGAAGCAACATCCATATATAGACAGCAACAGATTAACAGTGACATACAGATTAACAGTGTTGCTCAACTGAGGTAACCGTAATTACTGACCTGCATTCTGTTCCACCCAAGGCTCCTTTTTAAGCCGCACACACACTCTCACACACATGCACGCAGTGTACGGTTGTTGCTGCAGCAGAATGATTTCATGATTCAGGTCAACAAGAGGCCTCGGGCACATAAACCAAAGTCTTCCTGTCTTTCACAACTTAATTTGTGAGGAATAATGGCTCAGATGTACAACGAGGCCATAGTGCTTCACATGTTTTGGCAAAATATATTAGCCTCAAGAACCGAGCTCCCTCGCCGAATAATTAGCGTCAGCGTAACTCTATTTGTCAAGTTCTATAACTATATATGAATTTGCCTCTGTGGCATTCCTCCAAAGATAAATAGACAGTTTGAATAGTCACACAATACACACAGACACATATTATTCACTCTAATACAACCTCGCGTACATACTGCATCTGTGAATTTATGGCTAAGATATATCTCGGCATCGGCGGTACACATCACTCTGTAGACACCATTCAGTTGCTCTGTTCTGTGTAAATATTTAAACGCTGTGCAGTAGAGCTGGTTATATAATGAATGGATTAGTTGATTGACAGAAAATAAAATGGAAACTGTGGATTCACAGTTTTGATTTTAATCGTTGCAGTCATTTTTCAAGCAAAAATGCATGGCGGGAATCTGTTGCTCCTACTGGTTGTCAATTTTAAGGAATTATTACTATGAAATGTATTTATCAAGAAGGTAATAATCAGACTAATTGGCAATGAAAATTATTATTTGTTGCATGCTGACTATATACATCAAGGCTCCAAATACAGGTTTCTGATCCTTTGCTTTTTGGTTTTTTTAAAGGGACATCTAAATGCTTTAATGTAAAGGAGTATCTATACATACAATTACATTATAGTCCATTACTTAAAAGCCTCTGGATGCTCAGGGCAGCTGTAGACGTAGAGGATGTAGAGCAGGTTGTCTACTAATTAGATGCTGAACCCCAAATTGCCCCTGATGGCTGTTAGCTCAGTGTGTGATGCATGAATGTGAGTGAATGGGTGAATGTGTGAAACACTTTATTCCTATTTAATTGAATGCACTGACCAGGAGAAGAGCTCCTAATAAAGTATTTGTGTGTATGGTCGATAACATTAGAAAAGTGCTACATACTGTAAGGATCCATTTCTCTCTGCAGCCTTTTTCTTTTTCTTAAGACCATCAGGAATAGATATGTTGTAAGAAACATAGTGCCGGCTTTTTTTTTCTTTTTTTTTTCTTCAAACCAACTATTTTGAACTCCATCTGTTTTACTCACAACATCTCTTCATGGCTACTTGAACTTAAAAAGTGGTTTTATGGTAATGTTGAGTCAACTAACCGCACTCAGGAGAGGACAGGGAGACGACTGTGGTCTAGTTGTGGTTAAATACTGGAAAAAACAACTCTGTGAAGGGACTTTTTTTTTTCTTTCCTTTCTCAATATTTAACCCCAAACCACAAACTTTCTTTAACCTTAACGAAGCACTTAATGTGTAAACCACAACCTTAGTGAAACAGGACACACACACACACTCGTCCCAGGTGTCAGACTCCTGACCGCCCACCCTGCCCTTTAACCCCATGACCTCTCTAAAGATCTCACCCTTCCACCATAGACCACCGAACATCCAGGCTGAGGTAACGTCTCCTCTAAAATGCATTTCGCAACACAAGTCTGCAGCATATAAATATATCCTGTGTGAGATGGTGTTACCTCTGAGATGTATAATGAAGAATTTATTGAAATTCTGGAGCAAAACTTGAAAAATCAACATGTAAGTGAAAGTTTTGGTGCTTTGATGATTGGTTAATTAGTGAACTTTGTATACGTTCACTAAATAAAAAAAAACGATGGATGTGCACTTTGTTCATACTTTGCAATCTTACTTTTAACTTGAAGTGTGTTTTTTTCCCCCTGCAGTGACACCCTCTTAGTTTAGAAATATTGAAGCTTTTTCGAAATCTAGACAGACTGAAACTCTCTCATCCAAATAAATAAAGATTACCCATGGCACTAAGTGTGTCCATGTTTGGTTCGACTAATAAGATGAGATGTAAGATGAGGCTGTCTCACAAAGTGATGTGATAGTTGCACAATATGTACAAACATAAGCAACTAGTTTGGGAAATGCTTTTTGCCTCGAGCTGAAATAGCCACTAAAAACAAATTGAAATCATTGTTTCAGTTTTTTGTTGAAATTTCTTGAGAGATAGACCAAGTTAAATGGTGTCGATCAACTGCCATAGAAATAAATAAATAAACATTTTACAATAAAGGACTTTTTGTCTCAAAAAACAAAAATCATCCTCCATTTAAAGTGAACTTAATTAGAAGTTAATGGTTCAGAGTGCAGTAAAGACAACAATATTGTACAGCAGTAAATGGTCTCTGCATCCCTGATGAGGAAGCTTTGTTTTGCATCAAGGGCGTCCGCAGCCATCAGGTAACACAAACATTGTTTTAGGGTTTACTTCATTTTGCAATTAGCTCATCTTCGAGTTTTGCCCTCCGTTAACTTCCCCTGTCTCTTCTGGGAGATTTAGTCTTTAGGTCAGCAACAGAATAAAGATATTTTCCTCAGTCAGTCCTGGTGAGACTTCCCCCGAGTTGCCGTCTTTGCTTCTTTTGAACCTTCTGTCTGTGTGAATATGCAAAAAACCAGATCATATGCTCATCTATCAAAAAATTGCTTTGGAAAACTAGCTTTGCATTTAGTGTGTCCCTCTTCTGTCTTAGCCTGACTTCATCTTGGGTTTTTTGTAATTAGGCCATGATTGGATTAAGAGAGGAAATGCTGGGGACGGGGAGAGACTGTTTCTCTGCTGAATATAATCCACTTTTAGACCAAATGTTTCTGCAGTGTCTCTGATTGTTGGAATTTACTCAGCATCAAAAGTGCTTGGCTGATGGCAACTGACAGTGAGAAATATATACATTTTTCTATGCTGTATTTCTTTTTGTTGAAGTAATTACACTCTTAACCATACATAAAATGTATATTTATTTTCATACATGACACTTCAAACCCCAATGCTCACATCTCAAAGTCAGAGAAAGGAACTAATTGGGTTTTTTCTTTTATTTATTTATTTTTTCATTTTTTTGGGACAAACAGCTTAACTAAGTGTTCCAACACAGCGCAGATGTTTCTGGGTTTCACTTTGTGTGGTGATAACCAATTAATAGATGTGCTGATGCAGCTTCATCACAGCAATTAGTATTGTTCTTTTTTTTAATAAGCACATTGAACAACTGTTCCTGGACAGAGCAAAAAAAAAAAAAAAACCTGCTGAAAAAACTTGATGACATGCACTCTTTCTTTTTTATTTTTTACTCCCTCTCAGTTTTTATAAAATTCTTGGGTTGCTGTGAAAAGAGAGAGGCAGAAGTGAGAGAGAAGGGAGGGAAACAATCTGAAGATGAAGGTTTATCCGTGTGTTTCAAAGAGACTATCTCTCCATGTTGGAGACAATCTGACTGATCTCCCAGAACAAAGGCGGTATGAAAATAACTATGCTTCTGGCGCTGCGCTCCAACTTATTTTAAGAAATCAGCAGAACACAGAGGCCGGTGTAAGTCCACGGCACGATGCAATTAAAGTCTATATCAAAACAGAATCTGAGGTCAGATCTTTTGCAGCTCGCTGTTTGATTGTTTTCCTTATTGCATTATTGCACAGCCAGGATAACACTGACACTGACTGGTGAAATAGCCCCCCTGTCAAAACCCATTCACTCACTGCAAATTAATTCCCGTCTCTTCCCTTTTGCAGCTGAATGGAAGTTTGAAGCCGAAATAATGCGCTTTCTCATTTCGACTGCTCTCTCCGTAGAAAGGGAGGTCATTCGTATGAAAATGAATAACCAAGCAGATTGTCTGATTTAACTCACTCCTGTGGGGATGCATATTGCCTGAACAAATGCAGTGATGTACAAGCTGACTTAATTGGAAATAATGAGGAAATGCCCAGCAAGGGTTTTATGTATTCAGAGAAAACGTATAGTTACTGTGAAAGAGCTACACGTTGTAAGATGTATAAATATATCTATACAGTAAATAAAAACTGCCCTGTGACTAAATTACCGCTAAATAAGATCTGATTTATGTGGTGCTGTGAAAACAATTTTCTGTGCAGCTTCCCACAATATTCAAAAGTAAATTTAGTGTCTTCTGTGCCCGCAGCAAACAGGTTAGTTTAACATACAAATGCAACCTTAATGGAAAAATAACTAATCCCTGGACTCCTGCTTCTACAAGTAGTGTATATATCTATAATACAAATGCACTGTGACAGTGATGTAGTTTAGGTCTAACATTAAATTTACCCCTTTGTGCGCCCAGTTTCCTCGATCTGCTTCCTCTAGTTTCAGTGCAGTTTATGAGTTCCTACATTTCCCAGAATCCCCATTCGGTAGCCCCCGAGAAGAGGCGTGAAATAGTTGATTTTAGATATGGGTTTTATGTGTAAGTGGAGAGGGAGAGAGTGAGAGAGAGAGAGCGAGAGTGATAAGAAAGTAGCAGCAAGAGAGTTTTTCACTGAACTCACTCAGAGTGTATCATGTCTTGTGGCTGTATTGAATCGCGGTCAAGTGAGGCCATTGGTGAAGAAGTGGGTGGGTTATATTTTATGATTGTGAAATGCCAGAGCAAAGTGGCAAAGTGGTAACTCAAAGTCTGAGAGGTTTTCTTTTTTCTGAAGGGCAATATTTAATGTACGACTGATGGTACCTGAGTAATGTCCTGCTGTCAAACCGACAACTCGGTCCAAAACACTTCGGCCTCTACTGAAGACAGTAAACATCCGTGTTTATCTATTCTGCAGCGTTTAAGTTTAGAAAATATGGCAGCAGGATCTGGATCATGCTAACGGAGCAAAAAAAACTGGAGCTAATTAAAATTAATGATGTGGTGGTGGCTTCTCCAGCTATAAGACAACTGATATCACACACCTGGTGTCTCGTTGTGATCTGACCAGCTCTATACATTCACTTAGAGAATAGGAAATCCCATAGAAACAGGGTTTGATCACCGTACAAGGAGTTAAAACGCAACCCTGTCTCGGCTACTAAACAGAAACTGAAATATGTTTAGAAAGAAACATGTGTTAGATTTAAAATCGATTTAACTTTGAAACATTTTTTGATGATCACAGTGATTCTGTGTTTTGACAACTCGGTGATAATTAAGTTCTGGATTGCTTCATTGGAAACTGGGCAGGCGCTTTCAAAAAATAAGTGTGATAGCCGTGTGATTAAATCTGTCTATGCTAGATGTTAACACTCTTTCTGTCTTTGTGTAAGGAAAATATACACGTTACAAATTATTCAATGAATTCCAAAAGTTCCTTGTCATTCCTCCTAAGATGCTGATTGGTCCAAACCGTAGTGGTCTGGCTACAAGCCGATAGCTTGAAGCCAAGTTGGATTCTTGTCAGCGAGAAATCCAGCGGCCATACAAGGTTATGGTTGAATAAAAAAAGACAAAGTCAAGTGAAAAAGTCAATGACTTTAGACGACTTTAGACAAGATACATTCACTTTAATCATAGTCTGAATCATGATAGGTTTTTGTTTTAAATACATCTCAAACACTTTATAATAAACTAGCTGTAGACCTGCCACAATGATTACATGATGGCAGTTATTTGAGTGGACTGCAATTATTCTACACAATCATAAAAACAGCTCGATGAAACTCAGAAATGTCATATTCCCATCACTATTTCCACATTATTTTCAACAGTTTGATGTTTGCCTGGTCCTCTTTTAATGACATCATCACATTGTGCCCCCTTCTTCTTTTTCTTCTTCTTCCATGGTTTAAAGGGATAGTTCACCCAAAATTCAAATTTCGACTAGGGGCTGGGAGAAGTTTCATAGTCCTCTGTGCCTTCTCTGAGTTACAGCGGGGCTCGGCGCAGCACTGCATGTCCATATGACGGTTGCGAACGGAGCTCACTTTTCTTCGTCCAAAAAGACACACCAAAAAACATCCAAATACCTCCATAGTGCTCGTCTGTAATGTCCCTCTTGTATTGAAGCCCCAACATGAGAAATTGTCCCCAAAAAAATTAAATAAGTCTATATTTTAAACTTGTTTGTAGCGGAAGCTCCCAGCACTGCTCCTCCTGGTCCGTCCAAATCTCCGGTGAGAAAGCACCGGTGTCAATGCAAATCGCGTGGAATTTGGACGGACCAGGAAGAGCAGTGCTATCACGTTAACGGCACATGAGTGGAGTGCCACAAACTGTTTCAAGGTGCTTATACTGTATATTATATATAATATTCGATGACTGCATTTTGATGAGCATCTACAGTATTGACATTAGCATCATGAATTAAAGTGCAAAGCCTAAAGGCAAACAGAAACACAGATTTTATTTATATGTTCACATGTTTATGCCAATAAATGGCCTTTCTTCTTAGGCGTATGTGTATTATTAATCTATGTTTAGACTTGTACTATAATAGTGGCACAAAATGAGCAGAAAAAGACAATTAAATTCTTAATTGCAATTATTTGTATGTCAATTAATCCTCAAGTAAAGTTTGATAAATGTGACAACCCTAGCTAACTGTTGAATTATAGTTATATTTCTGGCCTAAAAGCATTTTGCTTTTGTTGTTAATGCTCTACAGTTACTTAGTAATGTTACTGAATAATGAAGTTCACTCTTTTTGAAAGTATACATTGAATAAAAACATGAATTTCAATTTCTTCCATTCAAAATGAGTCCATAAACAAAACCTGTTATATGAACAGCACATTAGCGTAAATCAAGGTAGAGAAGTTGTTGACAGGTTGTTTGAGGCAGGAGTCATTCTTCATCCCGCTGCAGTCTCCAGAGCACAGCACAGCACCTGCCAATTATACGCCTTATTTTCAGATGGTTGCTTTATCTTTGTTTTTCTGTGGCTCAGGCTGCATTATGCTGTGCCACACTGTCTGTTAGTTAAGTACAGAAGCCTCTTTGGGTGATTGAGGTACAGAATTAAGGGTAATCAAAGGACACTTTATTACACTGCAGAGCCACTGTTTATATTTTTTTATTTACTCTATACAGTACACCACCTTTTTTTGACAAAGTAGGAATTTACCACACCACCACTGTGTATTTCTTAATACCTTTACAATGGCTACATGAAGAGACAGAGATTCAGTTTGAAGTGTTTATTTACTCTGTACTCTGGTCTGACTCTGTAACACTTATCTGGTTAATCCTACTGCAGTTTGCAAGTTTTCTCCTCTTGTTTTATGTCGCGCCGGTGCTTTGGGGCGTTTTTGTTTTTAGTTCCACATTCGTCCTGGTTTTGGTCCCAGTATTGATTCTAGTGCACAGCGCCGTCTTTGGAATAATTTTCTTAGAATATGGTACCATTTGACAAAACAACCTCTCCAAACACAAAGAGCCCACTGGAGTTTCTTTTTAGTGTGAAACTAAGTTAAACCATACTCCCAATTTTATTTTGTTTTTTCTGCTGTGCAAACCAAATAAAGAAGTCGTCCTTGCACTGTGCTTGAATGTCTCATGACATCAACACAAATGGATGATTCAGGGATTTGAAGGAGTCAGATCATGGGCGTCTCAAAGAAATGTTACCTTGTCATTCGTTGTCGCAGGTTTCTACTGTTTACCCATCTTGAACATTTAAAATGGGTCTTCTTACTCCCCCTTTTCTAAAGAAGTTATCTCTAGAAAGACAGTCACAAGTCATTTATGTGGAAGAAAAAGGCAACTAGAAAATCTGAAAAATTAATTGCAACAGATTTTTCCCCCCAGCAAGTAGTCCTTAACGTCTTTTTTTGTCTGATTAATTCAAAATAAACAAAGCAAACAAGTGGTTTTTGTAATTAAGATGATGCAGGTGTTATAAAAAGTACAAACTGTTCTATGAGATACAGTACTGTCACAGATTGATGCAGACTTTTTTTTTTATAACAGAAATGTTATACTTTTTAGAATTCCAACAGAATGTTAAATTATATTGCATCTGGTTTTGCCCTGTTTTTTAACTTCCTCCTCCTTCATTCATTGACTGGAATATATTTCAGCTTTATCTCCGCTATCAAGAATTCCTTTCAAATAATGGGGATAAGTGGAGCTTTCTTTGTACTGATGCGATGAGAGGCACAGATCCCATGTGTGGAGAACTGGTTTTTGGTTCTTAAGATGTTTTCTTTTTGTTGTTGTTGTTGCATCTTTGAATAAGGGATGATCATAAACTCATTTGTGAATTTGTCAAGTTTGTTCAAACTTCGATCTCAACAACCAGCATGAATTGACTTCATGTCACAGCTTCATAACCGGCGATGCATATTAATGCTGCTGCGTGTCCGTATTTGCTACATCACTCTGTTTATTTGAATGCCATTACAGTGTTTGTGTTAATTCTCCCTCCTCCTCAGCGAGAGAGGCCCACGTCTCCTGTCAGTCTTAGCAGAAGATGATAATCTGTGCACATTCATGTCGATCCTAAAATAAAAAAAGTGCTATTTGCAGAATGCTCATGCCTGAAGTGCCGAAGTTAATTGGGTGCACAGAATAAACTGAAGGAGCACATTCATGACGAGCCACAATAATCATGTTTTATGCTCAACACGTTGCTTGTTATGATTCTGGATCAGTAGAGCAGCCTATATTGAGTGATGACTTCTTTCTAATTAGATACAATATGCAAATAGGGAACACCAGGAAAGCTATTGAATATATTACCAACTTCATAATATGCACGTGTAAGAAATAAAGTCGTAGCAAGACGTGCTGTCGTAACCATTGTGTTCCCAGAGGTGGCTTTTTATATAGAAAAACAAATGAATGTGATACCGCGGCCGTTCGGATTTATGTGTTCATGTAATAGTACAGTCGGGTTGTGACTGACAGTCGGAGCTCTGCTGCTCTCCTCTGGGAAATGTTTCTCTAGCAAACGCTTGATGTGCATGAGGCAGAGTTACACCCGCTCTGAACACTGATTAGTTGGCTCCAGGCTCGTATGAATTATGCTCTTTGTGTCAGTAGCTCTTCCTGGAAAGTTATGTCTTTGTCAGCGAGGGATGTACTCGGGCCAAAGTTCAGAGGTCAAAAGTTAAACCGTGATTGAGATGAAACCTCACACACTCGGATGCATCCCTCTGAACGTGAACATGAAGGTCATTGAAAGTTTTAAAGGGAGATCACAACAAGAAAAAAGATATTCTATGGAAATATTAAGCTGCAGAAGAATCCCTTTAAGCACCACACTTATTACGACTATCTATGCATAGCCTGTCCACTTGGGATGCTGACTCACCTCCTCCAGGCAATTTATTTTGAACTTTCCCATGTAGCTAGCTGTAGTCCATTCATTATCGTTACAAATCTTACTTGGGGAGAAGTAAGACAACAACTCACACTGGAGCCCTGAAGTATTGGCTTTTTTGACAGGTTGCAATAGAGAAAGATAAACCTGTCAGTATGAGTGAATAATTTGTTTCTCTTGACATTCGCTGTGGGATTTGGAAGGCTGCTACTGTTTGTTATAGCCTAAGGAATAGTTATACAGACAATGGGTGACACAGCTGCGATTACAGCTATCCTCACCAGATTGAGAGAGGGAGATAAGGGAAATCACAGAGTCCCTTTGGGAGGAGCTGGAGAGAGGAGTAGGCCTACTAACTTGCATGAGTTTATCCTGATGAAATGATGTGAAGTCCAAGTTTCAGATTAAGGCCAAACATTAGCAGCCGACGCCTGAAAAAAGCTTTTGAAAAGCAACGTTGAGATAAAAGGAAAGAAAGCAGAGTGTTTCTTAACAGCGGGCCCCTTAAGTAGAAAAAAAAGACTAAACACGGGCCATGCATTTAACAGTGGGACTCTTTTCAGAGCTACAGACGTCTCATTTTTAGTTCCTCTCCACTCCTGTCCTTTGTAGCCAAGACTAAGAGACGTTTTCTACTTGTCACATTATGGAATGTTAATACTTTTATGACTTTGCGGGAGCAGATGGAAATCCTTAATAGGAAAAGAAAGGGGTGAAAAAAAATGAATTGATATTCTTCATTTTTCTGTCACCATGGAGAGAGAGAGAGAGGAGTGGAGTGGATGCAGCATTCATCTGAAAACTTCTGATACGACAAGAATCAAATTATACACAGATGTGCCGAGCAATCTGTTTGCTTTCTGAGGATGTATTCTGAACCAACTAAAGCATGCATATGTATTTTAATAAACAATGCACAGGGATTACTGTATTCTGTTTTTATCTGCTAATGCAGTTTGAATAATGTAATTGTTTGGCCCATATTAAAGACAGTACCGTTGGAGGAATTACATTAAGAGTGGGAGAAATCCCATAGATGGAGGGGTGAAAAAAAAAAAAACCTTATCAAATCAGAGTTGGTGAAAAGCCCCTCGCTCACACATGTGCACATACAGATATTCCTCCGCCGCAACTGAAGGAAGCAATCCACTTAACATGGAAATTGTCCTTTCATCTTTTAGGAGAGAATCACTCTGAGGAAGTTAAGAGGCAACTAATCAACAGTAAAGGAGATAGTGCAGCTGCAGCATCAACTTTGGGCAAAAAACTTCACTCTTGCACTCTGCGAACCCAAACAATGTCATTTCCTACATGTGATAAGAGCTCTAAATGAAATAATTAACTTCAGCTTGGCTTTGGTTCTATATGCCTTGGCTCTTTCATTACGTGTGTGTGTGTGTCTCTCTCTCTCTATAAGAGTGTGAGTCCGCTGTGATTCATGAAGGCCCTGAGTCTTTGTGGTGCAAAGTGCCAGGAAAAGACATCGTTCCTGCTGCGACACGTGACGGATGCGGTCTGCGTCACGCAGCCGTAGTGTTGCCGCGGGGGTCGGAGCTAAGCTATTCTCCCCGCGTGATGGCTTACAAGCTCCGGCATGGTGGAACAGCATGTGAAATATGGACACTACCACTGCCACGTTTTGACTCAGCAGCCAGTCAATTGACCTCAAAGGCCACTTAAGATTTGAGTGTGTAATATTTCATCAGATCGAATTTGCATTAAAGCACCTCTTTTGTGCCCACCTCTTCATTTATTCGAATCAAACCAGCAGAACGGAGCTCTTGACTTTGTCTCTTACACTGGCCGGACAGAGCCTTGAGCACTTACACTCATTTACACCTTTTTTGTTGCTGCGCTTCTTCCTCCCACGCAGTTAGGCTGCGTGCAAATGACAGATCAAGGTCAAAAAACGCTGCAATAACCCAAATCTTTTTTTTGAATCTCTCTAAAACGTCAACATCTTTCTGCATTTTCCTGCATTCTGTCATCTTCATTTGAATTTCTTTCATATTTGATATCTGACTGTTAATGTGTGATTGCAAAGGAAAAACCAGGAGGCGGCATGTAATAGGATGTTAGAGAGACAAAAGAGCATAGACTGAAGGGATTTGCGAACATTCGCACTCGGTGGAAAAAGATGATGTAGACTTAAAAGGCAAACAGTGTATCTTTGATGGGTGGGTGTTACTGTTAGAACCACTCTCAGCTCATGTGAAGTGAAATGAAATGAAACAACCAGTAAATGATATGCATAGTTTAGCCTCTTACTTGGGACATCTGAGAGCCCATTGGCTAAACGAAATCTAATTAGGTTTGGAGTAAACCACATTATTGCCTCATTACCGTTAATTGACCTCTTGGAGACCTGTTACTGGAAGACTGGAGAGGATGCCTGTATACAGACAGAAACATTAAGAGGGTATGTTGAGAAGACTGAGGAAGTGAATGGAAAGCGCATTAGGAGAAGACATTACTCCATTCAACACATATTCACCCCTTCAGGATGAGTCTCAGTCTTTCCGTTTTGAACTGAGACCGTCAAAAGGGGGGAGGGGCTGATAAATCAACTAATAAATACAGTAAGAACCCGAGACGTACGGTGGAGTGTCCCAATATCAAAGGAGAGACAGAGAAGCTAATTTTCCTTTACTTTCACATGTGTGTTGCCTGAGGCTTGCCTTTTGAATGCTGCTCACTTTTCAACTAAAGATGAATCAGGGAATCTCGCGAAGGTGTGATGGCGTTATCTGACAGTTATTTTTAGATTATTGTTATCTGTGGCCTGCATGGTCTTTTAGGGCGAAATGATGGCTATCAAGCAGTTCAAATCAGGGTCACCGGCGAATCCACAAAAAATGTAGGCCTAAAGGAAAAGGAATCATAAAATATCATTTGCAATACATGTACTGTATAAGGGGACCCTGTTGCAGGATCCCATAAGGAGGTATCCAACTCATAAAGGCAGAGGAGGAGGAATCCCCTTAAACCATCTCACATCAATGGGCATCCATAGCTTCAGGCTCACTCCCATTTTGCCTCATTAAATTCTCATACAGCCCTCATCAAAACACATCTTTCATCTAGACACAGTGTCGGTGCTGCGTAGAGACCAGACTGCACCACTGCCGATAAGAATTCATTCCATGGCCTGCATGCTGCGGACGGACGCTTGCTGCTAACACAGTGGGATAAGCAGTTTGTTTTTGTTTTCTCCTCACAAGCAAAATGGATCCTTGAAGATGTATAGGACCTTTGAAGTTAATCTTCCAGCAACAGCTGGTGCCAAATGTGCTTGCCCACTGAAATATCAGCTGTGCTCAAATAAAGTTGAAATATATGACAACAGGGGAAGAAAAAGATGGATATCCAGAAAAAAAGATTTGTGTTATTGTGGAGGGGTAGGGGTTCATTCACAAAAGTAAAAGTTAATACTCTGATGGGGTGTTTTTGTTTTCTCTCTCTATATATATATTTATAACTCAGAGCTGTCAAGAATAAACTTTTCAGGCACAACCGTTGGTTTTTTTAATTAATTTTTCAGTTGAACAATATCAGTTATTTTCCCTCACAGATTTTTATTCATGCCAGTTTATGTTTTTTTTAGTTTTTCTGGATGCTTTCTCAAAAGTCGATGCTGTTGCTGCTCCGCGGCCAACATTAACAGCTGTTCAGCTTCATCATTTCTTCCTTCACTCAGCATTCGGCCCGTCTCGTCACTCTCAGACACTCAGAGTCAATGTAGCATCCACTTTGCAAAGCACTGCTCCGAGTATGTTTTGTATCTGCCTTGTGCTGTAAATGAAGCTCTGGGCAACACTGCTAAGTAAACAGCTGTTAATGCTAATGCTAACTTTGTGGTGATAGCAACTCTTTCAAAAAAGCTCCTTTCAAAACGGGCCATCTCGCTATGAATAGATCATGTTTGGAGTTCTGGAAATATTTTTCTATTTCCTTTTGAACTAGTTGTTGATGCAGACTTGAGATTCAGACTCAGACTTTCAGTTTCTTTCATTTGATTATTAATGTTTCCTTTCACACAGCCGGAGAGAAACTCATATTGAATATTGACAATTTCCCCATTTTTCTCCTTCTGTTGGTTTTGGTAAATGGCAGTGAATGTATCACATTTACTTAGGCTATTTTGCCATTGCAATAAATAAAACTCAATATAACTTATCTACTGAGTCACATATGATACTGAATACACATTATATAAAGGTCAACGTTTACTTTAGACTCACCATCGTGACAGCAGAGTATTAATTACATGTTGTGTTTTTTACCTCAGTGGCTCTCGGAGGGCATTTTTGACTTTTCTGCTACATCTGTTATGTACACAGTACTTTTACCTTTTGACTTTCTTTTTAAAAATAGAATATGTTATGTCCTAGCATCAAGCAAATCCATTAAAATGTTATAAATGCTTGAATGGCCTGTTGCATAAGAGAGCCTCCTTGAAAGATGAATAGATCTATTACTGTGTCTCTTAGCTGATATTCCTGGTTTATTGTATGTGTAATGTGTGTGACAAGAAGTGTTTTATAGATTCTTCATTCTGATATTTCTATATGCCTGTGAGTCTGTGTATGCGTGTGTGTGTGGTTGTATGCGTGTGTGAGTGTGTGACACCATTGTGACAGACATCATCGTCACTGATACTGTGACTATACCTTGTCAGGTGGCTGGGAATAGTTGTACATGGAACTGCACCGCCACCAAACCTAAAGTATCTCAGCCACTAACACTACAGATGGATATTGATGTTTTTGACGTATGCGTGCGTTGCGGGGACTGGCACTTGTCAAGCCTGCTGCTAGTGAGTGTATTTGTATGTGTGATCTTCACCGCACGCATATTCAAAGTTTATGCGAAGCAGCATGCATTTGTCTGTGATGTGTGCTGTGTCTATATATAGTATTTTTGTTTTGATGTATTATTTCACTGTGGATTGCCACATTTGAGGGCTCTCAGGTTTCCTCCTAAGTTTGTTTATAGAGCTTCTATTTCAGTGTTTGTTTTGTGTTTGTGTTTTTTTTTTTTTACGTTAGGGATCTCAGTTCAGCTCCACACACGAGTCCTTCACTTGTAGATCGGCGCAACCTGCTGCTCGAATGCCACACGTCTAATACTCAAGTGCCTGAGTCTGAGTCACCTTGTGTCAGCTGTCGTTGCCGGCGAGTCTGAGCAGCGAGGTGACTGTGGCTCTTTTCAAGCAGCGGTGGCAGAAGCTGTTGTTAAATACATATATGCCCATACTTTTCACGAGAGGACGGGAAAAACAACCCCCGCGCCAGGTTGGCAGCAAAGGTGTTGGAAACTTATACTCCAGCAGAAAATTGTTTACTGTGAACACTGACCCTCAAGAAATCTTTAAAGTAACAGTTTCTCAAAGGTTGGCCCCCTGTTGTGTAGGTTTTAAGATCCTGGAACACAACAAATTGCTTTTGAGGAGCACTAACTGTACGTTTATGTATTTTATAGCTTATACAGCTTAGAGAAGAGACCAGCTACACTCTTTGTTTTGGTCTTACTTGTTAGATTGGACAAATATGGGTGGCCCAATGGCGTCTGATGCTTGATCACCACTACATACATAATATTTACTTACAGTACGACAAAAGGAGATTTCTTTGAATCTGTGTCAATATTTTGAAAGAATTGCTTTAACCCAATAAGCCCTCTCAAGTCTGTTTCTTTATCTGTCGTCTCACTGACTGTGTTTGTGTGCATACTACTATATAAAACCTTATGTTTCTCCACATTTCCATTATGTATTGAACCAATAAAAGTTATGTAATGTGTATTCTGTGCTGTTGTGATCCCTGAGATATAAGCTGCTCGGCTGCAGTGACTAAGGCACTAACACTTTTCAGCGTTTTCATGATCCACTTAATGAAAAAAAGAATATCTTTTTATACAACAGAGGGTAACTTATATAGAGCACATAAGTACCTCAGTTCACATGGATCGGTTTTAAAAGCTAAAGAGAGAAATGTTTTCTATATTACAGTACATCAAATAACTCTCGATCCCACTGACAATCAATGTCTGACTCTGCAGCTCTATGCAGCTTGTAGCTCAATGTGTTTTCTTTTTCTTCTTTTTTATTACTCACAACAACAAAACCAAAACAACGCTGGTTTATATAAGCCAGTCTCAACCCAGAAACCAACTTCAGTCCCAGTATGAACCTCACATCTACATTCACACCACATAGCTAAACATTTGTTCTCCCATTAAACAGCTACCCAGTAATCAGAAAGTTCTAGCAGCACTAAAAACTGAAGCTTCAATGAATCTTCAGACTTTTAAAATATTTTAAGAGTTTTCAAATAAAGATGGGACATTTGTAAGATTATAAAACAAATTTGAATTATCTTATCAGCTCCATTTGTCTCTATTAATGTGGCTTTACAGGATTTTGTATCTTATTGCAAAAATAACATCTTTCTGTGCGTTTTGTGTGGGTTACAAAATCTTTTTTTTTTCCCCCGCTGTGGAGTGAATGGAATATCTTTTCATCCAAATGGTTATAGAAAAGTTTTTGAGTTCTCTTGAACTGCCCTCAGAGTGACTCTGAGTGTTGTTAAATAACCTAGGTTTTTCAAAAGATTGCCAGTTATGTGTTTTTCGAAAAGAAATGGATGCCAAACTGTGTGACTGGAATAAAATGGCCTTATGTAAAAGGGACAAACTGACCTGTACAAGTAAATGATTCACATGATGATTATAAGTTGCATTGTTTTCTCAAATATTCAGTATTTCTCTATGACGTCAAATATTGATGACTGACTATTATAGTTTGAACAGATTTGACTGACGCAACACATCTAAATTCAAAAGTTGCTTAAAAACTTTTATACAGCCAAAACATTGGCATCATTTAAGAAAGATATTTGCAGGCCCTTCATTTTGGACTTTTAGTGAGTGCACATCAATGGGACAGTGCTCTGTTTCTGTCTGAATGTGCAATTAGCTGTAGCAACTCGGATAATCCAAAGGCTTGTTGTAGAGGGATAGTTTTGGAGTCTTCCTGCTCCCAATTAACAACTATTTTCTCTTTTTTGTTGCTTCAGTCAGCACGTACTGTTTGCCAACTATTGTGGGCCTGAGAGGAAAATTGGGGAGTACTTTTACATTGAAACCACTGAAGCCAGAATCTGCATCACTGAAGAGAGGAAATCAAAGACACAAGTTCTATAGTCTAGCAAGAGAGTTGCAGAAAGGAAAACTTGTGTTGATTCAAAATACATGTTGTCGTGTTGTTTCTATAGAAAAGCATGATTCTGCTTTAATCATCTCACTTATGTCCTCTTTAATGAGGTGATCATGTATTATAAATATCCTTCATGCCCAATTGAAAACACCAGCTCCAGTCATTCATGCAATTACTGTAAAATCTCTGGTAATTGAGATCTACAGTGGTGTCTTTTCAACCTTTTTTTTTCCACTCCTTTTTTTGTAGCACTATAGGTGGCAGTAGTTGGAGGACTGGGATTTTTTAGGTCGACTCTGCCATCACCTGCAGTATATTGTGCACCTTCTCTTCTATTCACGTTAAGCCCTTTTTATTCGGGTATAATGTTTGCGGCAGGAGCTAAGACGGTTTCACCAGCTGCACTAAAAAGACCTTAATATGCACCCACAGACCATCTTTTTTATCCCTCTTTAACATTGCAGGCGAGTATATGACGTCCCCAGATGAAAAGGATGCGATGCGCCGAGCTTGCACGGACACAGCCTGCCGCTTTAGCTGCCGCTGTGATTATTTACAACATAATGAGGAACCGTCAGAAGTTTCCAAAAGATTTGCAGAGCCTCTCTGATCCACTTGGCTCATCTTAAAACGAATCTAAGTGTCTTTCTTTGTCATTGATCACAGTTCACAGCTCTCAGATTAGGAAAAAAACAACACATTTTACCCATTGTTGTTGGTAATTGGTTGATACATTAAAAACCATGTATAAAACATATCTTGTTCTAACGCCAACGAGATTAATTATGCAATTTTAAACAAGGCTCTTTATATAACTACTTAAGATGATTAAATATTCATAATGTGGAGATATTATGGGGTTTCCTCCAATAGCACGTTCAAGGAGTTTGTTTACCAAGTGTTTTTTTTCTCACAAGGCCCACTTCATTCACAGCTGACATTATGTGTTGCAATTAAATAACATACAACTTCATGCAGTCAGTAGTCATTTTTCAATTTACAGTATAACACTGAATACGTAATTTCTACCTGCGATTTTAGTTCTCGAGTATACATGCTGCCATATTACTTAAGCATCTGTGGAAAAATGAGTCTGTTTGCCATGCCCTGATAAGCTAGCAGAGGTTAGCACACACTGATTTGACATGAACACTAATAGATGCTGTTGCATACAACAACAACACTTAATTTCACACTGTGCTGGCCCTTAACAAAGACTGATCTGCCATCACTCCACCTTTGTGGATGCTGAATAGACCCACAGTTTATTGTTCCATGAAAAACAAGTCAATGGCCGTTTTAGTTGGAAGAACAATGAGACTCAGGGAGGTGTGTGCTTAATGTGATTCCAGATAAGTGATGCATTTTTGGAAACAGAAAGAAAGGAAAAAAGAAAATATTATTTTCCCCGCTGACAATCAGTGTCTTGTGCGCCTTAGACTGGCTGACATGAAAGACCCTCTCTTTGTGCCCTAACTGTTGAGACTCTCCCGATAAAAGCATCTTCTAAATGAAATGAAAACAGGCCTTAATGGATATCCTTAATGGCTATCCTCTAAGCTTGACAACTACAATGGCAGCATTCTTTTTTAATCAGATTGAGAGGAAAATGGAGATTTCTTTTTTTCTCCCCTCCTCAGAGATCTGTCGTCAGTTTGGCTCCCGGTGACGAAGTAAAGACTTCCAGCTCAGTTACATCCATTGTAGAGCAGACCTGGCTTATAATGCTTTCTATATGCAATGGGTTTGGGAAAGTGCAATATATATTACACCTAGTTGGATACATGGGTGTAGAAATTGTAAATGCAGATGGGGGCTTAAGATCGAGTAGGTGGAGAGACTTCTTGATTCATTTTCATGTAATTGCCTTTTGAGGTCCCTGTAGCAGTGTGTAGACCTCTTTATATAGCAGGGCACTAAGTGGAGTACAAATCGCTGCGTAATTTCTTCAGTAACCACTGACATTTGTGCAGGAAAAAATAAAGGGCTTCATGAAGACTAACTAATAACAACTTTTAAAAAAAAACCAACAAATCGCTCTGGCAGTGCAGTAGCTCAGGAACAGATCCAAGGGAAATATAGTGAAAACCAGTGTCTTCAAAAGACATTGTATTAAAAAAGTGATGTTCATTTCATCTTTTTTTTTGTACCAGCTGTGACAGTGAGGCTCATATTGTTTTCACCTTATGAGTCTGTGAGCGTATCATCATCACAAAAATGTAGTCCAGGAGACACCTGCTGTAATAGGGACTACCGCTGAGTTGATTTTAGCACTTTGGCAGGTGTTTATTTTTCTGTGGGCAGATTTTTGTCACAGCAATAGCAGTGCAATTGTGTGCCAAATACAGTCATGAAACGTTGCAGGTGTGTGGTTCACATTAATATGAAGCCAGAGTTCACAGATGGGGGGGCTTGGTGTTAGACCTGTGAATACTCACTACTGGGGTTGTAATGGGTTAAAACATTAGCATGTTGATGGGAGTTGGAGTTGGTGTGATCCTGCTGCAAATTCACAAACCACATGTTTTCAATAGCTTGATTGAATTCATTGCTGGTTACAGAGATATTAACTCATGTGTTTTAAGGTTCATAGAAAAGATTAGTAACACAAAAAACATGTGCAAGCATGCTGGTGGAAACAGCTTGCCTTAGTTTTAACTTCCCTCCACAATCCTTTTGTAGAAAATGTATTATTTTTTTCCAATAAAGATAAACAATACTTTTAATACCAGAAATATTAAAGTGTTTTTTTTGTTTGTTTAATGTTGTGCCATTATCCTATAGATCATTGTTTTTACTCATTACTTCATGTGGTTATGGACGATATGTGACCATGTGTATAGTTTCCTAGGTTTATTACTAGAATTAGTCTCATTAACCCAGTTGTACTTATTTTAGGCAGGAAACACACAGGAGATTCAGTTTTTTTTCTCTCCAATGCATCTAAGGGAGAAAACAGTGAATGCAGGTGCTTCTCTCTGAGCACACATGTCTGAAATCTCTATAAAACACTGCTCTGAGCCACTTTCAAATGCAGTACTTTCACTTTTTTTTTTAACATCTACACGCAAGGCAAGGACATCATTACAGTAGTAGCCACCCTCAGCATCAGTCCAGGTCGATAATATTTCTCGAAAACCATTATGGTTGTGTATTCCCCTGGGGAAGGTGTAAGGTGGGAGAAAATAGAAGCGCTGGCATGATGGTATCAAGTGATCTAATCACTTCTGGAGCAGAACCAGATAGTGAAAAGTGATTTCTTGTTCTTTCTGTGTCACTATGCTCAATACATGATGGAACAAAGATAGCAGTAATGAATTCCTGGCATTGAAAATTCATAATTTTTAGTTTCTGAATATTGTCGGTTATAAGAGTGGCTGCAATTTCTGTATCTGTGCACAGAATGAGGTACAAGTGCCCGGGCACATACAGTACAGTACTTCACACTGCGCAGTTTGTGAGGAAGTAATCAAATGCTACTTATCTTCATCCTCATTATAATAAACAGACATCACAGTCACATATGGTTGTGGTAGACAATGGCCACAGATGGGTGATTAGTTGAAGTGTTCTGAAGGCCATGCTGTTCTTCTACCAATTGATATGGAGCTTGGGGCCCCCAGTGTAAAATGAAGACTGTAATCACAGATCCTTCAGAGCTGTAACTCAACACTAATGAAGAGCATCCATGTACTTCTTAATTTTTCTGTGCTGGATGTGGCCATACAAGCTCACTTTTAGAAAACGGCGAAGCATCTAAACATCAGATCGAGATCAGATTTGAATTTATCACCACTTAAATTACTTCTTTCTGCAGTTCTTCTTTGCCTTTAATTTATTCATATATAGCTTCAAAGATGCTATGAAAGTGTCTTAAAGATTTAGGGTCCGTTACCTTAGATGTAGCTGCCTGTGTTCTTAATGAATCACTTTGCCTCATAGCATCCCATCCATGCTAATGAATATGGAGTGAACAGATAGCTGCACCAGGTATCATAAAAATGTTGCTTAAAGCAGCTTTCCAAGCCTGCTTTTTTTTTTGAGAGGTATTAATGGCTTTGTGAGTATTTGGATGATTAGCTCTAGCTGGGATCGAAAGCAAGCATTAATCATATGTTTTGATCGTGTGGATTTGAGGGGAATCTCGGCACTCTGCTCGGAGAAGCCTGTGGAGGTCACTAATTGAAGTGGGCGGGGGGTCTGCTGAGAGTGTGATCCTGTAACCTGGATCTATGAGACGCGTTGATGAGTCCTGAAACATACCTTCCGTATTTGAACAAGTGTACATCTATAAGCCTTGTACTCAGAAGGTCAGGCTGTGGAGAAAAAAGACCTGTCAGTCCTGCTGCTGATAAACACATTTTCTCATCCAAACCACATTCAACACCAGAATCTTTCAGAATATTTCTTAATGTCCCATCAAGGGCAATAAGCAATGTGTAGGGTGGGTAGATTTATTGTCACTTAAAGGATAAACCACTTGTGATGGCTACTGCATGTAAATCCATCTGGATTAATGTCCCTCAACTAATGCAAGTGCAGATTTAACAGCCTCCCATCCTTTCGGAGAGACTTCGGCAGCATAAGATGGCTGGAGTGAAAACCTCCTTGTTGCTAGGATTCTCACACTGTGATGGAAAAACATTTTTGCTCCGTCTCCTCTTCTCATTCTAGCCTCGCCTCGGTCGGCCTCCGTGGAAACTGGAGAGAGGAGGCAGTGTGCAGATGGACGGTGATAAGGACGATGGGGGAGGGAAACTGAGATTTTTTTAGAGAACTGATAAATGACAAAAGGAGGATGATGGTGCGATTATCCCGGCCCAGCATCCCGAGGAATCATGTCTGTATTGGACGATTCAGTACCTCTTGTTTTATGGTCCGGTGCCAGTGCAGGATGTTATGTGCTCTCTGTGTAGTGAACTGAAAGGTGAGGTCATGGAGGTGAATGTGGGAGATGGAAATACAGGCACATCTAACTTTTAACACATAACACGGCAAATACAGCACAGGGGAAATTACTTGTTGTCGTGTCAGGGGGAATTAAATAATACTTGTTACCGTTCATTATTGTTATAATGAAGCTTGGGACTGAACTGGGATCTTCGTTATGACTCCTGCTCCGTCGACTCACTTGAGCTACGTGGTGAGAGTCTGACCCCGGACCTATCCCTAAAAAATCATACAATATACACTACAACGACGGCTCACTGCTTGGCAACAAAACCAAAGTAGTTCAGAGGTGAGTGTTATTGTTCGGTGTCCATCACGGCCTCAACAAAAGAGCCCTTCACTACATCTGCAGAAAGCCGAATTTCTTGCCTCGGCATCCGCTGTCTGCTTCTTTATCTTTTCCTCTTTTCTTCCCACTGCTCTCTGACAGGCTCAGATTAGATGACACTCTCTTGTCTTGACACATGGCAACCAATCAATAGGAGAAATGACGGCTAAATTCAGAGGCACTTGATGCTTAACTAGGTATTTTAGTTGCCGAGCCTTAAACATGCCCTAATTTCAACCAAGAGTTGCAGCTGTCTAACTATAACTACACCCAAAGTTTATTTTCCATCTGCACTATGTTTTATGTGAGCAATTAATTAAGAAACTAATGTCTAGAGTAATTGATAATGAATTTAACATTAATGATATAGCGTTTTTTTAGTCTTTAAGCACTTTACACTGTTAGTCACATTCATACAGTGCTTTGTAGCTACATACTTTCAGTATCAGTTCAGTATCTTAGTGCACTTTGACATGTGGACTGGAGGAGCCAGGGATCAAACCGCCAACCCTCTGATTACTGCACCACCCACTCTGCCTCCTGAGCCACAGCCGCCTGTGTAGTTATCTGTCATGCAGGGTGATGTTCTTGACTAGTAATGAGGTTTAATAATTACTGTAGATTTGTGAAGATTTAATCCAACGTATGGGAAATCGGCTCTGTCTGTCACGGTCTGGTATATCTGTTATTGCTCTGGATTTGCTCTTCACTCCTCCTCAAGTGAGCACCAACCATTGTGGCTACATAGTTGAACTTTCTATAGGAAACAGTTCAGTCGAAGGACACTTCAGACCGCGGTCCTCGACAGGCTCACAGTGAATGGTGGCTTGAAGTCAGCAACAACAGTTATCTAACGTTGTCGAGACAAGTTTCACTTTATATTGAGTTAACAGGGATAAATGATGTACAGATACAACAAAAGAAAGAACTCTCCCTTATCATTTACTTTGAAAATCCTGCAGCTGCTTCCTCCCTCCCTCCGGTCCAGCTGTGGAGATGTCAAATGTACTATGTGCAGGAAAAAATAAAACGTATAACTCCAACACATATCAAAGATCAATAAGCATGGGAGTGAATATTAACTTCTATGAAAAATAGTGGTCTTTGGGTTCATTGCCATGGTAACGCTGGTGCTCAGCCTGAGCCCGAGCCGCCGCCGCAGCAGCAGCAGTTTACCTCGGAGTCAGTCGATGGACAGAGCAGTTGCTCAGGATGTCTGATGTTGACATGGGTGGGTTCACATCAGTCAACTGAAACCCTGAGCGTCACCACACACCCACCAAAGGTTTCCCGTGCGTATCTGTATCTGTGCGACACCAGCAGCCGGTTTGACAAAACATGAGAATTTGATGACCATGAAAGTGTCTTGGGGGCAGATCTGTGGAAGATGGCGCCCTTGAGTAACCTTCATAAAGTTCCTCTGTATGAAATAAGATAATATGGATTAATTCCTTTCTGTCTGAAGTGCCAATTAAATTAGGAATTAACTTTATTTCTTGCCCAGGCTGATTATCAGCAAGTTCTTGATCCTCTGATTGGTCTCAACAGCTCTTCCATAACAACAATAAGCGAGAATCATCTAGGTCACTGACAAATAATTAAGGATTATCCACCAAGACTGTGTTAATTAGGTCTACAGCGACAGCAGGATCAGCCTGATGAGGGGTTCAGTCGCGTCTCCATAATGACCAGTGGCATGCGACAGTTGAGGAGGA
This sequence comes from Trachurus japonicus, assembly GCF_045865225.1. NCBI lineage: Eukaryota > Metazoa > Chordata > Actinopteri > Carangiformes > Carangidae > Trachurus > Trachurus japonicus. Next base: position 14,867,696 of record NC_140923.1, read on the forward strand.
AAGGACAATTACAGCAGATATGAGCAGATTGTCCATATGTGAGTGTCAGTGCTTATATAGAGCAGTGCATCATTATTTATGGTTGATTGATGTGATGCGTACAATAACACAAATCCATACATTGCAGACTTCACTTGATAAGGATGAACAGTCATTATCACTCATGAATAATATCCACCCTATTTTCCGCCCACAGTGGGTTATATCTACTCATCTGCTCTGAGAGATTTGCATAGGCTTTACATTTTAAGCTCTTGGCTTTCTGTTGCTGATGCAAAGATATACGATATATTGAAGTTGGTGTTATTAAAAGCACTTTGTACAGTTACACATAATGTTTCCTGATTTATTATGTTATTAATTTGTTTATTTATTCAGGTATAAGCCAAGCCAGTCATGTATCTACTATAGTGAGTCTGTTACTAAGAGACCTCTACACATGTTTTGTTGGGAGCTGTCAGGCTGAGGGGAAGAGCTTTTCTCCTATTTCAGCCGCAATTCCAAGAGAAAGCTTTTGTCTTGTAACCGTGCCGGGGAGAGAGCGAGCCAAATGAATAATTGATGGTGTGAGATGGATGGATTCCCCTCTGTGGAAAGCCGGTCCAATTGTGTGTTGTATTACCTGAAATGAGGGGTCCACTGTGCATTATCTGCAACCCCACCATAAGGTTTTTTTGAACTTTTTTCACTTTTCTGCTGGCTTTAGCTCCCCATCCTCAACTACTTTTCTCTTTTTATTTGTTCTTTTTCCCTCACCGTAACTTTACTGTAACTCTCAGTTGAACTTTAAAAAAGGAGGCCTGAATACTATTGTTTATTAAGGTACTTGATGCATTTACTTTTAAAGCTAACAACATTATCCACTGTGAACTTTTCTATTGTATAGCTACAAAGCGTTTGGCCTGATATAATATAAAGCAACAGCGTAAGGCCACCTATTGTTTTGAACAAAAGCCCAGCTGGTAGTGGATTTTTGAGGCCAATATTGATAGGTATGGCCGCCGATACTCCAACTCACAAGGTAGCAGTATTCACTTTTCCCCAATTTTAAAATGTATACCTCACAGCGGGGGGTCTCTTTGGATTCATTTTTATGTAAAGTGAGATGAGGCCAAGGACTAAACACTGAGCCGGCGGCCTGGTGTGACAGGACGGAAACACTGAATTTTCACAAAATGCTTCACAGCTCCATCAGTTTAGCAGCAATAAAAACAACAAAACAAAGCAGAGTAGTAACAGACACATGGATAAGAAAAGGAATAGCACAAAGCAACATGTCAGATGCATCATTTCACAACAGTACGCCTGTATGCTGTTAGTGTGTCGTAATCAAATGAAAGAAAATATCAGTCTAATTGGATGATAGGCGCCTAACAAGTGGTGGATATATTCCTCTCTCAGGGAGAAAAAGTCTTTGGCAGTAGGTCAGCAGGTGACTGACAAAGCTGACACGAGAATAACTTCTCTTCCGAGCGACTTTGCTTTGCTCCGTGGCTCCATATTGCTCCCGCAGTTCAGGGCCGCACGCTGGTAACACAATGTCTGGATCAACAGAAGGACATTTCGCCGCGACCCCGGTGGCTCGTCCCTTGGCTGGGAGTGGGCTGAAGTGTGCTGTGACATTGAGAGAGGGTGTGAACGTTTAAGTGGCACCAGACACCTCCAGTGATGTACCAAATAGAAAATTTTGCACTTCAGACACAGCGTGGTGCGACAGCTATTGTAGAGTAGATGGCTGAACCTGGGTCAGTGACGGTGCAAGTGTGTGAAAAACTGGTTAGGAGAGGCTGTTATTAGCAAGAAGCAGTCGTTTTTACACTTTTATAACCGCAGTGAATAATGAATGAAAGGCAACTGTGAAAATCTCCGGAGCACAGCACAGTTTTATTCCCAGCATGATGTTCTGTCAAGGAGAGGAAAACAGTGAACAGTGAAGTTTCTGTGTCTGCTGAAAAACAGAAGACGCCTTTGGGTCAGCAAAACAGCACATACTTCATTTTCCTCGCGGTACGTTGTCAGTTTCCTTTCTTTATTGCATCAGATTCAGGCACCGTATTTGACAAAGACAGAGACAGAGCCACTGCTGTACAGGAAAATGCTGAGGTCAGTTTCCTCAGTGGATTCTCCCTTTTGAACTTAAGCACTGGTATGAAATTTAACCACCCTCTGCAAGATTAATTACCCGGTGAGAGAGTCTTTTATGGCCAAGGTTTATCACTGGGGAGAGCTTCTACCTGTGATTCTTTTATTTCACAGCGAGGCATTATTGGTAAAGAGAGACTGTTGATCATGTTCTCCACCACTTATCCAATCACGGCCAATCTAAGAAAAGATCTGAGAAACCCTGCGGAAATTGGAGATATTACCAGTCATCTCGGCCCACCGGGGGCAGTGAGTGATATTGTCTGCTTGGACGACATCCACGACGAGGATGTCTGAGAGGGCTTTATGAGAACACACAAAATAGGGGGACCATTTATGTATTTAGGTGGCCATCTGCGGCGAGCACAAGACGAGTACAAGCTTTATGGATACCCCTGCTCCTTTCCCACTGAGCTGGGAAAGCATTTATTTTATCAGTGCACTATAGCACCAGTTGTCCACAAGGTCATGTTATCTTTGAAATACTATCTATTGCTTTCAAAGTTATTATTAGTTTCCTTGAGACAATTTTAGACCACGGCTGAAACAACCAGAAAGCTAATATTGGCTATAGTGTTGGGTTGGATGTGCCGGCATGTATGTTTCAGAGAAACGCCGAAAGAAACTACAGAGAGAAATAAATTGTAATAAATGTTTTATTGACTGCGTGTCATGTACCTTTGACCTGCAGTTGGGGTTTAATTACTTTGTTCTCTCACTGGATTCTTTCTCGAGCTTTCAGCTGTATCTTTTAACCAGAAGACATGGGATTGCTTTGTATTTCAAGAAAGCCCACAGATGCGTTACTTTGAAGTCAGCATGCATTAAAAGATTTCTATGGCAACTGGGTAGACCCCCTCAGTTGATAAAGGCTGTGTGAGTTGAAAGCTCTGGAACAAGCTTATAAATGGATCCTGATTGGGATTTTCAAATATTAAGTCAATTTCTTTGTCAGATTGCTACTGTGATGATACAATTTGATTGTGTGTGTTTTCATTCGTGGGTCTGTATTATCAAAATAACTACAATTATGGTGGTACAAATTTGTTAATCACATATACTATACACTTGTGTAAACTTTGTGTTGACTATTCGTTACACAGTGTTCAGGCACACACCAATTAAACCAATTACACCAATTACTGTCTATTAACAATAGTTTTTACTAAATAGTTTTTATTTAAACTCCATTTGGTTCATCAGCAGTAGCGCCTGTGTTCATTGGATAAATAGCTCTAATTTGTAAAATACTACTTCAATGCTCAATCAGACACTTCAACTTGTGCCCCGTGCAGCAGCAGGAGCTGAGTCACACCGATGAGTCATGGCGTCTTATCATATGATAAGAGCAGAAGAGCTGAGTGACACGAGAGCGGTGGAGGATTTGTTGTCAAAGTGAAAAGTGAGAGCACCTATTTGGCACCATTTCCAATCTACAGAAATGGAGCCTTTTTCATGTACAATGCAGTGTAATGACGCCGGTGCTGTCACGAGTTTACCCGGTGGGGAAATTTCCACACCATGGCATCCCTAACCATTATGTGTTTTAAATAGCATGACTGTAATCGCAAAGTTGAGGTGTTCCGTCGTGGCTGGTTCATGTGCTGTGCTCTAAAATCCTGCGGTATCAAATTCAGATGCAGAGAAAGTGCGACATGGCCCTTTTGTGACGAGTCTAATGAGCTTTTCTATTGTATTTCTGTGCTGCACTCTTACAATATTCAATGAGATGCAAGATTTTTTTTTCCCTTTGCTGAAAGCTGAGAGGTTAACTGTGATGATACTCATCACACCCCTGCACTGATAATTGCCCAATATTATTGTATTATGTGCCCCCATTAGATATATATTGATTCTCTTGCCCAGAAGGATGGCAGTGGTTCAGATATCCCGCCAACAGTAGTAAAAATATTACTCTGCCTGTAGCTGCATATCTGAAGTCATTTAAAGTCTTTAAAAAGTTTAAACTTGGAAATATTTAATTAAAATCATCCATTAACACATGGCCCATGGCTCTAGAAAATGGGATCCAAGGCACAAATGGCAAAGCCATAATTCAATCTTAAATAGGGAGCTCTGTCAACAGGCATCAGGTAAGGTCAGGTACTTCACAATCTCCATCTGTGTCTTCCATCTGAGTTATGATCTCTCAATTATATTACAACATAAAAGAAATTTGCCCAGGTTGGGGCACATAATTGAGTTGAATTGACAAAAGGGAGAATAAAGAATTCATATTACAGTTTAATCCTCTCACACAGTGGGCGGTCATTCGGATGTGGAATCGGAGGCAGACGAAGATCCTTAGACTCGATGCTGAACTCCTCAGATTAGAATATGAAACTAATCCAGGGGTGTGTGAGAGCTGTGCAGGGTTCACATACATCTAACAGATTTTTATGCTTTGAACATTGTGAATATATGAAAGTGATTAGAGAATGTGGGTAGATTTCTTTTTTTTAATCTTCATTTTAATCATTTTGCCATGTTTGATATGAGGCGGTATTTTTTGTTAAGTGTAACTCCAGTGGAAAATTATATACTTTAGTTGATTCTTAAGGTTTTCTTCCCTTAAGGTTGTTGCAAATGATAATGTGTTAAAATTATCCTCAAGTGTGTTGTCTCAATACAATTATTTTACTATGCCTTCCCGATCTCAAAATGTAGACATCAACTAGGCCTGCCCGATATCAGCAAAATGTCTGCGACTTTTCAATATTACGATGACGATATGACTTGCGATATCAACCATACAGTTTCTGTGTCTTTCTGAAAACGACTCAAATCCCTGTAGTACTGTACATAAACCAGGCCTTTGGTGGAGCTGTAACACTGCCACACAAATATACATGTAATGCAATAAAACTTACTCAACGTATTTCAGGCAACCTTTTGCAATGTGTTGTTTATCCTGCATAATGATATCGCGATGGCGATGAAAATAAGATTAATCAGTCAGCCCTAAGTTTGATATTCACAACTCCAGGTAATATCTGTGATGTAATACCTGCAGTAGCCAATGAGAGCGAGCATGAGAGTGGGAGGTGTCACTAGCTGGATGTTGCGTACTTTACCCTGCAAAGTGCATATAATCGACACCTGTACAATATTTCTCAGCCAGATTTTCACCATATTCTTTTTCATGTTTTTCTACTCTACGGTGCAAGGCTACTCCAGGACAACCAGCTGACGACATAGATCGTCCTCCATTTTTGTTTTTTTCCTACTGAAATCATGTTTGATTACACAACTTTATGTGAAATCTCATGTCTGGGAATCACTTTTGTGAAATTGTTTCTACAAATTGCAGGTGTGTGGTTTGGCAGTCTGGCTGAATCATCCAGTGTGTGTGTGTGGGAAACTGTCTTTAGGCCATGTTATTAAATTTTTAAGATTTGAAAAACATATAAGTGTGTAGTCTAGGGCTGCAGCTATCGAATATTTTAGTAATCGAGTACTCTACTGAAAATTACATCGATTAATCGAGTAATCGGATAAAACGTATTTTTGCTTGGTTAAAGAGCAATTATGAATACACAAGAGAAAATAACATATTTCACTCAATAATGAATGACCAATTGGTTTCCTTTTGTAGAATCAACTGTTTTTATTTCTTAAATTCACAAGCAAGTATTTTCTGGTCTTGAAACATTACTAAAGAGGCGACTGCTGCTAACATAAATAAGAATAAATAAAACACAAATAAAAATAAATTAAATTAAATTACTTTCAAGATATCAAAAATAAATAAAATTAAATTACTTTCAAGATATCAAAAATGTTTTCTGTGGAGATGCTGCAACATGGAAGACGTGCTGCTGTGGTATGCAAGGGCCGTGTTACAACTAGAGTGCCTATAGAGAGACATTTTCTGTCTTTTTGTCGCCTTTTTCTCCCTCAGTCAAACACCCACGTCCGCCCCCCCGTTAAGGTTTCTACCTAATCAACGGTCTCACCGCAACAGATGGTTCACGTCATGATAACTTCAGTATTTTGGCCATTCAAACTTCCACAGTCCATAGTCCTTTTCTTTGTTTGATATTTCAAGAGACTTTGGTTAAGTAGCCTAACCATGGAGAGCTCCTAGGCAGGATTGTTCTGCTGTGTTGTCGCCACTCGCCACCGCCCCCCCGTCATCGCGGCCATCGTCTCGCCGCCGCCGCCGCCCCCCTCCCCATCTCCGCCGTCATCCGCGGCGAACGGCCGCGCGGGGGGGGGGGCGTGCACGGTTACGTTCATAGGTTACGTTACGGCGCACGTTGTGCCACATTGAAAGTCCGTGCGGCCGCTTGAACTACAATTAAATTAACGATTCCTCGAGGCAGAAAAAAATCCTCGGACCATTTTTTGTAATCGAGGTACTCGAATTACTCGAGGAATCGTTTCAGCCCTAGTGTAGTCAGCCTCACATAGTCGGCAGCCCTTTCCACGTACTCCTTAAGCATTTGAAACTACATGACATAAGTGAGAAATAAAGACTTCACTTCCACAGTTCATATTAGAGGTGGGTCAGGTGACCTTGACTTTTCTGAGGACATTCAACTCCTCTGAGGGTGAAAAACACGATTCAAGTCTCACAGCGTCCACTTACAAAGCTTGTGTGTAGAAGATTTTGTTTTGAACAAGCTTTTACTCATCCTGTGCTTAATTGCCAGCCAAAAACTCTTCCTTATGATGTATGAGCCAAACAACATGATCCTTTCCTTGCACCCCCTCCCCCTCCAGTTTCTATTGGTCTCAAAGTGAGAAAGAATTCCCTCTCTATTTTATTTGACGTTCCCGTCCCCCCGCTGAGAATTCATGCTAAAGAAAGCCGAACATCGTTAATGTATTCTAATTAAAAAACAAACATAAGTAGGCATTCAGGTTCAATCTATGGTTATTCAGGCGCCTAATTATGAGTGTTTGTTTTACATTTGTTTAATTTATGAGGATGATTCATTCAATGAATGCTGCAGTTGAAGGGGAGAGCAGTGTCTTTGTACATTCAGTAGCAGAGAGGGATTAGCATGCTCCGTCGGAGGTCAAGTGTGAAATACTTGGTCTCAGATCAGGACAAATATCTTCCATCATGAGAAAAATAAGACACATTCTTCTACAAAGTGACTTCTTACAAGGACATAAAGTTATGTGGTTATATAACCTCATGTTACATAATTACTTTTTAGATTCAGAAAACAGTTTTTTCCCCTCCCCAAAACGAACAGCATCTAGAAAGAAAAACTCTGCAAACACAGTACACTATTAATTTTAATGTCTCTCTTATAGAGTCTCTAGTGCTTTCTGTGGTGATAAAAGCATGCGATACATCAGGTGATGTGATATTCCTTTAATTTCATTTTCATGTTAATGAATTGTATTGTTGCTGTTTTTCCCCGTTTAGTTCAGGGTGAACTAATCAGAACAGAAAATTTCACAAGCAACTTTATGAATTAAATTCTGTTTCGCTCGTCATGTTCGCTGATGAATATTCAAAGCTTTCTCAGCTGATGAATACTGGATGTGAATTAGGGTGTTAAGTTTGATTTCAATAGAATAAATATTTATGCACTCTCACATAAAACGATAACTTTCACAGGTGCTGCAGAGATTGTTTTCCCATATTTTCATTTCTCTCATTCACACCATGGATCTTTTTTTTTTTCTTTTTTTTGATGGCAATTAACTATAATACAACGTGTCATGTTTCTTATTGGCAACAATTACAGAACAGTGGAAACAAACTAACGAGAGCGAGAGCCATCATGCTGTAATTGTGCTTAGTGTTAGCGTTTAGTGTGATATTTGAAAGTCTTTTTTTTTTTCTCCCCATATTCAGTTATAGTTGTGAACTGTAAAAATTCATGGCATCACATTTGTGCCGGTATTGAAGTGTTGAATCGTTATTGTAAACCTGCTGATATGTGCTCAAAGCAGTTTGAATAACTCGTATTTTACTTGAATATTTAAATTTCAAAAGTCAAAGTACCTTTATTCCACTCAATTTTTTCTCAGTTGCATATTGAATAGTTCAACCTGCCACAGCGCAAATCATAAAACCATTGTTGTTTCAAGACAATGTCCCCATTTTTATTTATTTATTTTATTTTTGGGGGGGGCTTTTGGCAACAGAACGAGACATCAAAGTCTTCATACATTTCCATTTCTAAATGACTTTTGTGTTTCTGCCCTCTAGGGGTGAGAACTCATACAGTGCAGCTTCATAAAGGATCTTGAGGCTTGTTTCTACCCCTCAGTATGGCCCTGTTAGATTACATTCTGTAGTATTATCCCCATCAGACGCCTGGCCTGTTGTGAATTCCCTGCTCAAAGTAGAAAATACATTTAGCGAGTAACAATCTATCCAATACAAGTGACGGATATATCTCTTACGAGTGTGTCCACTTGAAGAAACCCCCCCACCCCTCTACAGCCCGACCAATTCTGAGGGTCTGACCCTTGGGATGTCAGAGTTGATCCATAGACCTGAACAATACACTGTTAGCTAGCCTGTACATGTTCCAGCCCTTTGATCTTCACCATGGGAGCTGTCTTCATCATCTCTGGGAGAGCTATCAGCACACACACACAGGCATTCAGAGAAAATGACTGCACACTTGGGGAGGCTGAATAAGACCAGTCTCCTGTTGAGAAAGCTTGACTGGGGCCTGTTGACAAGTAAGGGCTCCTCCTTTCTCTCTCAGCCAAGCATGAAATATTTATCACCACAACTTATCGCCCATTGATCAATTATACACCTGCCACGAGCCCGCAATAAATTATTAACATGTCCCTGATAAGCATCTCACCCATTGATTTTTGTCACTCCTTTGAGATGGATATACTGGAAGGGGTTTTCTCTCGCTCTTTCTCGAGACATTTGGCCGGTCACCAAAGGGAGCCAACCAGAACTGACAATTCGAGCTTACACAGCAATCCCCTGAAAAAAGCAAGGTGTCTACCATCACTTTTTTTCCTCAGTGCTGAGCTTAACACTGTGTTTATTTAAAATAATCACTGCTGCGACTTAAGATGAATCATTGATTTATCTATAAAAGATAAACAAATTGTGAAAGAATGCCCCTCAGAATTTCCCAGTAAGCAATGCATTGAAATTCTTTCTCCGAAAATTGCAGTCCAAAACCCAAAGATACTGTATTTTATGCGTTGTTTGTTTGTTTGCATGTCAAGGACATTCACATACAGAATGCATCAACATGAAGGCTACCGGAAAATATCCATGAATGTTAAGTGCAGGGAGGTTATGCAGCTGCATGTTTTTGCAAAGATCTCTTCTAAAAACACAAAGTAAATCAACCGCATACTTTATATAAAAACAAAACAATGATGAACCGATTGAACCGTCAATATTTTACCTTTGAGATGGTGGAACAGCAAATGTTTGCTGGGCAAATTGAACAGAGAATAAGCAATTAAAGATTACGATTAAAGTTTTCAGTTTGTTACGTCTTTCATTTGGCTGTGCTGACTGAAAACTCTGGTTCTTTACTCTGTGCAATCTCTAAGATATTCACAAAGAACCACACATCTCCCCCTGTGAGCTGTCTATTAAAGACATTAAAGTTGTAGAAGTGCACTGGAACACGACATAAAAGTTGCCTCTTTAAAGTGCTCCAGTGTTGCCTGTGATGAAAGACCTCCCTCCTACTCCAGAAAGTGTGTGACATATCAGCGGGAAAAAAAAGAAAAAACTGGCAGAACTCAGGTTAGCATGACATTTTCATCAAATGTGTTGATTTTCTTGGATTTTCTGGTGGCCTGAAGCATCATGAATCAGAAGTGAGGAATGCTAAACACTGTGAGGTATTATCTCCTATCAAACCAAAAGTGCTCTAAGACCCATATACATTATGTATTCTCTCCACAGTGGTTCAAGGTACAGAGCAGTGAGTTCAATCACAAACTCCTCTTGTAACCTCATGGCCACCGCAATCCCCACAGATCTCTTTTGTCATCTACCTCTTTCCGGAAAAAGCTCGGATGAATTATTTCATCCCTCCATTTCCTTCTACGAGAACACCCCTGTCGCCCATTCATAATGGTTTCATCCACTGCCAAGGCTAACATATGCTGGCTGCCACTAAGAGTTGAGGAGAGAAATTGAAATGTTACTTTCTTCATAGCCACAGCTCCTAGTTTCGACAGACTTGCCCTGCCAGGGGAAGATTGATTGCTGGGGAGATTGAGTTTGAAAGTCAGTTTTCACTGTGCATAAGACACTCAAGATTAGTTTTCAAAATGATGTGTAGATGCTTTCAGATTTGGCAAGAAAAAAGGTTGGACAGAAACCAGACTAATTTTTGTTCTTTTTCTCCTCCCTCAAGTGTGAAACATCTCAAAGAAGATCTCAATTTTAGATGAATTCCACGGTCTTGTGCCTTTGTTTAGTAAATGCCAGCTCACAGACAAACTCTGAGGCAGTTTCTGCTGTCAGGGATCAAAGATCTCTCAATCAGAAGTATTCTCTTGTTTTCTCTCTCCACACACTACAAACTCAACAAGTTTTTCTTTTGCATTCCGCCTGCGTACGTGTCTCCTCCTCCCTCCAGTCCAACAGTCTGACATTAACACAGAAAGTCAGTGGTCTTCTGAATATGTTCTGACAACTGTAGAAGATGTCAAGACTTGTCCACAAGGCATATTAAACAGATCAAAGACTAAGAGATTAATAGCTATGCCCAGATGGAAACCAGGGTAATTAATGAGGAGCTTAACAGCAAATTAAATAGACGGAAATGCAATTATAGAGGTGAATGTTGATCAATAACCTTGACTAGCAGCCTCTGGGATGCTGCACATACAATAGAACGCAGCGTATTTGGTCTATCAGCACAGAAACATCCCTAGATATAGCAGCAGGGGTTTTTGATGTGTGTGTGTGTGTGTGTGTGTGTGTGTGTCTGTGTTGCATAGGGGTTTGGAGCATGCGTATGCAATAGAGTGCTTTTTTTTTGTCAAAGACTGACAGTGTGCCAGGATGAAATGTGGCTTCCAGACTGGAAATGAGCAATCAAGTCGTTAATGCATTAATCTATCATTGATTAGCCCCCTCACTGGTATTTATATTCAGTATGAGATCAGGAGCGTTGGCTTCATGACCCCCTAGAAATTATCATTTAACTGGTTAATGAGAAGTTGTTATAAATTTGCATTCAAGAGTGGTAGGTGAGCCTAATTGGTTGCAAAATATAATTTAAAAAAACGTCCAATTAAAGGATTTCATCCCAAAACGCTGCTCTGTGTATGTTCTGAATTTTTAGAGTGAAATCTAACCTGATTGAGCGTTTCTGAAACTAATGCATCCTGGGTTTTTAAAAAAAAAGTCACCTCATGATGGTTAATATCTTCAGTATAAAGAACCATAGTGAAGTTTCCTTTCACATCAGTCAGTGACTGCCGTGGCCGGAGGCGTTGTGTTTTTGGGTTGTCCATCAATCCGTCCGCCCCCGTTGTTATGAACACAATATCTCAGGAACGCCATGAGGGAGTTCCATTATATCTGGCACAAAGGTCCACTTAGACGTGAGGATGAAAGGTCAAGGTCACTGGGACCTTTGCCACAGCTCAAGAATATAAATGCTAAGTAATAACATTTTATTAGATATATTATGACTCTGAATAGATTAAATGTATGTGCTGATCTTCACGGCACACAGCATAACAACAATATTAGACAACCATTCAAAGTTGTCATTGTGAATAAAACATGTTTCATTTGCATTCAGTATTTTCCACCAAAAAGGTTCACATGAGCTTGTAAGGCTAAACTACTGTACACTATTTCAATAACTTTAAGTGTTTTTTTTATATATATATTGAAAGACTTTATTTTCTAGTGCTATTGACTTTCTGACTTGTTTCTCAGCTTCACTTGTGTCTAGTGCTGTGTAAGTCCTCCACATTGTCAGCCTGCTGCCATACTAAACTAAAGTGAGGAACATAGTAAAGATTTCATTTGAAAAATGAAAATTTATTAACATAAAGTGGCAAGAAATAGTATGTAAACCCTTTGGAATTACCTGACAGGGCAAACTTTAGGCGCACAGTGATATTTATTTTTGGTAAAACAGTGGCTTCCTCCGTGGTGTCCTGCCATGGACACTATGCCTGTTCAATGTGTTGCGTAAGGTAGAAGGGGTTAAAGGGATATTTCAACATTTTGGAAAATTTGCCTATTGCCATAATCCCTATAGTTTTAAGAGTAGGTTCATTACCTTTAATTGTCGGTGCAAGTTGTTTTTAGAACAGCAGAGCAGAGACGTGAGCTACTCAGCTAACGCAACGGAGGTGCACGATCTTCACATTTTCCTCATCAAACTAAATACACAATCCAACAACTCCGAAACACTCTTGTGGATAAGTTGTGACCTGCACATTCACCACGCTATGAGATAATAACGTATATGTAACATTACGACACATGAAGCAAAGACTCGGAACTACTTGCGCTTTTGAAGTCACTCCGCCCAGAGGCCGTGTCTGGGATGTAGTTCCGGCTACACATTTGCCTCGAAAACAACTCTACTATTATTTCATAGCGTGGTGAATGTGCAGGTCACAACTTCTCCACGAGAGCGGTTTGGAGTTGTTGGATTGTGTTGATGAGTTTGATGAGGGGAAGGTGGAAATATTGCATGCCATGCAGAGCTCATGTCTCTGGCCCACTGATCTAAAACCAGCTTGCACCAACAATTAAAAGTAACAAACCTACTCCTAAAACTATAGGGATTATGGTAATCGGCAAATTTGCCAAAATGTTGAAATATCCCTTTAGCTGTTACTCTAAGGTTCTTTTTTTTTTTTTTTTTTACCTCACCAAGTATCCTGCGTCGTGCCTTTGGTGTAAACTTGGCCGGGCGCCCACCTTTAGGGAGACTAGCCACAGTAAATTGTCTCCATTTGTAGAAAATGTGTCTCCCTGTGGACGGGTGAATACCTAAAGTCTTTGAGATGACTTTGTAACCCCTTCCAGCTTAATGCAGCTCAACAATTCTTGACTGTAGGTCTTCAGCGGTCTCTGTGAGGCATGGTTCACATCAGCAGATGCTTCTTGTGAATAGCAAACTCAAAATGTTTCATTGTTTTTTGTTTTTTGTACAGGTCAAAGTGGCTCTACACATTGCCCCAATCTAGCTTCATTGTTTGGACCCCAGGTTTGCCAACTCCTGACTATAAGGAGCTTGTTTTTGGAGTCATATAGACTAAGGGCTCACTTACTTTTTCCATCAGCGCTGTGACTTTTAATGCATGTGTTCAATAATGACATAAAATATTATAATTTTTTATGTGGTATTATGTTAAGCATATTGTGTTTGTCTATACTTGTGACTTAGATGTAGATCGCATCACATTTTATGACCAGTTAATGCAGGAAAGTATAGGTAATTTCAGAGGGTTCACATACTTTTTCTTGCCACTGTAGTTATTTGGTCTGTGTTCATATATAATTAATGTCATATATATTGTGTTTTACTAAGATTAAGATATAGTTGTTTTTAGCAATTCTGCAGAAAGTTGCACAGTAGAGTATTTTTAAACAATAATGTGTTTTTCTTGAGACATTCCTAGACTCAGGTCTCTGGAGTGCACCTTATGTGGGAAACTCTCCATCTTCACATGCAGTTGTGCTGTCACACACTCACATACACCATACTAATGCTGTGTAAGGCTCTCTGTTGTTCACAAAACAGCCTCAGTTTCCTCGTGGCAAGGCAACTTCCTGTGAGATCCCGGTCCATGTTGACATGATAGCATCACATATATGTCTGGAGGTTTGTCAGCTGCACATCCAGGCTGCCAGTCTCCTGTTCTACCACATCGCCCACAGGTGCTCTGTTGGATTCAGATCTGGTGACTGTGGGGTAGTGAAGTACACTAAACTCACTGTCAGGTTCATGAAACCAGTCTGAGATGACTTCTCCAGTGTGACATGGTGTGTTATTATGCTGGAGGTAGCCAGAATCCACAGTGATTGATCGGGCTACCAGGCGATGTTTTTCCTCGTCCTCAGCCGTCCAGCTGTGGTGAGTGTGTGTTCGCTGCTGCTTCGCATTTCTGTTCTCCTGCTGTTTCGACATGTTGTGACTTTTCTGTTCAACACAGTTTTTTATTTTATTTTTATTTTTTTTAAGTGGTTATCAGTCTGCAGAATTGATGCTCGCTTGATGTTTTTCTTGCAGCACTCTGTGTATATATGGTATTCTATCTAATCCCAAAGCAGCCTGTATGGTAACTGCCTGAGATCACATTGTACCATGTTGAGAGCATTCAAAGAAGCTCCTGACCTGTATCAAAATCTTTATAGTCAAGTGTTGCCACTCTTATAGCAGCGCTTTTAGGCTGTTATTTTGACTAAATCAACCAGGCCCCTGTCTCAATGACTGAGGAGAGAGCTTCAATTTTAAGGGGTCATCAGGACACAAAAACTGCATGTACAGAATCAGTCAAGTATTTCTGAGAAAAACACCTTAAATATTGTAATTTTGCAACAAGATAAGACTTTAGAATACCCATTTCCCAAAGGTTAGACTTCACAACACTAGCTTCCTTTATCCAGGAGGTGTACAGGTGTTCATACATAAGTGCAGGGTGAGTGTGTGTATGCTCCACTGTGTAGACTTGTTTTAGCCTTTGAGAACACTTTCATCTCATATATAGTCATCATTTCCCTGGAAGTCACAAAGATCTGTCTCTGGTCTCTGTAATTTACATCTTCAGACACTCCGGGGAGCTTTGACCTCCGAATATTTCTTATATCTACCAGTGCTATTTTTTTTTTTTTAAACCTCCTGTGATAAAATGTTTTCAATACATAGTTGCCTTAGGACCATGACACATTTTGATGGGACTGGGATTGCGGTGGGATTAAACATATCGCAGGATGCAGTTTACTGATGTTGCCATGACAGCTAAAGGGGCAATACTTATCATGCTGCACGTTGTATTCCTCTCGGGCAGACTAACAGGTGCACAGACACTCATTCCTCTTGTCAACATACATATGTTTTACCTTCCAGGCATGAAAGTTAGTTGTGTTTTTTATTTGATCGTCTTTGCTAGAAAACCGCCGCTACCTCTGCAGAAGCATCATTTAATTCTGTTGTACAAGGCAAATTAGTTGGAACGTGCTCAGGGTACAGAAATGTGTTTTTGGACGAAGCTCACACTGTTGAGAAAGTACTCCAAGAGTCAAAAGCTGATCAGACTGTTTTTATGGAACAGCTACAGAATTACATTCACTTTTTAATCCTTTGCATTGTAGATTTTAAAGGATATGGATCAAAACAAAATCCATTTTACATGTGCCAGACTTTAATTTTCCAAGAGGCACTTTATTATTGAAAGAGAACACTGGATACCACTTTCAGAGCTTATTGCTGAGCAGACTCCATTGTTTCTCAACATAGAGTATCTCTATCTTGGCAACTGAACTTAAGAAAAAAACCAAAACACTTGGTCTGTGCCTGATGTTTTATGGGAAATAAATCATACTTAATATTGTGACTGTCATCTTTAGAAAAGAAACTGTGTTGTTGTTGTTTATTCAAAGGGCTTAGTATTTATTCAAAGAGTGTACATTTGGAGCCAAAACAGAAAGTTGTTTGGGTCCTCATTGTGCAGAGATGGGGGGATGCGGTTATGTGTCGAGCTTTGATAATGAAGGCCACAGTTCCCATCTCTTGCAAACAATATTATTAACCATTTATTTATCATGGAAATCTCCCATTTGCTTGATAGTAAAGGACTGGATGAGTCCAGCATTAGATCTGATCAGAAACAGACCAATAGACAACTTCTATAAACCTGGTTTGGTTTTGCATTAATTAACATATTCAGGGACAGAGAAAGAGCAGGAATACATTTTGTTTTTCCACATGTAGTCTTATAAAAGAAAAAGAAAAAGAAAAACATTTTCTTCCTGCAGTAATGACTCACCTGGTCATGAGCAAGAAACCGTCAGAAAATACAATGAGAAATATGAGTCATCACAATTTGAACTAATTATTTGGACGCAGCCCGACTCAGGTTGAGTAGTTTTAGTTTGTTTAAATGAGACTTTCAGCATGGAATAATTTTCTTTAGAAATGCACTGAAAATCTACTTATGGAGTTATTTAGCATTTATTTGATATAGGTTTTTTTTTTTTTTTTTTTTGCATACCCTGGCCACAGCACAAAAACAGAACAACTGTCTATTTATGCTAAAGGCCAGAGGCATATCCCAAATATAAAATGCATTCTATAACGAGATGGCTTTCGCTACTGTTTCTGTCTTGCAAATCAAATCATGGCAAACTAATAATGGTTTGCCTGAAGCTTCTTTCAGCGTGCTTTTTTTTAATGTTTTGTAATTTTTAGCAAGGCACAGATGCAAATTTAAAAAATGGGGAATATCTCCCCAGAGTCCCACTAAAGCTGTGCAGAATGATATAACCATGTTAAAGAATGTGTTAGTTTTAAATGTTTGTTTTGTTCTTGTTGTTTTTTGGGGGGGTGAATGTATGATGTGTCAAACTTGTGATGCGTCTACACCATTAATGATCCAGTTTGAGTTGCGCTTTACATCTCAGCTGATCCGCATAAGAGTGGATTTTAGAAATTAGACCTCTGAACACAGAACCCTGTTTCCTCAGGGGGTTTTCCCTGAGTAAGTGATCCACAAAATCCAAGTGCATGGAGAGATAAAGGGAGGGGGGAGAGGAGGAGGAGGACGGGGAGGAAGGCAGAGTGTGACATAGTGCATTTCAGCTCCACTGCCTCCCATCCTGTGCGTGTGACCGTGGAGGATCTGAAAACCTCAGCTTCGCCCCACAGCAATGGCAAGGAGAGGAATGTTCTTGGGGAGACTAAATTTAGACCCAATGTGCTGTACCATCAATCCCGATTAAGCTAACTGCGGAGCCGCACTAGTGGGAAGAATATGGCTGAATGTTTGAATCCGGGGTTACATAAGTGTTACTTTGTGTTTGTGCTCCTTTAGCTTGGAAATGAAGGAACTCGGAGAGCTTTGTGTTATTATAACTCTCTTCTTAAATACTCGAGGCCTTTATCGGGGACTTCATGGACTGAATGTGTGCACAGAGAAGGTCATGATGCTACTTCTAATTTTAGTTTCCACTGAGGAAAATAAGAAAGATGCCTTAAAATTCAAATTTCTAATAGAAGCTAAATGCCAAATCCAACACAGAAATAACTATTAACATAATAATACATCAAAGGTGTGTCGGTAATAGCCTACGTTCTGTGTACACCGGTATAAAATATGAATGCATAAAGTATAATTTCACGTTTTTTAACATGATGGCAGTTCTACTCACAAATTATTGATACTTCTTAATATATATTCAGTTTAGTTAAAGTCCTAAATAGTGCATGCTTCAATGTGTTTGCTCTAATTGACAGCTCTCCTGGGTTTAAGCGCTCAGTCATGACAGCCACTCCTGTAGCCCGTCCACCTCAGCTTCACCTAATTGCCTAATTTTTTTTTCCTCCAACACCTCAAAAAGGCTGTAAGCAGTAAAAACCCAGGAGCCTGACTTCAGAAAAACTCCCTGTGGGTTACATCAGACTCTATGTAGTGTTGCACATGTAATAACAGTCCTTACCTGTTGGCTTAATCTGTGTGAGAACTCTCAGACATTTACACGTTAAACAGTGACGGTGTGTTCACCCACTGCACCCTCTACCTTGCTTTGAAATCACATTATCAACACATGACAACACTAATTTCAGACGTACATGTTTGATACGACACCAACTGTATCTAACGGCTGTCAGGTACAAGATTAAGATTTGTATCAGTGTTGTGACATGTGCGCACATGCATACGCACACAATTGCATTTGTACAAATGACTGCATGTTTCGCTAAGAGCTGTATTACCTTTTTACACAGAGGCTCGTGTCTCAGCCTGACATTTTCATTTTCATCACCTCATACATTATGAATGAATCACAACATAAATAACAAATGTCTGACAGGCATTTAAGCATGACTTTTTTCTATTTTATCAGGAATTAAACCGACTCTGAGCTTGCGAAGGCGGCGGATGGATTTCATGTGTTTCATTGCAAGTCCTCTTGCCTTGTACTTTTCTTTACAAGGTTTTGTCCTGTGGGGGCTATTTACACATCAACAGATGGTCAATTGTGCCGTGCAATCTGTGTTACACTTTGTACAGTATTTTGACAGTGTTTGGATTATCTAACGCTGCATAGAAGCTGAATTATAATAGATTTTATTTTTTTTGCTCTACTAATATTAAAAGTGAATAACCAAAAGATGATGGGAAGAAAATCAGCATGTCCCAAATGAATCGGCATTGTTAGCTGCCTAAAACTGTAACTACTTTATGTGCGATTGCATTATTACAAAAATAGGGCCCTAGATGCTTTTTGTCAGTCGATCCCCTATAAATACACACGAGCCATCTGGGTACTTAACAGACTACAGCCAGCTCATTTACAATTCAGCCATTCTCCTTCAATCACTCTTTACAAACAATTACCAAATTATTAATTCACAACGTATTGACGGCAAGGCAGCGCGGCAGTGTCCTTAAGGTAACCATAGCAACATGGCAGGCTATCAAGAGTGGAGATGGTGTTCATCCCAGTCTTAAGTACTTCTTGGTTTTTTTCCAAAGTGGTCCATGTTTTTAGTGTTTTCTCTCCGACGCTGCGCACTCTTCCTGAACTCTCTTAGGTTCCCTGTTGTTGGTGTTGTCATCGTCGTTGTTGTTCTCACATTTTCATGTCAACAAGCGTCACACAAATGCATAAAAAAAAACAAGGTGTTGATGTGGCTCTCGGCTGTAAGCGGCTCCACTGGCGCCTCCCTCATTAATAGCAGAGTAAATGCCATTTGCATTGACCAAAAAATTGTGATGGATTTTTCTTGTCAAACACGTGTGAATTCTGTTTCGGCGTAATCAAATATTTATTCAAATGCTGTGTTCCTGAAATAGTGCAATAGTTAACGCTTCACTTAGTGGCGAGAAATACAGCATTGATTAATACTCCTAGTTTCATTTGCATGCAGCCCTACTGCGTCTCGACTCGTGCAGATGCAATTTTACCGAGACCCTCTGAGCCGATGGTGGCATGATTCATCATGTAAATAAATGCATCAACATTACAAAGTTGTTTTCAGAGAAGACATTTATAACACGAATGTATTACCTGAACTTACACTGTCACTTTTGTTTGCACTGTGCTTGTCAAATTACCTGTCTGTGTCATTCTTTATACAAGGTGTGCTCTCGGTTGTAATAGCATCCTTCATCCGCACTTTAGTCGAAAATCTCAAATTAGGAATCCAGCAGGGATGTCTCTTCTCAGCAGGACCGTCCTCCCTCCTCAGTTGTACATGGGGACGTGAGTCTCTTATAAGGCTGCTGGTGAAGAGGAGACACTAACTCCCTCCTCACAGGTCAGGGCTGTCTCTCTTTGGAGAGAGAGAGCTTGCGTCTTGTCACATTTTGACTGATGGATGGGCAGGTCAGAACAATCACTCAACCCGAGTCCCGAGCCTGCCAAAGGCCTCAGACCTGCCAGATCACTATCCATTAGTCACATCAACCTCTTGGTGCTGGTCTTGTGTAGGTCAGCATTTTACCCCTCATATAGCTTCCTAGAGTGGAGTCAAGACAGTATGATCTCCTGCGTGTTGTTGCAGCATCCTTACATTTTTTAGGAATTGTGAAGTATAGCGTAGTCTTGTTTGACATGATGGTTGTGAAAGGTTGTGCAGTGTTTGCCACCATCAGGACTCTCCAGTCATGGAAGTCAAAGCAAAGTGAGGTTTACACTGGTTTTTTTTCTGTCAACAAGTGTTTTTATCTTTGGCTGCACATTCTACTGACATTCGCTGTAGTGGGCTGAATAGCACAGGTGGAGCGACCTGTCAGATTGACAGAGTCATAAATAATGGAACCAAGCAGAGACCTGCACAGCAGCTCCAACACTGCCCAGGGACAGGCAGCCACCCAAGAGTGATGAGAGGAGTCCAGGAGCCCAAGGATACTCATCTAATGGTCCACCATAACCAGTGCTGCTGTGGCTTATCTCAATCAAACCACAGAGCCACCGTCCACACACACAGAGGAAAGCATATCCTGTCGTGTACATTTCACCGATACAAGAATCAAAAGCTAAAACTCCCGTTGGTTAAACATCATCATTCAGCCTCACGGTTGAAAACGATAAAGTTTATGTATCAAATATGAAAAAAAAAGAGAGAAATCCAGATTAAAGGTTTGGCAATGTCGACTCTGGTCAGTGTCTAAGGAGGCAGCACTGGGTCCTTGAGAGAAAATCCCGCTCTGTGATCATTAGAAGGTCCGCATGGGGAGTCCAGATGGAGCTGTCACAGTGAAGCATGCCTACACATGTCCTCAGTGTCTGTAGGATCCATTGCTTTGGGCTAAAATCGGGGGGAAGGAAAACCAACATAACCTTGTGTCAAAGGCTTTGCTCATATTGAAAGAATGATGACTTATTGCAAGAAGCGCTGCTGTCCTTGAGGAGCCGCAGAAAGATGTAAAAATGCTTTTGCAAACAACCCTTGCCAAGAGTCAGTCCATGTTAGTAGAACATCTCTGTAGCCTTTTGTTAGAACTGCTACAACAGTTGCTTACACTCTAACTTTATCAATGTTGCATGAAAGGTTTTAAGGTGTAAAGAACTCAGGCTGCAAAACAGAAAGTTCATACCACAACACATTTTCTCCAAGTCTGTATATAACAGTATTTAAACAATGCTCGGCTGTGATTTACGTGAAGACCGGGGACATGGCCTTCTGTAATGCTTTTGTGACAGCTCCATGTCTGCTACAAGTAAAGGTGCAGTCATTTTATTAGTGTGTTTTAAAAACTCCACAAAAACCTATATTTTTGAATTATATCAAACTATAAAAAGCAGGAAAACGTCACAGCTGAGAGGCTGGAATTTGCTTTTTTTTCTTCTTCTTGATAAATGACTTGAACAATTATTAGTTTTTGTTGCCAATTGTTTTTCATTAGACTGACTGATTAATCAACTATTTTTCCACACTAATTAAAAGTGCATAATAAACAAATTTCTGGTCAATAGTTTAATGACTACCCTGCTGCATGTGTCGGTGCGGCGGGGCCTGTGTAACCTAATGGATAAATGCATGACTAAACACAAGGAGGCGGTTCAGCCTGGATTTCAGTCAGTCGTGTCACAGAACAAATACACTTTATTTTGATACAGCTGTCTGCACATAGGAGGTCATATGCCTTCTATGGTCTAAACACATAACTCGAACTGACTCGCGTGTATTTTTGATAACACTAAATAAATAGTTTGTTCATTTACTTAGTCTTTATAAGAAATCATTTATTAAGTATGAAAATGCAATCTTTAGTACTTTAGTATAAAGTATTTAATAATACTTAACTAACGCTTTATAGTAAAGTTTTCTCCTTTGTTTTATGTTAAAGAGGATCTAAGCAGGATTATTACTGTGGATATGCTACATTTTTACCTTCATTAAAAAGCTCAGGAGTAACTGTGATAGTTAAAGCAGAAGTAAGCGATCCGGTCGTTTTGGCTAATGCTCCGTTCCAGGCAGGCTTTTGAAACCGTAAGTTACAGCTTCAAGTCACGACTTACGACTTTGTAGCGTTCCAGGCAACCTGTAACTCGTGTTTTTCCGACCTGTTGCACCTGTTTTACCTGTGAAAGTCACTATAACGGCCACTTTTTGAGTTACGGGTTGCCTTGAACGCACCATAACTTCTTGTCAGCCGATGGAGTTAGCAGCCCCCGCCCTCGTCATGGATCTATTGGTCCTCGTCCCTACGTCACCACATTCAGGCGCATCCCTTGGCTGCACACACAGAGAGGACTGCCCCTTTATGCCGTTCTCTCTCCTCATTGAATAAAGGTTGTAGGATACAAGGAAAGTTTTCTCCTCGGCTCAGAGCAGAGCAGAGGGACTGACAGACCCGTGTTTCAGACCAAACACTCTATGTAAGTGATTACTATTTAAGACTTATATTAACACAAACATTCTGCTTACTTCTGCTTTAACTACATGAATTGTGACTTGTTACTAGTGAGAATGGAGGCTCTCTGCCTTCACCTGGTGTCTCGTGGCTGAAAACCAACCTTGCAACATACAACTTCATTGTAAACAAATGCACATGGCCAGGAGGAGGGTTTGCAAAACAGCAGAAAAGCGGCCAGACTTGCATAGTTCCTCTTTAATTTCTGCTGTCTAAGCACACACAATAAACGTATTGTCCAATCAGTGAAGGCAAAGTCGACTAGTTGAGGGTAAACAGGTCTGTAATTCACAGATACTCACGTTTGTTGTTGTCCGTAGACGTGGAGTCTGTGGGTCGTGCCGAACCACCTCCCCTCACATAACAAGATGTTCTAAGGCTCGGGGCTGTGGCTGTGTTTTCTCTGTACTCTGCTATATATTTCACTTTGAATGTCTGTCATGATTTCTCAGGGTTTTAAAACCTGGACTCCGGTGTCAGGATCAACAAAGTGCCTGCGGTGACGAACAGTGTGAAGTCCGTGTTCTGCTTCTGTCAGAGCTTCACAGAATATCCACTGGATATAAATATGGCCTTAGTTTACCAGAAACTGACAATGAACAAACTACAACCACAGTCTGGACTCTGCTGTTACCTGTCCTCATAACACACACATGTACACATATAATAATACAAACATAATCATGTTTTCTAAATGTCTATGGGACAAATAAGCAGATATGCCTAAAGTAACCAAAGTCACATGCTTAGTGATATATTTATCCATCCCTAAACCTTAAGTCAAAGCTGTATTAATTGTAGTTTTGGCCAGAGAGCAGCACAGCTCCCTCAGGCACCCCAGCATTGACACATAATCACCTTATGAAGTTATTATGGCTAACAGTTGCTTATTCATCCGCCCAAAAGGCACCGAGCAACATTAGCATTGGGAGTCATGTTTCTGGCCATCTGGCAAATGTCAATTAGTAGTCAGGGTTGTTGAAAGTCCAATATTCTCCTTTTGGGCTCTGTTTTGGTCTCTACCAACTCCTCAGGGAAATGTGTGTCCCTCCGGAGGAGCTCAGTGCTCCACTATGTAACGTTGACCAGCTGGCTGTGGTCCTAGGGGCCGGGGCAGAGTTTGGTGTAAAATCTTGTGGGTTTCTTACTAAGAGCCAACCCTTTAACACGACACTTAGTTGATTCACAGTTAATTTTTAAACTGCTGATTAGTGAAGCTTTTAAGTTTTTTTTTTACCAGCCACAACAGAGAGCTCGGTGTTGTTTTCACCTCCTGGGAAACCTTCGGCAGTGGGAACTACCACAGAGACAGGTTTGAATACACTCTGCCTGTCTGATAGATATTCTAAGTTAAATAGTGTCACAATTGTGCAGGAGCCACTCACAAAGCTAAAGGCTGAGTTTAAAGAGGTGTGCAGTCTCACCAGGGAGTATTGAGTAGTAATGTTATAATTTAGTAATGACTATGGTCAAAGCATCATGGCTGCTGTGGTGGTGTTCGATGTCAAAAATGATTATTCAGATCAAAAATTCAAAGGAGTAAAACAAGGCGTTGTTACCAAGTGAAATACTTTCGGTGGCATTTGGAAACTTTTGGTTACTCCGGGACACAGTGTAAGCAAAATGTCCAAATTATAGGCCTGCATATCAGAATGATAGCCCAATCTGTTGGCCTTTTGAAGACGGCACTTTGATGCATAGTTCAATAAGAAACTAATAGCTTTGAATGAATACCTGTGATATATATCCTCTCCGCTCAGCCATTTTCAAATGCATTATGTATTCGTCCTCACTCCTTTCATTTCCAAAAGTAAGTTATATGACAGTGTGTTTTCAGAGGAATAAAATAGAATTCTATTCTTTGCACTCAGCCAGCTCTGAGGTATTTCGATATCTTAAGTGATTCATTGCATGAATGTTTTATGGGTAAAAAAAAAAAAAATACAATCTGTCTGAATTGGGTTTCTCTAGCAGAGTTGGCATATTTCTCTTAGTCTTCTCTAACACTGAGCTACTATATGATAAAGAAGAACCTTTACATGCCAACTGCACCGATATGCTAATGTAGCCTTTCGCATAACCCTTAAAAATATTAATTAGTTTACCAACGCTCTGCTTTCTGTGAAGTAAAAACCTCAAAACAAGGGCGGCATATACGTCTCTCTGCCCTTCAACCTACTTGTGTTTTTTAGTGTGAGTGATGTTAATCTCTGCTATGACGCACGGAGATGTTCAGAGCAGAGATTCATACAGGGATCTTTCCTGGTAGATGCAGTAATGAAACCATAAATCACAGCATCATTGGACGTCTTCCCAGCCCCTGATATTTCCCCAGACGTTTTCACTCCAACCATTTCAGTCTGCTTACAGTGTTAAATAGATTGACCATGGAAGATAAAGTTAAATGTGACTTTCTTCCAGTACCTCTGACTCGACAAGAAATGAGGAGGAAAAAGAGCAGTTATATACTCTGTGAGTATGGGGTTTAATACTAATATTTTGGTACCGTAGAAAACTGTAAGGAACAGAGGAGGCGGTATTAAAAAAACGCATTTCCTCTGCATTGTGCCGAGTGATGAGGATGGAATAGTATTTAAATGTCAATGAAAGACCCATTTATAGTGGAACATATTATCTAAGTGGCAGCATGGTGAGTCCCTTTGAAGATTTTCACCCAACGTTGGGTTGTGTGAAGCGTAAACAGGCAATGATGGCTCACAGGTTACACGGTGTGATATCGAACTCCCCCTCGGGTGCTAACAAGATGGGGGGAAAAAGAAAGAAATAGACCACATTCAACATGGCAGGAATTTGTGGCTTGTCTCCACCGTTACAAATAACAGATCATGCTACATCATTCCTCTTTCACCTCTCTCCTAGAGCTCTGCAGTAATGGCTGCTCCGTGAACGAGGAGCAGATATAGAAACTGGGCATGTACAGTTGCAAGGTCCACAATGAATACAGGACCTGCCAGTCGAGTAATTAGTTTGGGCTGTGTGTTGGCTGTGGCTGTGATGGAGGCCGTTTATCATCCCCAAGACAATGGCTGCATAAGAACTGCCAAAACATGGCAGTGTGATCGCGGCCTTTTGCTGTAGCTTTGGATGTTAAAATGGCTCTCGGAGGCATCGTGGGAGTTTGCTGTCAGGTTTTTCTCTGGCGCTTCTGCAAAAGTGTCTCCTTAACTCATGACAGATGGACAATATTATAGCAAAGACAGCGGGTCAGTGGTGGCGGCAGAGATCGTTTCATTTGCAGCAGAGAATTGTAATTGCTCAGTTGTAACAGCAAAATGTGTTGCTTAGAGTCTCACTTGGAGTCAAGCAGGAACTGATTAGAAGGTGGTGGTCCAAGGTCAAAGTCTGAGTGCCACTGCTTTTGGCTTCTGGTCTTTGGAGGGCAATATCTTCAGAGGTTCACAAGGGACTCCCTTCAAATTTAGCACAATTGTCCAATTGCACACAGGAATAAACTAATTAGATCTTAGGGCCAAAGATCAAGGTGACTTTGACACTGTGGCCTCCTGTATATTATATCTCAAAATCACCTTGAGGGGATTTCCACAGATTTGGCACATCCATGCACTTGGACCTGAAGGTGAATTAAATTTGTATTGTTTAAATGTAACCACTCAAATATAGCCCCCTTTTTAAAAAATGTAATCACACAAAATCTTTTTGAATTGGATCAGAAAACTGCCACCTTGTCATATGTATTTACTGTATGTTTGTTTGTTTTTTTTAAAGTGGAGTAGTACGTATGAAAATAAGTAAAACATGCGTGTTGAAAATCCAACCACACATCCACACTGCACACATGAGTAGGCTACTTTCACCCATTGTCTGACGTTTCACCAGTTTTTATTCAGACCTGTTGGCAAGTTTTTCAGATGTTCTGGTGCTCACAACGAAAGCTCTTTGATGGATGGAGCTTGTAAACCCCTCGATCCAGGGCTCATGTTTCACATTTTAATTGCAGGTGACGCAGCAGAGTGTGCCACCGACACACTGTGTGAACTTTTGCATGAGGTGTAAAAAAAAGAAAAAGAAAAAGAAAATTGTACAGTATATTGGACCGTGTGTTGGAAATGCTGCTGTGAACCAATCACGGATTAGAACTTTAAAGGACCCACTGCATTATAACTCATGAAATGAGATTTGAAGCAACTCCACTCTTGCACCCGAGCTATTCAAAGCGTGGAGCCTTAGGGAAGCTGTGGTGCAGAGAGTGATACAGAGAGAAGGAGAGAGGACACATGACACTATGAACTGATGTGGAAGAAACAAGTCAAGGTTGTGTGACTGCTGAGCGAGAGCAGTTAAGAAATAAGAGTCTTGGGCATATTGGTGCTTTTGAGCATGTGTGCTGTATGTGTATGTGTGTGGAAGCCTATATTATGTTTGGAAAAAAAAGAAGGAATACACATAGAAGATGCTTTTTCACCTGTCAGTGAAAATGGGATGTGAAGTGGCTTGATGCTGTGCTTTGATCGTAGTTCATTGGCGTGTGATTTATGACTGTCATCCGCTGACCCGCACGGTCAAGGCCAAACAGTCTGAAGCCCTTCTGGACAGGACGGTTAACCTTTCACCTTGGAAGCAGAGCCAGCGACGGTATATCTTGGCAATCCGCCACAGCCGTCTCTTTAGCTTTTCTTACCAATCAAGTGATTTAATCCAGTTTGCAGAGGATGGAATAGCCTTGGCCCTCACACTCTAATCTAGGGAAATCCACAGTCTTTTTTTCCAAAGCCTGAGCATCAAGTGTTGTCAATTACAGCCTGAAAAAGCCGATATTGTACGGGGGAGCTGTTCGAGTCGGCCTGAGCCTACGCCCAAAAGAGAGAAAATAGGCTCTTGTTTATCCATGACTGAGAGTGGAAAGAGAACATTGACTATCATTGTGCCATGACAACAATTTAATTACGTGAGCTGGCCAGCTGCTACTAATCTCACCGTGTTGTACCAATGTACAAGACTTCTTTTAATAGACTCTCACAGCAAATTCCAACTAGCATGGAGTTAGCCATGTTAAAACCTTTGTGAAGGCCCCTCCAGCTGTGCCCATGCAAGTAGAATTACAGCTCATCAGAGAATAGTGTGTAATGTAGTTAATAATGAATGTGGAGTGGGTTATTTGGTCCAATCACCGTGCCTTGGCCTCGGTTTAATGAAAGATAAAAGAGCTCGGTACAGTGCAAATATATAATCATCATTGAACTAAAAAAAAAAAGAAATCTGCCGCCACATAAATGCTCCATGTGCTGTCGGATTACAAGCTACATCATGGCTGTATTTTTAGAAGTGTGTTAATGCTCAAATCACACACATTCCACATTATTTCAATAATGTATGTCAAGCTCGATCTTGATCTGGGTCACCGAGGTCTTTTGGGGTGTGTGACTCAATGTTTAGAAATGACAGCAGCTCATTTCTGGCAAGTCTGGTGCGCACTTTTGAGAGAAAAAAAAAAAAGTACAAGTGTCACATTTTAAGCTGTAACGGGAGCAGTGAGATTTCGGGAATGATTACACTTTGGGATATTGGTCTTTCTATGTTGAGTCTTTGACAGCTTCCTCGCCTCAATTGAAGTGACTGCAGCTGAATGCCGGTTCTTTTTTATTATTATTATTATTATTACTATTATTATTATTTTATTTTATTTTTTTTTCATTGACAAGACCAAATCAGTTCCAGTGCTGTGAATTTACAGAGATGTAGCTGGGAATGAGCGTCTTACTTTGTAACGGTAAATCTAATTATTGAAAACCCCTGCCCCCCTGATTTCATATTTATTGACAAAATGACAGTGTATTCATTGTGACAGCAGGTAGGGAGTTTGTGCCACACAGCAACAGAGTGCTGATTATCTATAGGCAACAGCATATTTGTTTGAAGCCAAAGCACTGCCTCGCTCTCAACCTGTCAGAACCGCATGCAAATGAACCCAGTTTCTGGCTCACTGCACCTCACAAATTAATAACTGCGCACACCCTGCATTACAGTACAATTAGATTGTCCATTATTTTGTAAACGGCAGCAGAATCATTCCATCCTCTCAAGCATATTGTCATGTGGCTGCATTTGCCTAACAAACGTGAGATCAAAGACGTATTTTTGAATCCTAATCAAATCTATTTCAAGTCCCATGCTGGCGCCGGATGGCAGGCTGCGGTCTGTGGCTGGCACGGTTTGAGGCCCTGTCTGAATACCTGCAACAGTAAATAGATGGGCGGGCAGGGTGATTTGCATATAAAAAGGAGCAGTGATAAAAGAAAGTACTTAACCTGGAGTTTCTCACCATCCAACACTCTGGCACCTCCAACAGAATGACAGAGGACTGCTTTTTATCAAAGGGGATCCCATTATAAGATAATTGTATTTATTCTCGATGAAGAATGAAAGGAAAAAAGAGAAACAAAGAACATGGTCGGCAGCGCTGTAGACCGGGACATGCACATGTAAGGGAGCGAAGAGCCACTCACATTAAAAAGCTGAGGAGTAGCAGAGCAGGGATGTTTGTAGTGTCAGCGTGCATTTGTAACCGGGCCTGTACTTGCACCAAGATGGCTGCTTTGAACTTGTAGGAATCCTATAAGGTATAATTCATGTCGTGTTAATTACGAAGCGGCAGTTGTAGCGAGCCGAACAGAGGGAGTCCCAGACCATGACTCTTCAAACAGTGTGCGCTTACTTCTCCACCCTGTTAACACTCCTCGTGTCAGTTGTGCAGTTAGATCAAGGCAGCCATGCTCAGTATTTCTGAAGGTTTCTCTCCAGGTTTTTGAAGATTTGTTTGTGAACTCTGAGAGGGATTGGCAACTAGAAGGATGTACACACTTTTTATTTGTCACTACTTGCATTAACAAGGACTTGAAAACCTCCGGTCTCGTCAGTGGTTCTGTGAGACACTGCAGCTCTTTGAGCTAAATGCTAAAGTCGGACCGCTCCCAACGCAGGCCTGCTGATCTTTTAGCTGATGTAATGTTTACCAGTCTCATCGTCTTAGTTTAGGAGTTTTTGCATGCTAACATTTGCTAATTAACAACAAACACCAGTGGCAGTGCACAGTAAAGTCTCCTGAGGGAATATAAATGTCATGTCGAGTCATCTAACAACTGTCAAAACATTCAATTTAAATGGGAACCCGGCGCCAGGCCCATGGCATGGGCAGTGTACGCGAATGCAAGGGGCACCGTCATCAAAATGAGAGGGGAAAAAACTTAATCTAACTTTTATTATTCACTTACACTAAACTGCTCTATTATTCTTGAATATTTCATAAGAATACACAGCAACATAAACATACAAAGCTTATTAAACAATGGAGCGGCCTATTTATTTCCTATGTTCCCGCCAATCTCCGGCTCCCCTCCCTCCCAGGCTCGATACACTCTCTACTCTCTGGGGAGGATGAGAAGTTATCTGACGTGTCTGTACAAGATTCCATTTAAAAAGATGTAATAGTAAGCCAACGTGGCGACGCGGTCAACCACCACACTCGCTAATGTTGTCAGCTCTTGTTATCACAATTTCTAATACGGCTTATTCGCAATATAATCAAAATCGCAGTACAGCCAAGTGTGATATCCAAATCACAGGGGCTTTTTTGATAATGACAAATGTGTATCAACATTGTCGTGCATTGTTAACACCATGAGTGTCATACTTACAGTAAGAGACAACCCGGCCTGCAGATTATATTCCCCAGACACAGAGGAACATGTTTATCTTATCTTAACTATCTAGAAAGTCATTCTACATCAGTGTAATTGCATGTTACATGTAGTCAATCCTAATTTAGAATGCCAGCCTTTTTAAATTAAGCCCATAGGTTGTTTGTGCAGCAGAATATTATGACCCACAGTTACATTTATCTTGTTAGGCAAAATCAAGTGACTGTAGTAATTATGACAGGAGCAAAGTTCAGGAATGACCATTCAAACTGAAACTGCATGTCACAATGTCTGGGAAAATAATCGCAATATGACGGTTTTGTAGATAGATCTTGCTGCTAGAAAGCAATACAGATATTTTCAGCTTTGAGATTCGGTGCTGTCTGTTTCTCCCCCTGAATCCCTCCCATGTGCATACATGTATGGCCCAGTTATCAGTACATGACGCTTGACTGTGAGCAGTGACCTCTCGGTTGCAGTTCAACAGATGACCAGCATTATCAGCGTGCCATCCAAACATCTCCAGGCTGCGTTCAATGTCAAATTCTCCATATATCCGCCATCGCTGCCCCCCCCCCCTCTGGATGGAGGGACAGCTGGCTGCTGCTGCTGCTGCAGCTGCAGCTAGAGGGGATCACAATGAGCAGGCTGTCCCTGAAGCCTTCGAGTGGGTCTTCAAGAAGCCACAAGGGCATTTGCCCGATTTCTTACGGTTCTCCTTTAATGAACCACAGTCATCGTGTGTTGCAGTGCAGCCTCACATTAATCTTCGCACAGGATCAACAACGTGAAAAGAAAAAAAAAGGGAAGGAGGGCATTTGTCTTTCTTACTTTGCATAGCCTTCAATCTGTGGTCAGATCTTGCTGCATGATCTCCTTTGGGTCGGGCTGATTCATCGCGTCGTCACTGTGGCCACGAGGTGACCTTGACAATCAGTGATGTTGCATCCCACCCCCTCTGCCTCCCTCCTCCCTGTCTCCGTAGCAGCAGTGAGGCAGAGCAAGCATCCCTCAAGGGAGCCGTTCATCTAGATAGGAGACCCATCAGTCAAGGGAGCCATTGATCGGCACGTCAGATGGCTTGATTTCCTTGTGTAATAATCGGCTCAGTTTTGACACCCTCCCTAATGTGTAAACGGGATGAGAAGAACAGGGCAAATGGATTGTGAAGGGCAGCTCTATCCACTGGCTGTGTCAGATGCATAAATATGTAGCGTCTTATATAACGGAAGTCCCAGCGGTATCGCACGCGGAGTGATTCAACATGTGTATACCCTGACTAATGCTACATGTATGTTGTGTTTTTATGTGCGTTGGAGTGCGGGTCTTGTCCTAACGTTGAAGAAGAGGATCATCAAATTAATCCACCCTGCATTCAGGGCAGAATAAACTCATTGTCCTCGCTGTTATTTCTGAGCGCAGAATAAGACGTACTCTTAGCAACCTCATGCGAGCACTGCAAAATGCCAAGCAATTGTTCAGGATCCATTTTGAGACTGCGATGGATTAGCGCGTCCGGTTCCCTGGTGTGGTCAGTGTGCTACTAGGACAGTCAGAGGCAGGCCGACATGTGTTGGGCATTGATAATGACTGTTGAATCACAACGGACCCACTGGAGTGTCGGGTAAAATAAAAGCACACAACCGTATCAGGCCCAAGCATGGCGGCAATCGCACACAACAAAGAGCTGTGTCTTGCATGCCGGGCTAAGCTGATGGGTTTTATATTCAAATAATAAGGATAGGGAGAAATACCGGCAGCATGGGATTTCTTCCTACATTAGACTATCTGGAGCTACCATGTACTTGGTTACAGTGATATCATGGGCTGTAGGATTCATAATTTTCTCCATGATCCTCGGTGAAAAGGAGGACTGCTTCCCATAAAGCCACCGACTTAAAGATGCATTCAGCAGCAGCACGCGATTCAAGTTTAATTCCTTTAAGCCTACTGTTTGGCAACATGTAGCACGTCCCCATCAATAAGTTGTTGGTTTTCAATGGACTCTCAGTATTTAATGAGGGGGAAGTGAACAACATATTGTTTTGTTCACCAGGCCTTTTTTCTATCTGCCTGGTCAATAGGTTCAATTTGATTCAGACCGTGGGTGGGAAAATAAATTGGAATTGTAATGGGGCTCATGTTGGACAAGATTCAGTTTGTTTTGGTACTTATCACTTTCAACTAGCTAATGTGGCTGCACCATCGACTCACCACTGACACTACACAAGAATCTGAATCCTAGATTAAAGGTCTTTAATTACATCTCAGAAAAAGAGATTGTAGGGGGGAAAAATACATCTGATGGCTCTGGGAGCTCTACATCTCTTGATGTGTCTGAAATCCATTTAGAGGAGTGTTATTCAGTCATCTAGTGTTTTTCATTTTGTCATCCTCTGACCCTCTGAAGTCCAAAGCGAAAATATTTATACACATTTGCTGAGAGGATGAATTTGGCTTGTCCGCACAAGGACCAAGTTTGTGAATTAAGATATATATTTATTTATCCCTCTGTAAAACAATACCGCTCCGCAGATGCTGTTGTGGTGAACGGAGCATGAAATTTATGGCCTGATGTCTAATCCACGGACTAATAGAGCGCTACAGATGCATCAAAATTTAAATGTACAAAAGAGTAACTACATTCAGTCTAATCAACCTGCTTGCACTGCCTGCTCGTGTTGACACCTGTTTCTTCCTGCTGCAGTAACAGCATGCTACAGTACCACACCCAGCTGTGATGTCCTGTGGTGACAGCATGCTTTAGCTGAAGTGCTTGTTGGAGAGTTGAACAGGATCTGAAACCCAACACCTCTTCAGTCAGTACGTTTACCTGATGTTGTTAGACCAACTCAAACTGGGCTTAATCAGACTGAAACTGTACTGAATTTAATTTCTCAAAGTTAGACTACGGGTGTATTCAGACCTGGCTCGTTTGGAGCAGTTGTTCTGAAACAGCGGGTGTTTAACCCCATAGATCGGTTGATTTGAGAAGATGTGAACACAGCAAACGCACTCGGATTCGGGATAAAACAAGTGGGCCGAGATCACCAAGAAGGTGTGGTCTCGCCTCCATTCGAGTTCATCAATCAATTTTGGCTGGGTTCAGATTGGATTGGGGTCGAAAATATATACAAATGACCTCTATTCTCATGGTTTTTGTTTTTCCCGGCTAACCTCCTCCTACTTTTTGGTAAGATTTCTGACCAATGAGAGAACAGTTGGTTCTTACATGGCATTTGTTTACAACTTTGGTCAGGACTGTGACTTTGTGAACACAAATGACCCACAGGACAAAATGCAACAATGGTATCGTTTTAGCCTCTGAATCGGAACGAGACGCAAACGAGCAAACGAGCCACATGTCTGAATACACCCCAACACACCCAGATAATTTTACTATTGGTAGTATCCAGTCAGATTCAAAATGGCCCAGACGTTCTCCACAGCTCCCACTCCAGGTTTGAACTCAGACATTGAACAAAATGCATAAGGGAAGAAGAAGTCGGTGACATGGACACGGTGATGTCCACAGAGTCCACTCCACATAAAGTTTGCCCAACTCGGTCGGGGCCTAAACTCAGCTGTGCATATTAACACACTGGGCGTCATCATTGGTCTATATATTATTAGTCTATACCTGCAAAACTAAGATATCTTAAAATCCTTTGGATTCATGCAACAGTTGGCTGGGGGATGTTGTATTTTCCCTTTTGTCAAATTCTTTGAGAGTGCAAGAGAGTCCAGCACTTTGACTGCCTTCAAGGGAAAATTGTCCTGAAGTGTGCAGTGCACTTTTATCCCTGTTTGAGCAAACATCATGCTAGCCCCCCTCTGTGATCAGGCCTTTTGCTCCACCTTCAAATGTGGCTTTTTCAGAGCAGCTGTAAACACTTTGACCTCCCCACACGGTTAGATGTCAACTGGCTTCTTTTTTTTATTTCAAGTATTCTGACAACTTCATACCTTTGAGCCCAACGCAGCCAGTGCAGCTGCCGCTTTTCCTCCTTCTATAATCTAGTGTGGCAGTGAGACAGTTTTCATCTGCTATGGCGCAGATGCTGTGAACCCCATCCTCGTCCCCAATCCCCCCACCTTTTTTTATTTTTATTTTGAGAGGTTGCGCCTGATGATTTCAAACCCACCAATCTAGACAAATAAATGGGTCCGGATTAATTCCAGATTGTATCTGTCAAGAATAATCTTGAGGAAATAGTCCTGTCTCTGTCGAGCTGTGATTGTCATCTTTTGGAAAGGGCACGTGCTATTTCCTGGAAAGAGCCCCCTGACCTCTCTCTCCTCTCCGTTTCCATTGTTCACTGTGCTTCTTCATAGTTTAGCTCTGACGGGCTGATGCAATAACTGTGGTTACGTGCACACATCATTTCATTCTGATTTAAAGATTTTGGGTCAACTGTTTACATGGGATGTGATTTAATTCAATCTAGTGTTTACAAGTGATGAAAACGTCACCTCCTCATCCGTCCGTCCCATCTCTTTGGCACGTCTTTGATCAGCTCCATGCAGATAGACATCTATTGCCTGTTGTCTTTCAGTTATTGTGTTGCTTTTAATCAGTTTGATAAATTCATGCCTACTCATACTGGAAGAAATGAAGAGAAGAGGCACAACCCAATGTGCTGTTTTCTTATTCTCACCTCTTTAGGGAGTTTGTATCAAAAAACAAACTCCAGCTTTGGATGCACATGCATCAGGATGGTGGGCATGTGCAGAGGGAACACAGCCAGAAAGTATTCAGATGAAATTGTTTGCATGATTTATTTATTTATTCTTTTTTTTTCAATAAAAAAGGTTTAAACTGCCCCTTGGCAATGTCATTCAGATGGGACCTGTTTGCTCAGATCAAACTGTTCACATGGAAAATTTTCATACTCTTTGGGCCTTTAAACCGAATATAATCAGAGTATTAGGCTCCATGTAAACGTACCCAGTGAATTGGAGGCTTCACAAAAGATACTTTTACGCTACATTAGGCGACGGTCCCACATGTTTCTGTGACAGACAAATACAATTTATTGAGATGAAGCCGTTCGACTTGGCAGAATTTCTGCTGATATGACGAGCTCTCTCCAATAAGCCCTTCTTTTTTTTTCTCCGCGCCACTCTAACTGCTCTGTTGAAGATCACGTTAACGTTAACATTTATTCTTTGAGCAATCATACGGTCTTATCGCAGACGTTCAAAAGGGAGTGTGACAATTCAAAGGCGGCAGTTATGCAGAATTAATGACTTCTTATGAATTACCTGTGACATTATGTCATTGAAGCATAACTTTAAACTTAAGAACAAAGGAGGACTTCTTGAGCGCTGACACGTACCTGCAGTAACATCTTTTTATTCTTGTAAAAATTAGGTTGTTTGTGAATCCCAATTCCTGTTCTGTTGGATCTGTCGCTGTGATATCTGTCAGGCCATGTGAAGCGGCTGATTAATCACAGTTGTAGAAGTGACCTAAACACCACTGGTGGGCTTTCAAGTCATCATCACAGAAATGAATCGATACGCTGTGTGCTCACGAAATAAGACCTAATGAGAAGTGTCTCAACCCTGAATCCCACAGCAACAGAGAAGTCGCTCCTGATGCCATTTCATCCTTAATACCAAGTGGTCTTCAGGGGCACAGATCTCCCTTTTTCTCCCATTTCCTAACTCGCCGTTATCTGTCTGAGCTCTTCGCTCAATCAGGTTCTGTCACAGAGATTTTGACAAATTGAAGCAAAGTTCGCTGCTTCTCAAACTTGCCATGTCCTCTCTCACCGAGCTCTCCTTCATTGCAATCAACAGATCTCGGTCACACACCCCATGTTCCACCTGCATACGTGTGTTGCCTAGATATACTGTAAGTGCTGTGTGCTCCGTGGATGATCATAAACCCCCACCCCCACTCCCCATCCCACTCCTTGCAATCTGTAATACAAAATTGCAGGTCTGTGTCTTTCCTGGGTAGCAGGGATATAATGTATATTGGCTTGTTTTGATTGAAGGTGAGGGACATTTGAGAAGGTTTACTGGTGTATTTTTGTTCACCAGTGCAGCCTTTGATATTGATGGGCAGGTGTGCGGAGGGTAATAAGTAGCCGAGCTAGAGAGAAAGCACTGACAGAACCCATTACCTCTGCCAGAGAATACTTCACATATCCACTCAAATCAGAAAACATGAGGGCATAAATAGGAAAATGCTCATTGGACTCAGTGTGGCTGCTGGAAAATTGAACATTATCAGGGTGCTATTTGTCTTTCAAATGGCTCCGTGACATTCTCATGTTAATGCTGTTCGCAGGAGAAAGCTGTCAATCAGCCGAGAACAAGACGACGCTGTTTAACTTCAGGCTGTTGTTTCTAGACTCGGAGAGAACATTATTCAAAATTGATGATCCATATGTCGTCTGTAAATTAAAGACTAGTGAGCCAAGTGCAGCGGGGCTGCAGGAAGGGCCCCGTGGGGAACACTGCTTGTTATAAAAATCTGACCTATGACTTTCCTTTTTCTCTCCAGAAATAAAGTGGTGGACCCTTATTTACACACACCTCTGGAAAAAAACACACAGATGGCTGACAAATTGAACAGGAAGAGCATCACTAATTCAGACATTTTCATTTCAGAAAGGGGCATCCTCCTGGCAGGATTTGGATCCTCATGTCTTCTTAGTGCCTCTCCAAGTGAGCACGCATGTGGATCATCATCATGGATCACGTTTGTGAGGCTGTTACTTAAAGATCCTTAAGAGACTTGAAGAGTAAAATCATTGCGTTCTTTTTTGGTTTTTTTTTCTTTTTTTTTTCAATTCAATCTCGGTGCCCAACAAGAGCCTGACCTGTGAAATCAGATTTTTTTTTTTTAATGCACAGGTGCAGGTATGGATACAGGTAAACACCCTGGCTGCTGCTGCCTTGTTATCCATAACACCCCTCTCTGTGTAAACCTGCAGGAATGACCCTGGAGAAGAATCACTGCAGATGAGGTAAAAATTGTTCTGAGTGATAACCATCATCCATGGATGCAACATCTCCAGTAGGAGACATAGCTATAATAGGACGTGTATCTTGTCAAGATGAGGTAGTCGTCCACTGGGCACTGAGGTCGCTGAAGAGTTTCACAAGCATTAAAATGATGTGCGTTGTGCGCTGTCGTCTTTGAAGTCCTCAGATATCATCTCAGGTGAACATGGGAGATTTTATACAAGTGCAAATAGGTAACACACTCCACCGCCATTATCACAACACCGACTGAGTAAATATGTTTTTGGAAGAATTACGTTTCATCCTTGCCGTCGTAGATCAGTGACAGATGAATCTATACTTCTTCTCTACTGAACGTCATTCAGACTTTCTGGCACGCTATCACAGCATCGGCAGCAGTGGCACATTTAATCATGTCAGTTTTCTCATCTTGGATAATTAAATAATGAAACCCCATATTATCAGTGTGGGCATTTTCAACTTCTTTGAACTAAGGAAGCTCCTAAACATCAACAGCGCGCTTTGTAGACTGAACGAGCCAGCGCAGTCGGTTAATTAATTTATGTGATCAAAAGGTAAGTTTAAGGGGGGGGGGGATAACCCATGCCTCCCTGAAGAAGACAGAAACTCAACGTTCAGAGTAGACCACAGGCAGCAGATTATTCTTGACAAACTTTTGTCTCGCATAATTGACTCCTGCCGACCTTCCCTCCTCCCCTCCGCTCTCCTCTCCCTGTATTTGTCCCCTTTTCTTCTTCTGTCAGCTGGAAACAAGTTGCACATAAATTTAACTCATCAAGTTGTATTGATTTCTTTTGGTGAATAGTTGGAGAGGAGATTTTACTTTGTTGTCCCACACTGTAGGAAATGTAGCTCAGGGTTCGACTCACAAAAACCAAAACTCATATTGATAAAACAAACAAAAATAAATGCAAATCAACCTGAAACATGTATGAAATCTAAATGTACAGTAATAAGACAGTCAAAACATTAGGTGATGTTGAATATCTATATTAAAAATCTATAGTGGAGAAAAAGCAAAGAGGGAAAAATAAAGATCTGTTTGTTAAAATATCGATTCTGTCCCTTTTTTCTAAACTGAAGTAGGGATAAAAGAGTCCTTAAATCGATTCACATGACAATGTGGCATTTCAAACCTCCTCCCTGATGGAAGTAGCTGCCTCTCGGTGTATACCACATGAGACTGGCTGGTTATTATCCTGTTGGCTTACCTCAGCACAGCCTGATCGTAGGTACACTGCAGGGATGGATGCTGTCTTATTCCTATTATCTTCCGTGCAGTCTGCATGACTCTGACTCATTTTGACTTCGGTTGCACAGAGAGGTTACCGAAGCAAGCTGTGATGCCGAATCTAATTAGGCTCTTGAAATCCGGCGGACGGAAAAGAGAAAGAAACTGCTGTAAACTTCTGACCAACTCCATGAACTCTTAGTCGCCGCGAGAAGTGCAGACGTTGTTGTCGTCTGCTACAGAGCCTGTCGGCCTGTGCATCCCAGGTCAGCGCACAATCAATACAGACAGATGGGAGACCTGTGAAATGGTTTCAGTGTGGATGACCATGAACCTGCGGTCGCACGCTCTTCAAAAAAGGGTCAAAAAACCATCTCCCTTATTCATTTATTTTCTAACCAGCAGGTGGTTGTCATCGCCCTCTGCTACAGATGTTTGTGCTTCTAAATAATACTCAGAAATTTCACTGTCAACCTTCATCACACCTTGAAAGGCAGTATCGTCTGACAATTTAACCGCATAGGGTGACGGGTTCAACGCTCATTATTGTGTAAAGCAAGAAGGACAGAGGGACTAACTCAGCTTTATAGAGCCCCGTGTTCAGGTTTCGGTGTGCTGACAGAAAACCATTAACACTGACCTGTTTACGGCTGGTCAAGAAAGAGTGGTAACTGATAATAAGAGGGTGGACATTCAGCTCCCACAGCTTCTTAGCTTATAGAGGACTGCACAGTATTAAATGCTGAACTGAAATAACATAAACTACGTATACTGTAATACACGAGGAGCAGATTTCTCCATGTGCTCAGATTTAAAATGCACAGTGGCTGCGACTGTGTCTGTTCCTCTGCTACACCTGTAAGCAAACTGGAAAAGGATCAAGTGAACAGTCGACTTCTTTTTTCTGTTTCATAATTCATTTTGTAGCAACGGCAGTGGGAGGTTTGCTTTCCAAAGTGTCTTGTTTTGTGATGAGTTTTTAGTGTTTTTTACTTATTTTTTTCATTTCTTTGAGGAGTGCATGGTCCTGCTTCGGAAGGAAAGTTTGGACCAACAGCTCAGTGTTCCCCTGAATACATGGAAAATAGTTTTGCCAAGTTTTTCAGCAAACTTAAATCATCGTGACACTGGAAAAGGGACAATAAAAAATATTTACACTTAAGAAGTTACCATACAGTACTGTATCTACCACATCCCACACATGCAGAAAGTTCCTAAACAGCTGTTTAATCAAGTAAAGTTGAAATTGTTTCAGCTGCTCACTTCTCTTGCCCCCCATCAAGAAGGCGGAGATTAACTATTTTTCTCTTGAGACATTTCCTAGACAAAAAATAAAACAGAGAACATCAGTTTAAAATGATAAGGGGGGGGGAAACAAATCTGGGTCTGTGTGCATGTTAATGATATGAAGATATTACAATAATGGTCAGGGACAGGAAATAATATAATACATGTGGAATGTGTTTTTGGTTGATTTTCAGTTCAAGCTGGAACTGAAAAGGGAAGTTTTGTGAGGTTAGAAAACACATCCACATAAACAAGCACAACTGTTAGCACTAAACACAGCCCTTCTGATGAGATCTAACCCACTATCAATCTAAACCAGAGCTTAAGGCAAAAATAGGAAACTCCTGAAGGGCTATTTTCGTCCCCAGATTGTTAACGTTTCAAAGGGTAATTCTAGGCCCTCTGTTTTTCTGTGTTTTAGTGAAATTCAGTGAGTTCTGATGTGGTTTCTGATCAGTGGCGTTTTGAGGAGGAAACTCCCTTGGTGGTTCTTGGCCTCCTCTGAGACTAGGAATGAAGCTCTTAAAAAATCCTGCACCACAATTACAAGGCAGACACGCAGTAGGTCAAATAAAGGACAGAAGTGAGGGTAATATCAGAAACATGAATCAGATTCTCGTCACCACAGACACTCAAAACGGAGAGAGTATAAACAAATCACATTCACAAAATCGGCCGCATACAGCGAGCCGTCTCCGTCGGCTTTTAAAAAAGTCTGACATCACCAATTTATGTTCAAGTTTCAAAAAAGTTTTCACAAGATAAATGGCAACAAACAACAGTCCCAAAGAGGCTTAACGGTGCCGATATTGCGAGAACATTTGTTAGAAATCTGCAAAAATGTGGCAAGGGAAACAGATTTCAGAGTCATCTGCCAAACACTGACAAACTGTGTCAGCGGAGAGGAACGCTGGTCACCAGTCGAAGCTCTGACACACACTGACACACAAACAAAACCTTTTCAAAAATGAGAGGAGGAAGGAAAAAAAATGCAGCCTCCAAAATAACCGTGGACTTGAAATCTAATCTAAAAACTCCTCTGCGAACTTCAGCTGCCTGGTACATATGACAGAGTTGTCATTGGAAAACCAATTATATTTGAGGCTCACAGAAGAAGACATAACCTTGTCTAAGAAGCATGAAACTCGGCCACCTGTAGAGTGGAGAAAAAATTACATAGTCTAAAGATCAATTTTTTTTTTTACTATTTTTCACATATGGACACACAAGGGGGGAAAAAAAGCTGAAGGAAAGCACAAAGTCTGTTAAACATGGTGGTGGATGTGCAGCCATATATAAGCAGCCATGGGTAATATTAGGTGTGATGATTGTTCTGCACGGTCGTAAAACAGCCGAGGAATACGACGCCGTTTAACCGAAGCACCCGGACAGCACCCAAGCACTTTAACTGGGACATGGGTCTGTTCTGTGACTCACAGCTGGAAGTCCTGTATGCAAGTAAAATCAAAAAATATCCCAGACAACACTGCTTTGAAAACGCCGAGCCAGTTACTCATTCATTTTAAAAGCGTCGACTTCAAAAAACCTTTCACTCGTTGGGACGGAGGCAGTTTTCTTCTGGTGCCTGTACGAACTGTTCCTCAGGTCAGGACCATAGTGCTTTATTTGAGTCACGCTAACATTACACGCAGGCCTTTTAACAGTATTTCATCATGTTTTAGAGAGAAGACACTTCCTTCCATCTGTTTTACATTAAAAGCCTGTCTGGGGGCATGATCCTTTCCCGTATCCTTTTCCCCTCCCTTGAAGGCTTTTATTGTGAAATATCTCATCCGGAGGAAGGGCCAAGCTTCATTAAGAGAGAAAAATTGTGAGACAGACTTTCTTGTCTAAGCCAGGAATCACACAGTGTAGGTCTAAACTTTGTTTTTACAATAGATTCTGCTTTCATCACCCGCTGTCTAAACTACAAAGGGCAGTTCATCTGAAATTAATCTGACATTTTCGTTTTTTTCTCTCTCTCTCTTATCAATGCGCAGCTCTTTTCCTTTTCCCTGCCTGCCTCATTCAATCAAAGAGTGTGTGATGGAGCCTTGAACTTGAATTTTTCCAGTGCATTAGGCCAAATAACCTCATCTCAAATCCCAAATTAGCATAAAGATTTCCAGACTGAATTGCTGGTGGTGCGTCATATTCATCATCGTCAAAACTGGAGGGTCGTGAATTTAGGTGTCTAATCAACAGGAACGGCAAACAGGAAATGCTTAGCAACAAACAGAACAACTTCTCCCCAATCACACAGTTAACAGAGCTCCTAATGCGCTTTGCATGCTCATCGCATCTTTGATGATCTCCTCGGAGAGCTCGGTGCTGCGAAGCGCACGGAGCGCACTTGAACACTGGGTCCAATTTGTGGGTGATGGTCGGGACAGAGCGATGCAAGACCCTTCCTGTGGTGGAGGGAGGGAAGGAGAGGTGGGGTTGGGAGGGGGCTGATAGAAGTGGTGTTGGTCTGAGTGCAAACAAAACTCTCCAAACTGAGATAGAAATGACAGAATAGAGGGGTGGATGGGTGGAGGGACAGAGGGTTACATTCGCACAGTATCGATTTTTCTTCTGGGTTCTTTAGAACAGGAGCTTGTCACTGTGGCCAATGAATAGAGCCCCTTTGTATTGCATTCAACATGCTTGCTCTGACAATGAAGATGCCACAAAGCTTTTTTTCTCTCTCTCTCTGTCTCACTCCCCCGTCTGTCAATAACGCAATCGCTCGTCAACTTGGAAAGAAAAGAGTACAAATGATCATGTCTGGGAGGCAATACGTGACCTTGACAGAACAGTTCTGGCTCATAGTCGGCGCCTGAGCGTCTAAATACAACTTAACTTTTAGAAAACAGTCGAGTTAGAAATCTGGCAAACGATGCTTTTTAATAGGTCCCTCAAAGTGTCTCAGACAACATCTGTGGATTAGAGAAACTTCCCTCGTCGAGCAGTCTGTCGGCTGAAGACAGTGAAACAGATAAAGAGCTCGGCGTGAAAGTGGACACAGAGGAGCGGTGTGGTAACTGTTGTCATCTCTTATGGTGCTCTGTTACGCACAGCCATCATCCGTACGGTCAACAGCTGGTAAATGTTTAGCAGGCCAAACCCCAACTGAGCACCGATGGCTTGCAGATGCTGCAGAGGAAAAACTTAAAATTCACACCTCGTAAAGAGAGGAGGCAGATGTTTGCATATTAATAAAGATGGGATATGGAGGGTGTCTGGTACGGGGAGGCATTACAGCTGCTCCATTACGCCGTACGGTGTACAGTATACGCCACAGATGGACGTACTCTCGTCTCATCTCGGGAGCATTTTGATCTGGGTGCCTTTACATTGCCAGATGCAAAGGAATGTTCAAAAAAACAAACTTGTACTGCAGTCAGCACACGTTTTATCCCTGTTCTGGGCGATATTACAGTACAGTAACTATGTACATTTTTGAAAGTACAGTATTTTTGAAAAAGAATAATTTTCCTCTGATTTATTTTGTACCTCTAAACTTGTTGCTCCTCTAGACCATGATGCAACCATCTAAATACCCACTCCGACTAACAGGAGAATCAGTCTTGACAAGGTTTGAGTCAGATTGTCCTGTTGTCCATTGTATTTAATCATAATACCTACAGTAATGTGACCTTGTGGAGTCACAGTTTTGTGGCATTATGAATGTACATTCCATACAAGCACATAAATGGACAGTAACCTGAAGTAACATTGTGATGCAGCCCACAGAAATCTGATTTATGGAAAATAACATCCAGCATCAATCCCTGAGATTGTGAGGAACCGGAGGTGGGATTTACGTACATGACGGTCTCTGGCTTGGTTGGCTTCGTCTGGAGATGAAGTGCAGAACACATCACCACTTCATATGTCAGTGTTGGCTTTATCTATACTGTAGCAGATGTTTGATAAGTCATTGTCACCATCTTATTTCTTGGTCACATCATTGTACAGTGTCAGTGTGAGACCCAACAGCAACAACACACAAATTTTGCCCACAAGAGTATGCAAGCAACCTCCTTCCTTCCTGCCTGCTTCTGATGATGGAGTTTAAAGTAAAACTGAAAGCTTGAAAGAACTCCCACAATGCTTCTGCTCTTTTGTGGAATAACTTTACTCGTATATATATTGAATAGCAGCTGCTCATTACCATAAAGATTTACCAAAAACTGGAGACAGACTGACCGACAGACCTTTATCAAAACAATTGCAGAGATTACATTTGACCATGTTGCGGTTATATTTCAATTTACTGTGCAGCCATAGCTAAATAAATGTCCCAGATTTGAGAGGTTACCATCAGATAATGACAAAAAAAGGTTTAGAATTTAATATAATTAAAAATACATTTTGTCTCACCACCCAGCAGGAGCCCATTGTGGACTCAGGAGAAATTGTCAAAAGTCATGATTCATTAATTGTTTTAAG
The DNA here is from genome assembly GCF_045865225.1 of Trachurus japonicus. Taxonomy (NCBI): domain Eukaryota; kingdom Metazoa; phylum Chordata; class Actinopteri; order Carangiformes; family Carangidae; genus Trachurus; species Trachurus japonicus. The sequence goes on from NC_140923.1 coordinate 14,911,502, forward strand.
TGCATTTGAATATGAATAACTCTGTAATTATAAAGCAGAATCTTCAATACAAGGCTTTTACTTTTAGTCAAACTCCAGTTCTATTGTGGCACTGGCTCAACATACATCTCCAGATTTGCTGAAGTGAAGAATTTCTCTGCTCGTTCCAGCGCTGGTTAATAATATAACTACTTAAGTAGACAGAGGAGCCATTTATATCTATATCAAAATCAGCTGCCTCAAAGTGTTTTCAGACAGTTACAAAAGGCACAAAGGCCTATTGTCGGAGGTGTGCGGCGAATGTCATGTCTCACAAAATGACAATGAGAAATTGTCTGTCTTAGAGGTGGACACAGAACAATGGTGCATGCAGGTGTTTCTGAATGCAACACACTATATCAGACACGAATCTATTGATTTGTTCATTCAACAGCTTCACTAGGCCATAAATCTCATTTCAGAGACACACCAATCCACAAGGGCAATCTATTACCAGAGACTAAGCTTGATTGCTTAAAAAACGTAAATGGGATATGCACTATAATGTCGTTTGATGAAATTTTAAAAAAGAATGACTCTGAATGGTAACTAGTTCCTGCAATGATAGTGTGTAGTGGTAATTTGAACTGCAATCAGCGTCCACTAAGTGCTGCAGTTGGGAACAAAATCAGTGAAAATCAGGCCAAATCAGACTTTCACATGCTTCCGTCTTGAATGCAAATTGCCACATTGGAAGACACAGGGGGAAACTGAAAGCGAAATTAGGTATTGTGGGCAGATTGATGGTGTTCAGGCTGGCTTCTATTACTCTTGAGTTTGGGTCCCTGCTGTGTACACACTCGCTGACAGACACACTGGGAAATATCACAAAGTAAACATGGACGGATGGCGGCGAGCCTTCTCAGTGCCTAGAAGTCGAACACATTAAAAGTCTGAGGTTACAGACTAATAACCGTGCATCGTTTCTGCTAGTCAATTGTCACCCAGTCAACAAGATTAGAGGAGATGAGATATTAGAGTTTGATGTTTGAATGTTTCCAATGCATTAAGCCTAATGGGTTTACTTCTAATAAAAGGTTTGCATAGGAATTACCAGCCAGAATTGGTACTCACACAGCATGTGGGCCGGAGATAGCCTCATGATTGCTTCTGTGATGTAGAGTAAGAATTATAAATGAAAAGAAACTTCAAATTACAAAGAAGGAAGCTAAATAAATCAACAAGAGCAACAGGGGGAAAAAAACAGATAATCAACAGATATAAACATAGTTAGACCTGACCTCGGAGCGGGGAAGGGGAGTGGCTTCTCTGCAGTCTATATTTCCTGAAAACAGTGGAGAATGATGAGGGAGCTGTCATTGTGCCAGGCTGGTGAATGTGATGCAGTGTGTGTTTAATATCTGATTAAATATCGTTGCTGGCAGTCCGGGCACGTTCACTCTGTCAGAGCTTCTGTTTCATACTCTGCTCACTTTCGCTCGTTTAAAAAAGACTGTTTCATTTTTACCACGTCTCGCAGTGATTGGGTAGATTGGGGAGCAGGCACGGCCTAGAGGGGTCGCAGCTTCGCTCGAGGGGAGGGGAAGTGGCTGGATAGCTGCCGCCTTCCATCACCTCCTCCCCGCCAACCTCCTCTTCTCCTCAGGGGAAAGAAAGAGAGAGGGCTCAGGAAAGACCTTCCTTCTTTTCTTTTTTTTTGCTTTATTTCAGAGCAGGGAGGAAGAAAGCGTGAGAACAGCCACTGCAGGGCTTCAGGAACATTGTATCTGTCTGTAGGATGAAAAGCCTGGCAGCAGAATAAGAGAGTGAGAGGCCTTTCTACCAGAGCTTGGCTCGATGAGAGGGGGGAGGGGATGAAGTGAAAGAGTTCACTACTTCCCACTAAATTAGATTAAGGTGAGTATTGATTGGGTAATGAATGCTAGTAGGCCTGTACTACAGCACCATCTACAACAGAGGCTGTTTCAGCATTTCTTGAAGATAATGAAAGTGGTAATGAAAGTACAAGACAACTATCTTATTACAGCGCATTTACACCAACGTATCACAGACCGGTAAAACACAAGAAGGCAGCAAATGGCCCAAATGGAATCGGAGTAGCTGTACAGCGAACACCCATGGGTCCTCGGTTTGAGGCGTGGCCGCCTGAAGAACTGAAAAGTACAATGCTGAGATAAGTCAAAGCAGCAATGTTAGCAAACTTGCTGTCTCAGCAGCCGAGGAGATGTGTTGCTGATAATGGCAACTCACTGCACGCGGGCTCTGATGCCAAAATTCAAGCCAAGACTTCTGCTTTGTGCCCTCACGGCAAGAACTCTAGGACTCTCCATTAATCTGTGCTTAAGCTGCCTGGCTTCAAAAAACAGATGCTTGAGGAGGATAAGGCAACTCAGTGGGAGAGAAGGCACCTAAGCTTTGGTTGGATAAAAAAAAAAAGTGGCAGCTTTGCAGCGCGCTGTATCTACTAGATGGGACTTCACAGGAAATTGTGTCTTTGTTATCATCTCACCCTCATCTGTACGAGAACGGCATGTGCTGCTCGAGGTGTCGCCGTCACTTCTTCATGCAGATATTGTGACATGTTCTTGACAATTTATAATCAGCCCGCGAAGAAAACAACAAGACAAACACATCTGACAGAATTTAAATCAAAATAATCGGCTACTTACAGCTTCATTTCCAACAAAATAATTACAGTCCTAATATATCATTGGCAAACCGAAGACGACTTAAGAGTAAACACTGCAATTTCATTTTTTTTGTTTGTCGGATGGTTTATTGTTGTGTAATGAGGAATCCTTGTAAAGATCAAAGTGTCGACAGCTACGTTTGTCATGTTTTACAAGTTAAAGACTTTTCTTCTTTGGAGAATTTTATTATTGTTGATACTCAGTGATTGTTGTCATGATTGTCTTATTATGTAGGATAAGAAAGTATGATTGATGTTTTCCTCTGAAAGGCCTCTAAACCTCCCAGTAAGAAAGACTAGCAACACTGGAAACAATAGTTTACCTCTTGTCTCCTACCACAGGAAGGGATTGCCTTAACCTAAGCCAATATATTGAGTTTCCTTAACCTAAACAAAACTTAGAGGGATATTCTGGCGTAAATTTAACCCATGGTATAAGGCACCGTGAGACCAAGCAGAACACCCCCTCAAGAGATCAAGTTTGCCAACCACAAACGTCTCTAGTTGTAGCGACTTCAGCACAGACAGCCAGAAAATACTGCTGTCTGTGTAGCCAAGAGCCAACCGCGATCAAAAAAGCCATTTGTGGCCACTAATAATGCTCAGATCAGCACCATACTCCGTCAACAGTACGAATACGGTCCCAGCACATAATACGAGGCATCAAATACTGGAGGTAGAGTGGGTGAGTTCTGTTTTTGTTTCTTTTCAATACAAATCAGGCAAAGCTAGCGGGTGTTTGATGCCTCGTATTATGTGCTGAGACCCCGTGTGTACTGTTGATGAAGTTTGGTGCTGTTCTGAGTATTATTTGTGGCCATGAGTGACTTTTTTGATCTTGGTTGGCTCTTGGCTCCATAGACAGCAGCATTTTGCTATCTGGCTCTCTGTGCTGAAGTCGCTACAACTCGAGAAGTTTGTGGTCGGCAAACTTGATCTCTTGAAGGGGTGTTCTATACGGTCTTGCGGTGCAATAGACCATGAGTTCAACTTATGCCGGAATATCCCTTTAACCACACATGGTGTCAAATGCAGGGTTGCTACGTACGCAGCCTGGTAAACCTGGAAAATCATTGTGGAAATGAAAACATGGGGGAAATGAGAAGAAAAGTAAAACGTCCTGGAAAATTATTTCTCGTACCTTTTCTTTCTGCCTTGTGAGCGAACACAAACAGTTCAGAAGGTTTGCGTAGTGTGGAGACATGCTGTGTGAGAGGAAAATTGTGTTTTTTGTGATTTGGAAGTGACTATGGTTGACTTAATGGGCCATTATGCTCAGTTTTTCATTCTCCTTCTGTTGTCCAACAACAGAAATAGAAAAATATGTGAATGAGAGCCACTATATCATGTATTCAGGAAATCGAACTTCTGGGGGCAGGAGAGTAAATCAACAGAGCAGCAATCTGGGTAAATAAATGTATAAAATGCAAAGTACGACTGTAAAGAATGACTCATCTCTGAAGCCTTACGGAGGGAAGTATTAGCATATGGTGCAAAAACCTGTCTGTCACACTGTAGCAGCTCCATCATCACCGACAATGTCCTGGAAAAGTCCCTGAATATGAATGGGACCCCTGGTATTGATTGTTGCTCATTTATCAGGCAGGATTGATGATGATATTAATTCTTAGTTGCATCCCACTTTTATCTGTTGACAAAGCAACATCTCCAGCTGTCTGTGCAGTAGCAAACTGATCCAGCCTGCATCCACTGCAGGTGCCGTTGGCTGTTCAAAGAAACACACCCTGACATTTTAGATCTATAAATCAGGATCATTTACATAATTAAAGCCCCGGATGCTACTCCTATAGCTGCTTTATTCTGTGTATCCTTCCCGTTGCTCCTTTACCAGCTGCATATTGTCCCAATATCCCATACAGTACATGGTCAAGGTCAAGGGAACCTGATAAACAGTAAGGATCACCTCATCAATAGATCAACACATTTTTTCCAGTTTTCCAGTGGCCCCTGTGCTGGGCTGTGTCGCCAGTGAAGCGCTGAGAGTAAGGCAATCTGTGCAGATCATGTGATAATCTACGGGTCATATGACAGATGTAAGAGGTCTAATCAATAGATGTCCTCATGCTTTCACTTTGAGTGCATCATTTATTATTCAGTAGCTTTATATATGCATATTGTATTGAATAACCAGCGGGTGGGATTGATGTCCTGTTGTGCTCGGCCTCGTAATGAAACTGTCCAACTCTACGCTTTGAGTGTGAAGTCTTTTTTTTTTTTTTGTTGCTCCATCATCAACATCAGTTGTTACATCATTGTTTCTCCTGATTGAGTGGTATGTGCATCGTCGCCTTGCACCTCAGTCATCGTAGGCATTTTCATTTTATGTTTTTGTCCCCTTTAGTAATCAGTATCTCGGGGATCTGCTTAATGGCCTGAGACAGTTTAGTCAACAGATCCCATGATAAACAGCCTATTTCTGCCCCGTCGCTAGATTATATTTTCAGGGTGCAGTGCATCAGCATTCAGCAATATGTTATTTCTGCCTGTGTGGAATTACACTGGCGACTCTAAGCATTTAATAAAAACTCGATAAAAAATGATGCTGGTCACAGTGCCGAAGGCAGAGCTGCTAAATCTCAGCTAAATCGTATTCAAATCCATCCTGTGCTTGCCTGTCTTCCCATCATGAAAACACTATTATGTTTAGTCATTGAATTTTTTTTATGATTACACATAACAACTGGCCAGATAGGAAAATATAACAACAGACACCAAACCCAATTATTGTCGCCTGATACCTAAGTTTGTTTGCTTTAATTTATAGCCTTGGCTGGCCCGGTGGCTCGCTGGTGACAGTGGAGCATGAAAGGCCACCAGCTGATTTATGCAATAATATTTGTAGTCAGATTACAGGGTGGGGTGTGAGGGTTTATTCATATCTCTGACCAAGCCTCTTTTCTTTCTCTCCCCGTGTATACATATGGTATTAGCTTCACACAACCTTTAGATAGGGGGAGAGGGGGGGTGTCCAGGTCTAGGATACACTTACAAAGATGTTTTCCTGTTAAAGCCAGTAGCTTGAGGCTTCACCTCCATGTGGAAATAATTTTACCTTCTTCACTTTTTGATAAGAGCTCAAATTAGGTGCTTTTGCCCAGAGCAGTTTGGTCCTTAGTACAGCTGCCTAATCTTGTCTCTTGTCAGGGAAAGTAGAAGTTGAGCCCCAGGGATAGCGGGGCTTTAACCTCAAGGGCAACAAACCTTTTTTGGGTTTGGGTTGCATATCACAGCGGATTAAATTGTGTCCAATATCATTTCAGAATTTTGTCTCAGACTTAAATTAGACACTTGTAATCACGGCTCCGACACATTCTCCCCGCTTCCTGGTGGCTCCCAGCAAACCATTTGCACTCCTAAAACAGGTCCGGGGGGCTGATGTAGACGCGGGTCAAGGGGGTGCGATACGTGATGAGCAAGGGGAAAAAAAGTGCTGTGGAATTCAGCACTTCCCTCAATACTCCAGCCGTCATACAAAGGACACGCAGGCAGCGCATCGAGGCGAGACAGTCACGCACACACATAACAGCACACACTTGCACACGGAGGCTCCCGATGGAATGTGTGACCCTTAACCCCGATACTTCCAGACAGTAATTAAAGGCAGACAGTGTATTATGTGACAGTGTGCAGTTGGTCAGATGAAGATAGAGAGATACGGGGTAAGGGGGCCTTGGGGACCGATGTGGTGTCCAAAATAGACCTTGGAGATTAGGGGCCATGCTGAAAAGAGCCCACACTTGTGCTGGAATGTTACAGCTTGCCATGATTTTGTATTAAGAGAGGCAGCATCCTTTTCCATAACGACTTAAATTCCTGCGACCGTGACGGCGAACAGGCGACTCCCATGAGCCGGCCCCTCCCTAAGAATGCGTCGCATTCCTATACGGATTCACCTCGATTGGCTCTGAAGGCTTTCACTGACTATACGTCTGGTCAGGGATCAAGAAGCTAACACGCGTGGTATCTGTGAGTGCATCCAACACATCTCCACTACTTTTGTACAACTTTCCTTTCCTGTCCCAACATACCCAGGTGAAACGCATCCTGCTGGTATAGATGTGTTCATTATTATTTTTTTATTGTCCTACTTACACAACAGAGAGAAGATCCTGCCAGTAGACTTCCCTGTGCAGACCAGACCGGGTCTCCCACTGTTGTGTAAGACAATGAGCTTCATTATAACAAAGTGCGTCATTATATCTTTAACTGTTCCTTTGACTCGTGTTTGCCAGCAGGCATTATTAAAACTCACAGCTGGGCATTTTATCATCTGTTTGGCAGACAAGGAGTCATTTTGGGCACATTGTTTCAGAGGGAGAAATGACGTGTGGCTCCTGTTGGAGGATAATACAGAACAGAATTGTACTGGCACGAGGGAGTGTGGTTAACTTCTGAGTCATGCTGCAGATTTGGAGGATTAGCACAAGAACAATGAGAATCTTTCAGGGACTGAGATAAGCATATTGTGAAAATAGATGGGCAGCGATCGTGCCAGAAACTTTTTTTTTTTTCAGGACTGACAGATAAAAGACAAAGATATGGTCTTAGAATTTGTGTGATGAGAAAAATTAATTAAACACTTAAATGTGTAAAATCCCTCTGAAGAAGAAAACATCTAATTTAAACTAACAATCTGATAAGGACATCAAAATTGTAGCTTCTGCAATCAAAGGAGAAGGCAGTAACATGTTTTTTTCCCCCTCATCATATGCAGTATGGCGTTATAGACGCTGCAGTATCTGGGTTCACTTTAAATGAGACGAGGAGCAGTCTTCCTGTCTCGCAATCCACCGTGCACAGTATGCAGTAAAATACATCATCCGCAAGCCGCTACCTGGGAAATGATATTCATTACGCGTGAGCTCTTCCTGGCACCAAATACATCTCTGTGTCCCACAAATTAACTGTGCGCCAGCCTACAGACTTGTTTTGACGCAATCTGTCATGCCAGCTTCATTTGCCCTGTTTAAAGCAGCAATTAGAAATTGGCTGCCCTGGCGAGGCCCTGGGGTAAGTCACACAGATACAGTTCTTGACCTTCGCACCCGGCCTGATACTCGGTTGCCAGTGGCCTTGTTGATGATCAAGAGCGTTACATTTTTTACACCCTGAAGGACGCTCAACATGTGAGTCCCTCAAGTGTAATCCAGTGATGCATTCTGCTTCATTACCATTTCAAAATGCAGAATTACCTGTCAGCTCTCTATTGGGAGCCAGCGTTGCCAGCACTCCCACACCCACAGTAACAAAGGGTACTGCCTCTTAACACATAGATTGTCATTAAACGAAACTGGAGCTATTTGTAGGTTCATTAATTACACCCTTTCACACACCACTTCCCTCTCCCTGGAACAAAGGGAAGGTGAACGAGGACTTCCATTTTTGCTGTACATCAATGTCAGATTACAGCCATCCTGGCTTCAACTTGCTTCTCTCGCTCTTTCTGTGCGTGTGCCCTGGAGATATGCGCTTAATTATAATGAAGTGGGGGGAAAAAAGTGACATTGATGTCAGTGTGTATACACTGTCACCTCAAACTTTATGCAAGAGTCACAGCCGTGAAATTGGGGGGGGGGGGGTGAAGGTGGAGGGGTAATGGCTCAGAATTTTTTATATGACAATCCCGTCATTCTCGTCAAAGTCTGTAAAAGGAAGTCTGAGGTGTCATTCAACATGTCGTCCATTTCCCTCAAAGGGCTGAGTGAGGGTCATGTTTGTTTTGAGTCATCGTTCCCGTATCGTTTGGCTCCTAATGAGTAACTGGAACACATCTGGTTGTTTGCCATGGAATGTGATACTTTACTGTACATTAGACTCTACAGAGAGGATAAAACACTGTACTGTAAAGCTGAGGGGAAAATGGAGGGGAGGACAGCGTCTCCCACCCTTCATAAACAAAAGCTAATGAGCCACTGTGAGTCGACTCTCAAACAGCAAACCTCTCAGCTTTATGTCTGTGCCGGGATCGACTGGGCGCAGCTTCTATTACAGTGGGGAAAAAATGTTTTCAAGTGCTCTGTGCCACACGCCGGCTGCACACGGGAACGAGCATCTCCGCATCAATCTACCTCTCCGCATATGTTGAAATCAGCATGTAATTTGCCATGACAAATCTGTCACGTTTAAGATCTTAATTAAAAGAATAAATCATAATGCCCCTGCGTGTCACACTCTCTATTACCGCTCGTATCCGCCCTCCTGTGTGACGAATCACAAAGCCAACAAAGCTAATGAAAGTATATCAAACTCCATCCCCTTGTTGAATGAGACAAATTTGATCAGTATCTTTCAACGCACAACAGCTGTTTAAATACATTTCTGAGGTGTCATGGCCACTTAATAGAAATTGCTAAAGACAGGCGCCAGCAGAAAGAGCAGAAACTGTTAAAATCTGTACAATGTTGGCTCTGATAATAGGTGCTTTTACTTTATCATAAACAAACAGAGCGTTGCAGAGGTCCTCGCCCCCGATGCATTATGGGTGAAGCGCTGTGCCGGAGTAATGAACTTCACTGTGTCTATATCTGATAAGAACTGTGGTTTTACACTCGATTTATGGCTGTATTAATCTGTGAGCCTTGTATTTCTCCAGCCTTGTTAAAGCTCGTAGAGTTATCTCCTAGGTGCAGATGTGCATTTAAATGGTTCTTGATCGGTCTTCTCTCAAGTTAAAGAACAAATTATCACATCAAGCCGTTACGTAACATTTTTCACCACCTGCGGCCGAGCAAACGGATGCTTCTATTCGTATTCAAATTCAGTTCATACCTAAATATTTACTCACACTGGCATGTTATAGGAGATAAATGGCCATAACCACGGAGCACACTTATTATGTATGCTCTAATTAAATGATAGTTTATCAGGAAGCACGGTTATACCCTGTGATGTGAAAATTGAAAATCACAAGAAAAATTGCCACGCTTTTGTCTCTCTCGCCGCCGCCAAGCAGACCAACGGATGGGTCTCAAAACTGCAAAACACAATACAAGTTGGATGATTATAGGCCACTGGTTCGCCGCCAATAATGAGCTTTATTCATGGAGCACTTTTTCAGCAAAGCTCGAGAAGTGTTTCACAGTAGATAGAGACAGCATGAAACTCAGCAAACACCAACACAGAGATGTAACAGAACTGCTATAAAATTTCACAAGAGGAAATCCAGTCTCTTAAAAAAAAAAAAAAAAAAGAAATCTGAGATGGCATTTAAAAAAAAGATTCAGTGTTTCATCCTCTGATCTCCCCTGGGAGGTTGCTCTCAAGTCCTGCTGCTTTGGTAGCAAAAGCAGGGGTCACTTTTATTCTCCCGGACCGAGATGTTTGAATGACCACTACGGCCCCATCTGACGATCTGTGTGTGAGGAGCTTTGGATCGGATCATATCGAGTTCAACATCCAGTCATAAAGCTCGGGGGATAAAGCCAGCTCTTCTTTGAAAGCCGGTCAGTAAAGAATCAGTAAAATCTTTTTTAAAAATCTGCCCCAAAACTGACGGGTGACCAGGAAAGAGATGGGAAGGATTATCAGACTGATATCATCCTGTTTGTTTGCAACAGTTTATACTTTCAGATGCACCTTGAATAGCTTCGACCAGTTCTTTGTTACCGACAAAAACAAACAAAAAACTATTTTACCTTCCGCACTTTTCGAAGTTTTCTCTAAATAATACCAAAACTCTGCATGTTTATCCCTTCACACTAACATTTCCTCCTCAAGAGACACGATGAACCTGTTTGGTAACTTAGATCTGGATCACTTCGCCATCAATGAACTGATTCCTTTTGCATCAATTCATCTAAATCCTATTCAAGCAGATACCTAAACACTTAAAGAAAGCGCTTTGCACTTTCCACGTTGTTTATAATGATTGCATTTAGCAAACTAAATTGTGCTTGAAATTGATGTGCACAATTGACGCTGCTTGTGTCCACAGACCGGACACCACAGGCGGCAGTTACTGTACAGTAAACGTGCGACCATCGCTTTTTGTCACAGAGCTTCAGAAGCACTGAAACAACTTGAGTGTTAAAGTGCCACAGGATTACCGGGTGTTACCTCCCTGAAAATGTTAGGGTTAGGAAATGTTTCTGTTTGCACTTAGTTGCGTGGGGAGAAAAAAAGGGAAAAAAACATTGTATATGATGTGAATATATATATATATTGTACATTTTTCAATAAAAAGTTGATCACAAAAAAGGAATTCCGGTTGTTGAAGGGAGTCTCCAACACTTGAATTTGGATAATCAAGGAGACATTTACGTCAAGGACTTATGACTTTTCAAAGAATTGAGGCCAGCACCAAGGATTCTATCGGGTGAACGAAACCCCCTGGCACGTAATGCTTCAGAATCCATAGAGAATAACAATGGAGCATATCAAGACAACAGCACCAAGGCCTCAATCACATAAGGAAGAGGTGTGGGCGGCGGAGGGAGCTGCAGTATTGGTTTCAGGAATCAGCAGGGTGTCGGTGGGAGCTGGAGGATCATGGAGTCCACCAGCATTGAGAGATGGTGGTGGTGGGGAGTTAGTCGTCAGCTGGTAGTGTGACAGATGATACTGAGCATTGATGACACTGATGAGTGTCGAGAGTGACTCCAGTTTTCAGCCTGAGCTGAGGCAAAGCTTCATTAATACAGAATTTCAAAAAAACGACAGCGAAAAAAAAGAAAAAAGAAGAAGCTGTTTGATGTTTGACTGTGGAGCGTGAAGCCTGAATCTTTACCTCCACATCACCACCACTCATTTTAAAACCCAACATCGGCCATAATGAGACCTTATTTCTAACTCTAACCCAAATGTGCTCCCTCCACTGCCTATCACCTAATGTAGACTGTGTTAGGAGAATTGAAAGTATCACCGTTCGACATCCCAAATAAATGTGACCGGTCGGTGACACACGACCTGGATGTTGGTGCAGATTCAAGCCGTGGTCTCATCGGTCTCATCGGGGTCGCTGGTCTCATTTTCCCCCCGCCGGGACCTGTGCAACCCCTTCATGCCTGCTTTACCTGCGCGTCTTCTGCCAGCAAATTTTCAACTTTGATCTGTGCTATCTGGCTCTCATCTGATGAAGGTGTGTCTGGGGCGGTGATTGAAGGTGATGGGGTGAATATTAGAGAGTGACATTTCTCTGTCATCACAGGCAGGCGGCACATTTCAGTTCAGCCCCTACAGGTGGCGTGTCCTCTGCAGCTCTCCATTACTCTTCACACACCTCGAGGGACGACCCGGGAATTTTTCTGGAAGTGATTTTTTTTTTTTTTTTTTCCTCAGTCGTGATTAATTATTGATTAAGTGATTAATGATTCAGGCCGTAAAATGTCAAAAAATGGTAAAATATCAACAGTTCCTCACATCTAAAAGGCTGGAGCCAAGGAAGGGTTTGAGGCATTTTTTTTGCCTAATAATGTCTTGAGAAAGATATTTGCTGATTAATTTTCCATTTGAACGACAAATTGATTAGTGCTGAAATGATCAGTCAATTATGGATTATTACTTTACGTTTCACATGTAGACAGTCAGCGGCACCTCTTCTGTGCTCATCAGCTTGATGAGTTGGATTGATGATGAGAGTGTAGTTCGGTGAACATGCGATAATTATTTGTGGATGAATAATACATGAATATCTGCGGTTTGTGTTTCTGAACATAACAAGATGTTTTACAGTCGCTCAGAAAAATTGGATTAAATGGCTTTAATTGAATTGGTCTCCCCACAGAGTTTCAGTTAATGCTTTCTTTTTGGTGTTTTGTCTCTCGCTGATTGGACTTTGGAGAAATTAAACTGGTTTGAAACCTCAGACTGGCACACTTTGCCACTGGAAATGAAGAAGCCCCACTCTCAGAGACGAGACTGGGGTTTTAGTCGGCTTTAGCCCGGCTTAATGAGGCCTACACCAGGGCCATTTCTCTTGTCACCTTTATCTAGTAAAACGAACACATTATATCTTTGACCACGGCCGCCTCCTCCTTTTAATCTCACACTAAACCGAAACTGACCCTCCCAGGCTTTCTTCTGCTTGAGGATTCAGATTCGTGTCTTGTCATCTAAAATGGAGATGTATGGGCTTGTGCCGCCTGCCTCGATTGAGCCTTGACGTGCAGCAGGGTCTCAGGTGTCAGGAGCCATTTCCCGGCCAGGGTCCCGACCAGAACGAGATTAGGTCCATTTATCTGATTCCAGATTGCGCTAAACCTATTTCAACTGTCATTTACTCTCATTAGTCCTACATCTGTTTTCTTTCGTGCCGGGCCTGTGGCTCTGGCTGTGGCTGTGTGTGTGTGTGTGTGTGTGTGTGTGTGTGTGTATGTCTGTTTGTGTGTGTGCCTGTGTCTGTGTGTGAATGAGTGTTTGATTGAATAATACTGAGATCAGCAGAGCCGTATGAACATATACAATAAGACTAATTTGCCTGTCATATTCTCCCTATGAGAAAGTCAAGGATGACATTAATTGCAGTAATTACTGACTTCTGTTTGATGCCATTAAAAAAAAAAGCACATTTAAGAAGCTTTGCCAAACAACATGCAGGAACTAGAGAATGCTTTGTTTAAAAAACTTTTTGCTAAGTCAAGTATCAGTTGTGCTATGATATGCAACATTGTGCTATAGCTGGTGTCTCTGCCTGTAAAACTGCAGATATTAGTGCTTGCACTTTCCAAATAAAAGGTCCTAGTCTTCTTAGATGTCACCTCTCTGGTCCATCTTTCTGCTCCTTTTGTCATTTGCTGAACGACCAAAGCAGTCATGGGCCGTGAAGTGAAAAACTGACACATGATTACACCTGAGTGGAAAGTTTGTGTTTTGACCTTGCAATTCGAACACGCACGGCATCGTTTCTGCTCCAGCGGGTCTTTTGGAAGTGGGGCAAATTGAAGTGAAAACCCCAAAGATACCCCCTAACATTACTGCTTCACTTGGTATCCAAAATATAATAGAATACATTGGGAATCACATTGATTTCTTCAGCTGTGCCAGAATTGTTCAGCAGTGAAATTCAATTTTGTGAGGAATGAAACCTCCTTACTGTTGTGTTAGATTTTCTTTTAAAAGATTACAATGACTGAGGCTTTTACAAATTACTCTGGATTGGTTTCCAGTCCGTAAAGTGGTATTGAACTTCTTTGTTTATTCTGTCACATCCTGCCAGGCTGAATTAGCCTTACACTTGATGATGGTTCTCAATCCGGATCTAACTCCAATGCTAATGGTAAACAGCCATTGTTTTTCAGCCGCTTGCCTCCCATACAGTCACTGCTGATGGGTAACATTTTGATTAATCTGACAGGACTAAGCTACCTCTCAGAAGATTATAGAATTATCTGTTTCAACCCGGCAATTACCTTTCCCTGTGGATGACGCAACCCAGAGAGGCTGCCAGAAAAATCGTTGTTTATTCAAACCAGGTTGCATATGTTGCTGGCAAACAGCCCGATAATCTGCTAGTGTGAGCAAGACGCAAACAAACGGACCTCACGGGAGCAACTGTAGCGGATCTCGGAGCGTTTAGACAGGTTGATGAATATAGATCAGCGAGAGGGAAGTGAGAGGAGGCAGTGAGGCGGCTGCAGGTGTGAGGGGTCATTGTTTCGAACTTGTGCGTGTCAGATAGACATGAGGTATTTCTAGCATGTCTGGAGAAATGTTATAATGAGTCCTTGTCTGTATGTACTCTCACAGGTGAAGGTGTGCTGTGGGTGGCCCTTCTCTCTGCAGCCAAAGCACACTAATCAACCTGGTTACAACAAGGCCGGTAACGATGTTTAATTTTATATTGATCTATCTCCTCCTGCTAAAAGAAACCCTGCAAGAAGTTAAGGGTGCATAAAGTTACTGTCCAAAAAGAGAACAGAAGGGCAGTCAGAGCTGATCTGAGATGCAATATAACAGGATAATTAAACCCCGTCCAAAATACAGTGGAGAAAAACAGATTTAAGCAGAGAGAGAGGGTAAGAGAGAGAGAGCTCTGGCAGTGACATGACGCACTAGCAATTAAAAAGCAGCTGCAATGGAAATGCAGCAGCACTTGTCATTTTTCTTGCACTTCAGAGTTCAGTGTTTACCCACAAAAAACAACAACGCAGTTTTTTCCCCGCCTGCAATGACCATCATGTGCCCTGTCGTCAGAGTTGATGGTAAGCTCGCTGAGAGCCACTTTGCCATTAGACTTATCGACACACTGACTGGAGCCCCACTCCAGCACGAGGGTGTTTTAAGGTGTCGGGTTCAGGAAACCAGGAGATTGATTTACATCTCACTCTCCAGCAGAAGCTGTCTCCTCAAGGCGTCGCGAGCAAAGGAGAATTTAGCGACAGATGGCGTGAAGGAAATTTAAAGTTAAAGGTATAGTTCAACATTTTGGCAAATTGGCCCATTGCCATAATCCCTATAGTCATAGCAGTAGGTTTGTTACCTTTATTTGTCGGTGCAAGCTGTTTTTAGAACGGCGTTGCAGAGCCGCGAGCTGCTCAGAGCTACGGAGGCTAATGGGATTTCTTGGTTTCCCATCAAACTCATTAAATACACAATCCAAGAATGAATTCACCTCGAAAACAACTCTGTCTCGTAACGTAAAATACACAATCCAACAATTCCAAAACACTGTCGTGGACAAGTTGTGACCTGCACATTCACCACGCTATGAGATAATAACGGAACATTTTTGCATGAATTTACCTCGAAAACAACTCCGTCTTGTAATGTTCTGTTATTATCTCATAGCGTGGTGAATGTGCAGGTCACAGCTTGTCCACCAGAGCGTTTTGGAGTTGTTGGATTGTGTATTTGATGAGTTTGATGAGGGAAACCAAGAAATCCCATTAGCCTCCGCAGCGTAGCTCTGAGCAGCTCGCCGCTCTGCTCGGCCGTTCTATAAAATAGCTTGCACCGACAAATAAAGGTAACGAACCTACTGCTATGACTATAGGGATTATGGCAATGGGCCAATTTGCCAGAATGTTGAACTATCCCTTCAAACCTGAACTAATCAATGTCTTTTTAATATTAGCATCACTGCGGATGGATGGATGGATGGATGATGGTTTTAGCTTGTTGTAGTTTTCTGTCCCTGTCTTCTGTCACGACCCTGTTTTCAGCAGAAAAGCATCAGTGGTCTTGAAGCTTGATCCCATCTTTTGTTTGAGTGTCATTACTCTTCTTTCCATTTCTTACGTCTTGTTTCTTGTGTCTACTGTTGTGCTGTCAACTGTTTTATACACTTAATCAACATATAAAAAGAAGTAGGGAAATGCCCAATCCACTTTTCTCACAGTTCATGTTGACATCTTCAAATGTCTTCATTTATCAAATCAATGGTCCAAAACCCAAAGACATTAAGTTTTTATGTAAGACAAGAAAAATCAGAACATTTGATAAAAGCCAGAAAATTGCTGCTTTGAAAATGGCTTAAATAATTATTCAGTTATTACAATAGTTGAAGATTAATTTTCTATTTTTCTAATCACAGCAGCTCTTGGAGAATCATGTAGAAGAGTCGTGGATGGAGAAATCAAATAAAAATGATTTTGTTTTTATTTATTTATTTATTTGAAAGCATATGCTTAACTTTGGGAGATGTGTTGCTGTAAATCTTTTTCTGGCTGCAGCTCCGTGGATATGAGCAGAGCATCATGTTAATGTATTGTGCTGTATATTTCAACATGGCTGGCTGAGAGCCGCCTGGTGCTGTTGCCAGGATTGGTATTACTGTTGGTGGTGCACAGTGAAATATACTGATACTGCAGGAGAATGATACCCGTATTGATTATAGCTAGAAGACTGGACTAGACTGTAATACAAGCTCCAGCATATAGCCATGGCCCGGTGTATGATTACTGTACGACAGTGGGGCAGATAAGACTTTGCTGGGGGTTTTATTTTAAACAAAGTGGGGAGCACCAGGTGTGGTGGTGTAAATCAGAGCTGCTCCTCTCTGTTTGTTGTTTTCCCACTTTCAGGTTTACACTGACAGAGAGATAGTTTACTGTTAAAGCAAATGTGCCTGTGTGTGTGGATTTGGTTTCATGCTGATTTAGCCTAATTTCCAGCTGCGAGCGGATGTCATTGCCTCACTTAGAAACTATTCATCTGGGAGCTGAGATCCCAGAGCTTGCCAAAAGTCTTTAAGGACTTATTTTTATTTTCCTTTATACTGTTTGTTCAAAGGACAAATGAGCGTTTGCAGCTTTGAAACAAAACTTCACCGCTGTGAGAAACGCACGTGAGTTGTTTCTGTCGTGTCTTTTGAAGTTGTGTCTACACATATGTAACATGAGTGTGACTTTAACTCGCTCATTAAAGGGATAGTTCAACATTTTTGCCATAATCCCTATAGTCATAGCAGTAGGTTTGTTACCTTTATTTGTCGGTGCAAGCTATACTACCGCTACACCACGGAGGCTAATGGGATTTCTTGGTTTCCCTCATCAAACTCATCAAACACACAATCCAACAACTCCAAAACACTCTGGTGGACACGTTGTGAGCTGCACATTCACCACGCTATGAGATAGTAACGGAACGTTATGAGACGGAGTGGTTTTAGAGGCAAATTCATGCAAAACCGCTGATGCGCGTTCCTTCAGGGGCAGTTTTTCAGCAAACAGTCTCTGTATTTCCCTCTAAAACAACTCTGTCTCATAATGTTCCGTTATTATCTCATAGCGTGGTGAATGTGCAGGTCACAACTTGTCCACGACAGCGTTTTGGAGTTGTTGGATTGTGTATTTTACGTTACGAGACAGAGTTGTTTTTGAGGTGAATTCATTCTTGGATTGTGTATTTAATGAGTTTGATGGGAAACCAAGAAATCCCATGAGCCTCCGTAGCGTAACTCTGAGCAGCTCGCGGCTCTGCTCGGCCGTTCTAAAAATAGCTTGCACCGACAAATAAAGGTAATGAACCTACTGCTATGACTACAGGGATTATGGGCCAATTTGCCAAAATGTTGAACTATCCCTTTAAGCTTCATGAATCGTAAGCATGAATTCATTTTTGCTCAACACTCCTACTCGTTTTGCATGCCCCCCTCCTCATCTCGGTGTCCAGTTTGAGCTTTAGCATCCTGCTCCACCCCCCAGGAGCCCCCCAGTCCGTCTCTGTAATGAGGACATTCTTCCTGTTGGAAGGTTAATGGCAGACAGAGAGAGGAACCTGACGAATCCAAAACCCTCTGACTCCTCAGGCAATTTCACACAGAATCTGTCTCTCTTTTTTTTTTCACTGGAAGGAGAGTCCATTCACTGTGTGAATGAGTCAGGTAAATCCAATTCCAAAAGGCAATGGGATTTGAGATGAGGAGCAAATTGCACCAAGGTGATGCCGGACTGGTCAAGAGACCCTTGAGGAAAAAAAAAAATTTAGCTCGTTCCAACACAATAGAGGACACTGCTGTTATCTTTGCTGTTAGTCGTGTTTTTATAATTGATTTCCTCCTCCGGCACAATGGCTGGGCAATAATGAAAAGCCTGTCATTCCAGTTCCTTTGTGTTGTACGTTGATGAGGTCATTGGCTCAAGGTGGCCGGCGTCCACGGGCCGCATGGTGCGCACGCAGAGTGGTGGTCAAGGGTTTGAGAACATGACCCTTCTCCAATGGGGGAAAAGTGGCCTGAGGTTTCTGGACCTCACTGTAAATCAAAACATGACTTGAGGACCGATCACTTCCTGGTCACTGGAGTGATGTCGAGGTGCTGATGTCCTGACGTTTCTCACAGACGGTCACACAGTATTCATGGAGGTTTTTGGCCTTTCTCTGCAAATTGGTTTCAGATAAAATCAGCAGCTCAGTCCTTTGCAAGCAGGGAGAGATGCTTATAGTCGTTAGTGAAACTAGAGAAACGTATAAGGCAGAGAGTGTTACAGGCCTGCAGTGGCAATGCTCGCTAACGCCTCAATTAAAGGAACAATGATAAGCTTAGGCTTGACTGAAGCAGCAATGGACATCAAGGATTTAATAATTAATCGTGGTTGAACTTATCTCAGAAAGAATGTATTGTAACTCAGGCTTTCTGACAGACTAACGCATTTGATCAGAATGTGATCATTAAAACAGCGGCACCGTAGATGGCAATTAGTAAATACTGCTTCATCTTCAACTCTCCGTATATGGTTTTGTGACGTACTTTTATCCCCTAATTGCCTCGAGGCGACTTGAGGAAATGTGATTTAAGCAGTCATTCTGAGGATCTATCAAATTAATACAACCTGTCACCTGCCAGATCACTTAAACAAGAGACGCCATTTGATGCGTTCGTAAAGCTGGAGCGAAGGGTAACGAGGGCTTCTGCTGAGAGGGCACATTAATGATCGGTAAAACAGTTTTTCACCAGGACAAGAGCCATGACATGACCTACACACAACGGAGATGTCAGTGTTGTATAGCTTAGACAATGTCCATGCTTACAACACAAAGTATGACGGTAATTATGGCTATAGTAGACAACGACTGGAAGCAAAGACGGTTTAGAAACAAGACGCCGCAAGGACGAGTCAGTTTCCTGTATCGTTGTCACATGGGTTTCACCCCTTTAGGAGACCAGCAGCAGGTCTTGAGCCTATTGAAGTGAAAATGAGCACATGTTATGGTTGATTCTTTCGCCTAATAGCCTAGTCACCAAGTACAACAAGTAAAGCATAACTCAAAGCCACATCTCTTCTGAACATTTTGACACGAAAATTGCAAATTTCAGATGGACAAATCAAGAGACAATGGACTTTGTTTAAGACCTGTCTCTGTGTCAACAACACACTCTCGCAAGATCTGGCACAAATCTACGTTTTCATACAGTCCAAATCCTTGAGTCTTTGTTTCCATTGCCAATGTTATCATATTATGGGCTATAAACTCTGCTCTGAGTGTATCTAGATCTAATCTTTGTTTTTCCCCAAACTGCTCTAGAGACATATTTCCTAAAATTATCTGTTGTGGATCAAACGATTTATCAAGATGCAAAATCTTTCCTGTTTCTTTGTTCACAGTGCCCTTGATCTTCACACTTTTTGTGCCTCTGTGCCAGTGACAGCCACGACCAGACCAGTAATTTTGTTTTCAAGTTGTCTTTCACCCTGTTTATACATAGACATGTACAGTATACAACATGTAGGTTTACCCCAGTCAGTCTATTGAGGGAATTTCTTTGCATTTCACTTGGACTGAAAGATGAACAGAAAAGATGTAGAAAAAAGAGAGCTGGCTGAAGCCAAAGAGGCAGTCTGAGGCTCTCTGAATGTAGTGTAATTAAAAATCCTTTATGTAACAGGGATGGAAACTCTTTTTACATCTCTTCTTGAACCCAGATTGCAGCACTCCCGATTGCTTTGTTTCTCATGAACAGATAAGATTTTGGTCAAAATTTCAGAATTTATCGCTGATGAATAAACATGTGAACACAAATATCTAACAGGATAAAATTATGAAGCAATGACATTTTGTATCTGCAGACACACATCTGGCCTTATGTAATTCTATGTGCATACTTCCTTCGACTTAACTGCTTGGCTGAGCCGACAAAATCACAAGGTTGTAATTTGAGTGTTAAGAATTTTTTTTTTATTATTATTGTTAATTTAACCGGAGCAATGCACAACATCATCAGTGCAGATCAAAGGCAGGACACCGAGGCCCTTAATGTGATGGTGTTATTGCTAAACATTATCGACAGGCACAAATGTTTGCTGACAGACAGTAGCATTATTGGTAAAGCCGGTGGTAATGGACTGAGAAGGTGGAGCTAATTAAAAATAATGAGCTACATGGGTTTTCTCTGTATCATCCTTATCACTCTGAACATAGGGTCAGATTAATTAACCACGGGATCCTTCAGCTTTTTGCCAAAACATACTGTTGCACGGTATACAACCCAAGCATACACATTCAGATTATAGATTCTTAAAGCTTCATCCTAAAAATAAGGAAACATCATTTGCAACAGGCCTCTTTCATTTCTGAAGCATCTTTTTTCATCCTATCCATTTCCCCCTGCAAAACAAATAATAATTTAGCATGAAATTCATTATTGATTGTGTCCATATCTGTGTTACAAAGGTGGCACAAAATACACCCAATAATAAAACAGGACTGCATGAAAAAAGTAATTTTAATCACATTAGTGACCCGCAGCCTCAGTTGCTGCTGACTACCAAACAGGAGGAAAATAATATTGAATCACCATAATGTTTTGAAAATATTCATGTGGTTGTTCAGAAAAAGTTATAAATATGAGTAATATAATATTATACAACTTCATTATTTTAAACCAGATGTTTGCTACAGCAACTCAACAGTGACTATATGGTATTAGTTAAGGATAATAGCAATTTGCTTATTTGATGGTTAGCAATACATGAACACTGATCAATGACCAATGATACCTGGTCTGGTCGCTTTTCCGCTGTTTTGCTAACCCTCCTGCTGGCCATGTGCATTTGTTTTTAATGAAGCCGGTGAAAAATCAATGCATGGAGCGGTTGATAAAGTTATATAACATATATGGTGTTACGACGTGTATATCTGTGAAGTCTTAACTGTCATAAACAAAAGATTGCGGGTTACGCGAGTGCGTTTGTTTCATGGTGCGCGGATGCGAGAGCTGGGACACCGGGGCGGAGGCCAAACAGGCCACTACACTGAT
The DNA here is from genome assembly GCF_045865225.1 of Trachurus japonicus. Taxonomy (NCBI): domain Eukaryota; kingdom Metazoa; phylum Chordata; class Actinopteri; order Carangiformes; family Carangidae; genus Trachurus; species Trachurus japonicus. The sequence continues at coordinate 14,932,822 of NC_140923.1, forward strand.
GTTGCAAGGTTGGTTTTAAGCCGTGAGACGCCAGGTGGAAGGCAGAAAGCCTCCATTCTCCCTCCTAACAAGTCACAAGTCATGTAGGCTATCACAATTACTCCAGAGCTTTTTAATTAAGATAAAAATGTAGCATAGCCACAGGAAAATCTAGCTTAGTTCCTCTTTTAAATACTTATGTTGCTTTAATACATACAAGTTATAGCAAACTTTACATCAAACTATATGTGTCTGATATAATGTAACAAAGCAATCAAAACAAACAAACCTTTGTGAAATGCACCTATACTCAAAGTAGTGCAAATGCGGCTCATTTTTGTGTTGATTATGTTTGCTGCATTTGTAATTGAAGTTCTGTTGTCCGTAACGTTAGCCTGTAACGTTAGCATTGGCGTGAACCTCAGGTGGCTACTGTAGCTAACGTACAAATGAATGTTCACAACTTTATGCTGCAGTGTTTATCAACCATTAACAACAAGGCGCCACCTCTGGGCACAACTGGTTACACCAGAAGTTTTTGTGTACTTTACTGGCCAATGTCTATATTTTAAATTGGTGGTTATTGATTTGTTATTGACATTGCTTTAATATCACTGAAGCTTTCTCAGTAATAGGAAGAAACATACGGTAAGCTGTTTATAATGCAAGTCAAACTTTAGCACCCCCTCCACACAATGATCCTTCTCCTGCCGAGGTGGTACAGCAGCGTTGCCAGTCTTGCAGCATAAGTGTGTGTGTGTCTGTGTGTGCGCAGACTCCAAAATTCAAAAGCAAGAAAACACGGAGCACAGTTTGTGCACCTGTGTGAGTTCACATCGTGTTCACCTCTGGAGTCGCAAATCTGAGACATGTCAGTGAGATTATCGGTGAAGTGAAATGATTGCAGCAGAACTCCGTACGCCACAACGAAAATTGAAATAAGTATAAAGTTTGCAGTGTACCTTTTTTTTTTCCCTCCATCAAATGAACTGAGCCCATCTCTGGGAGTCTGCAGACCTTGTGCTTGACAAACAGATGAGGGGATGTGATACAGACTCTGCTCAGAGATACATGGAGCTGTGCACCTTGCTAGCTCCACTCTGTGGGTATGACAAAATGTCACAATGCGAGGATGAAGAAGAGCAAGTCTGATTTGCTGAGAAATTACATAGCCAGGAGGTTCTGATCCACAGGCCTGCTTTGGATGCACCTGATGATGCAGAGATTTGAGGAAATGATAGGTTTTCCTTAAGGTTTATATCTCCTTCTACCCCCTATCTAATCTCTGCACATAATCACTCTCCCCTTCTGAGCAACAGCACATCAACAGTACTGTACGTGAAAAACGAGGAGGTAAAATCGTCATGACAGCTTGCAGCTCACTTGTGCGCGCCGTGAAGGTACTGTACACCCCGGTAAGCATGCAGGCTCATATATTCATCTCTTTCTCAGCGCGACTCACATCTTTCTTTCAAGGCAACACATGCAACCCCTCCAACAGGGTCTATCTGCAAACTCCAACCTGAGGTGACGAGGGGGATGAAAGTGGCTGAGGTGAGAGCAAACTCACGCTGTCCCAACTGGCAGCCTAAGCTCATTTAAATTCAGTTACACGTGTAACGCAGTACCTCAGCGGGTTTTAGCCGAGCACTGCTGTTTCACCCTCCCATATCCGTGGCTTGACCTGCACATTACTTTCCTCCCTTCAGAATTAAATCCAGATATCGAAGCAAGTCAGCGCTGAGAGACTGTGTGTGAGAAGGGGGCGGGCTGGCATTCTTGTATATGTCCTGGTTTATGACTGCTTTGATTAATTGTGGGAGAATGTAAGTCCTGTTGAAACAGAGCGTGTGTAATTAACTATCCACTCAGGGTCTGCCTTGAAATTAATAACTGTGATGTTTAATCAAAATTTACATCAAACAGCAGGAATGCTGTATGAATATTTGCACATACTGTGCCCCTATCAGTTTGACGATACAGGCTATACTCGCTGCTATTATTTTTTTCTCCCCCATATTCCCAATAGTGATATTACTCAAAATTATGGAAATAAGCTGAATTTGATCAGTTATATGTGGTATCAACACCTGCCTCTGAGGTACAAGTTCTTTAATTAATTGAACAGTAATTAACAGTTAAAGTCAGGATCCTGAGAGAAAGTGAACTTGAAAGGCAAATCTAAACTAATGAGGTTCTACTTTGAAGTAATGAACTCGCTGGGTTTAGGGTAATCATGGGCTTCTGGGTTTTAGTCAATTTATCTAGAAGACAGTGAGCTATATGGGGATGTACTGTTCTTGAACCTTGTTTTTTTTTCTGACAACTTTTAGTTGCAACTTCGCTCTTCTATTTACTGAGAAGACATAATTTTTAGAGAGACTGAATATCTCATCTTTCCATTTTTGGAAAGTCTTTGTAACGGCTAAGAATTTAATGTAGTTTGGATGATTGTGAATATTTGAGGCGGGTGAAATGAAGAGTTTGAATCATCCTGAGTCAGTGGAGACTGTGAGCTCTTAAAAGAAAGGGTTGTTTACTCCCTGGGTCTTATTTGTGCCGTTTTGGCTAATTACTGCCAATAGGTGAGCAAAACATGTCATTCACCTCCTGGAAGCAGCTTTTCAACTAAGACCAAAGAAATGTGAGCCTCATGGGGTTAAACTAAATTAGATACAGTGTGTTACTTAGTGGGCTTTAGAGGTGTTGGAAGGTGTAATTGGACAGAGCTGAGCGTGTTGTTTTGCCAGGCTGTGTCTTTATAAGGGAGCTAATGGCCTCCTGGCTCTGCCTCCTTACTTAATGTACGGACATGAGCGTGTTATCAATCTGTTCATCTAACTCTCAGCAAGAAAGAGAAGTGTTTTTCCGTAGAATAGCAAACTAATCCAGGGGGTTTTCAAAATATTCCACACCCAGGCTCCTGAATAGCAACAGCTTCTGACTGAGGACATCTTTTGCAAACCACCCAACAAAACCACGGGAAATTAGACAAAGACAAACACTTGGTCACATAATTTCTTTTATCAATGCAGTAGGTAGGCTACCACTACATTTGAAACAGCTGGCTCTTTTCTGTGTCAAAAGTGTATCCAATATTGTAGCACTAGCTACAGTAACTTCATGCTAGCAAGCTATTTCAGATATTTGGGAATAGCAAAATAGAGTTAAGCATGACATTTTAAAACAGTTTAAAAATAAATATAAAGATTTGATTCTTATGAAATATAGAAATTAGGTAAATGTTGGTAGTTAATAGGGTATTGTAGCACTTTTGAAGGACACATGTTTATGCTTACTGACTACAGTAATAGACAGTAGCAGGGGCGTTGCTACTGTAGCCACTTAGCTCTACTGGGGCACAACTCAGTGTGAAATGACTTTGGTTTTCATTCAAGCATTAAAGTGTACCACCTATATGACATTTATACTGGGGCACAGGCACAGCTCATATCTACTGAGGCCTGGTGACCCCAATGGGCAGCGGGCTAATTGAGAGGAAGTCGATTATTTCTATGACATATTCATTTATGGAGAAGGGGTGGGGGCTACTCCGTTATACTCCTTCTCACTCCTTTTCCGAGTATGCAACTTATTTGTTTGGTATATTTTGTTTGAATATTGTCTGCCATGTCTTTGTGGTAACCTATCCTTTGTTTTATTTTATACATTTGTGTTGTAGCCTACTTATATAAACACTTCAATCTAATCAATCGATCGAAACATGAAATATAGTCTGTAATAATAATGCACAAAGCGATAATAATTTATTTTATTTTTTTCCTGAGGAACCCCTAGTGGTCCCCACTTTGAAAACCACTTCTTTAATCCAAAGATTTGAAGATTTGCCACTTTTGCTCAACCAGGCAATCCACTGGAGTGTACTCTATCTGGTTTTCACCTCCATGTTGGATGACTATGCAGTTTAAACAGCGTAATCTCATTTGGAAAGTCTACCCTGGAGGTGTGCGAATCAGAAACACTTGATTTAACCCGGTGCTCAGCTACATCACCCGTGCAGGTGAAAAATCTCAACCTAAAAGACAAACAACAAAATGTGAATATTATGAAGTAGATCACGTGAGTGTGACAGCTCTGCAGCCAGCAGCTGTTGATGTGTTTTTGAACTGTCACATCAGCGGATGTAAGAAGAGCCAAGAGCATCGAGTGATCGAGTTTGTATTCAAATAAAATTATCAGTTCTTATCTGGATACAATAAATAAATAAATAAATAAATAGATAGATAGATAAAAATCCTTTTTTTCTGTGTCAACAAAAATAGATAAAAATAGCGATCACTCTTAGCACACATGGTGGCAATGTGTGTTGTGTGTGTTTTTGTTGCTGACACAGGTGCAGACACACTTGCCCACACACACACACACACACACACACACACACTTGGCGCTCACACCAGCAGCCTGTCCACCTGACTCCTCCAGCGGCAGAGCAGAGAGTGAGGCGGTGGCAGTTATTATGGCTCTGCTGTCATTAATATCAGTTTTACTTTCTCAGGCATGCAGAGGTGCTGCAGAGGCTTAGTCGCTGACGGTGAGGGTCATTACATCTTGTCGGCTCTTGTCTACCTGTCTCTGCCTCCACAGGACACTAACAAACCCTGCTGCCTCCAGTGAACCATCCAGCACAGGAGCAACCAGATAGAAAATAGGTGCAGTGCCAGTCACCTCAGCTCCAGACACAGCTCCAGTGGGACAGAATTAACAGCTCCCTCGCCGCTGCAACATATGAATAATGGTTATTAGACGCGCTATACCACCACGGGACTTAAACTTTGTGGTCATTACTTCCCGATCATATAACCGTAAACAATGCCAGCATGTCAGCAGGCTTACTATGGACAATAAATTTTAATATACAGTACAACAACATCTGTACTGGTCTGTTGTGGCTCACGCACTTACACTGATAGTTAGTGTGACATCTCCAGTAACACTTAAGTGCAGTACAGTGAATCTGGTGTTACACAAGGTTCCTTCATGAGAAAGAACTGTGAAACATTTAGCATGTAAAAATAAATAAATGAAGCCAACCAATCACAAATAAACTACGATTCAAACAGCAGCCAATAGGATATTTGCATCTGTGGCCATGAGAGCATTTAATATATAGTCATGTCATTTCAGACACGTTGTCGATACGTGCACTCACTCTGCCAGTTTTATGGGTTCAATTTCCCCACATGCTAAAATACAACAACCATTAATGCTGGAGGATATGGAAATCACTATCATGGGTTTAAATCATGCTCTGATAAGGGAAATGTCAAGCTGCTAAGCACTCCTGCTATTAAAATACATTGTATTGTCTGTTTTAGCAGCTTTATTTTGTGGCTTTTGTTGAGTATTTAGTCATAGGTACAATGTTGTATTGGGGACAAAAGTCACAAATTTGCGAGAAAATAACTCACTGCAATCATGTAAAGTAGGTGAGCGTGTGCAGGATTTCCGTTGTCTCTTCAGTTACTGTTTGCTTGAAATTATTATCTCAAACAACAGAGTTTTGAGAAATGTTTTTTTTTTTTTTCACGATTTAATCAGATTCTCACAGTCTGATAACACTGAATTATCTCGAGCGACCATTATGTAATCATAGCCGCTCGGAGGAGAAAGTCATGAGATAAACACCAGTGCCATCATCAGAAGAATGGATAGCTGAAGCCTCAGACACATCCACATAAGCATACTCATGTCATGCTCATGTTTACATCCTCACTCACACCAGACTGCACAGTGCACACACACTCCCACAGAGCCGCGCGCCGCAGCCTTGAACACTAGTTCATTGCAGGTATAGCGTTTTTATGGCCTGCAGACAGATTGCGCAGACCTGTGGTTTGCTGAGGAAGGCAGGGAACAGTATTAGTCTCCATCCCCTTACGTCAGTGGTCATAACATTTGCCATTACTTCCCCTGCAAGATTCAATCACCAGCACACAAAGCCATGCTTCACGCACAATGAAAGGCGAGTGCTTTCTGTCAGGCATTCTGCAGAGTGAATTGCATATAGAGTGACTCCGAGATAGCATTGTTTCTGGCTGCCATAAAAAATCTATTTAAGGCAAATCTAATCTTCATAATCTTCTCCCTCAGAGGTGGTGAACGGTGATGGGAAAGATTTCCATCCAAGTCCAGGGTGTCTGGTTGGCAGTGCACAGGGCTCGAGGATGTAGGAAATTGCTGGGAGCAGAGGATATTAAACTTCAATTTGAGAACACTGATAAGCACCGAATTGGTGATTTATTTAGGCATATTGTCAACTAAATCATCCTTAACCACTGGACACAAGTATATTCATAAACACAGCCCTGCTGCTTGCTTTACAATTCTATTTTTTTCATATCTTCCATCTGAACTGCAGGGTAAATACTGTATGTCCTCACACAAGTTAGAGAGATATGGTCTTGAACGAAGATAATTTTCCCAGCGATTAGTTGTGGTGTAGCCTAGCAACCATGCATGTGTGTGTGTGTGTGAGAAAGGGGATGGAGACAGAAAGCAGGAGGGAGCTTCCTATCTCTTTCTTTCTTCCACCTTAAATGCAACGGCCAACTAAAGCGGCTCCGCGCATTACTCCACCGTGCGTCATTTTGGAGCGTGTAAATGGGCCGGTGTGGTTCAGTAAGAGAATTTTTTTTTTTTAAAGGGAGGGGGCTGTGGGAGGGGGGCGTCCCCCTGCTAAGTCCGCAGCAGTGGATGAATTATTAATGGGTATAAATCCCAAACAGACGGATGGGGCCGAGACTAATGTCCACTGGCATGAGTTCCGTGGAGATGGGCAGCGTCTCAAGGATAGCCAGGCAGCCTGGCAGCTTCACACCGCTGTCAGCTGGGGACACTAGATCACCGCAGTGGCAGGGACACTCAACAAAGATCATCCTCACCTCCATGCTGCATTGTAAACATTAACAGCAGTGAGTGTGTGTGAGTGAGAGAGAGAGAGCGTGTGTGTGTGTGTGAAGGGGGTGGGTGTGTGTGTGTGTGTGTGTGTGTGTGTGCTCTTTTATTTTTCTTTTCGTGAGCTTGAAGTGTCCTCTCAGGGATTCTTTGAGGGATTAGTTTATGCTCAGGATTTAGGTTTAAGGTTAACTTCAGAAGAAGGATTAAAGTTACGTTTAAGAGGTGGTAAAGAGGTCAAGGAGTGAATCTAACCAATTAAGCTTTGTGTGTGTGTATGAATGCCAACAGCTATTTTTTGTTGATGTGTCTTTACATGCAGGTATAACATCTATCTCTCCTTTCTGTTTGTGTCTCACATTGTGTTTGTCTAAGAATCACAAGCGCACAGAGGTGGGGGGAGGGAGTAGGACTTTTTTTTTCTTTTTTTGGGGTGGGGAAAGAAAAAAAAAAAGCTAAAATGAAGGAAAAGGAATTTTGCTACACCCGCTGTTTCTGTTAGCAGAAAAAGCACTGCTATATCCTCATGAATTGTCTCGGCACTTCAGGCTGCCAGAAGCAACCATTTACAGCCCGTCCTCATGACTCATCATAATGAAAAATCTTCTCACCAAAAAGTCTGTGGTATTGAAAACAGGAAAAGTTTCATTGCGGAGCTAGAAAAGTGACTCACTTTTACAAAAATGATACCTGAAATAAAAGTAGAACTTTTCTATGGATATAATGAAGTAATTAGCTACCTCACAAACTTGGACTGGAAGATAACATTTGTTAGAACGGGGATCATTTCTCATCATCAGTTTCAGGAAAGTCTGAAAATGAATGCATTCAATTTATAGGATTAAACTCTTCAGTTATTTCTAATGCAGTTTGTGCCTCCTGTTGAATTACTTAACTGTTAATGATATTAGACTTACACTCTTTTTAATATAGTTCTTAATTATGTGAGTAGCCTAAATCCACCAAGTCTGGCATACAGATATGTAACCGTGCTACATTACAATGCAGTCCAGCAGTTCTTCATTAAATCATTCATTACTATGCAGTCCTATACAATACCACAACAAAGTACAGCCGGAAAACTTATCATAATGTTGTGTCGTTCACCATTTACCACTTTAACATTTAAATGACAATAACAGTTTTGAGCGATCAATACAATCATGTCCTTGGACATCTATTCTCCACTGTGGGTCTCACTGTAAACAGACTGCACCCCACAGCATGTGGACACGTTGCTGTTACTGAATAACAACCAGTAGATGAGACTAGACAGACATTTATTGTCATTGTAATGCACAAGCACGGTACAATGAAATTGGTTGTCAGTCCTTATTTCATATTCATCTCCACATGAGAGATTGTAATGTTGGTACAGTGCTTGGGTCAGAGGACTGTATGTGCTTACAGAGACACTCCTATTCTATATATGTAGTACATTTTAATCTTTTTTTGATAGTCGGTTCACAGTTAGTGAGGGAAAAAAATCAAAATGTGATTAATCAACATACAAACAACTTTGGTGTGCAACTGTAAAACACATTACACTTCATGCTGTATCACTTCATCTTGGCAACAGGAAACATGTTCTGCACGAACGGCTTGTTAGCCATGCTAATAAGACCCAGACGATATGTGAAGAAGATTAAACCGGCCTTATTAGACACTTGTTAGGCTATAACCAGCAAACCACAAGACAGCGTGGACAGACGGGTGGAAATCAGCTTGGCTAGCAAACATTAGGGCTACAAAGAAAATTTGACCATAGCCTACATCACTCTCCAAGCAACAGGGACGCTCAGTGGAATATGAGCTGGCTGTTCGACACAGGGAAGATACGATTTGATATTTGGATATCAGATTAGATGATTTTAGCAATGCTAGCAGTGCAGCTTCTTGTTGTCAGTCTGTGTTTTCAATCCACACTGAGATATCTTAAGAAAAAAGTCATTTAAATCTTTCACTTCACCTGTAGGAGGAATCCCCGGGTGCTTTCAGACAGACACACTTCTGAAGTGGGAGGACGTTACTCAGTGTTACTCGGGCACAAGTTAACACAATTGTGGCAATTTTTTTTTTGCTTTTTTGCTGTCTCTGTAATCCTTGTTCAAGTTTACAGTAAGATCAATTATTTGGTCTGGCATTCGAGTGAACCCAGCCTTGGCCATCTCTTCCCCAAGTCCAAAGATGAGAATGACTTTACTTTATTAAGCCCCAAAGGGAAATTCTTGCAACTTGTTCTTTCAAACTACTTTCTAGCTTTTCTTGAAATTGTGTAGATGCCCCAAATCGCCCAAAAAACATTTCATTTCCTCAGCAGACCACTGCAAAGACTTTTTCTCCAGGTTGCCAGTTGTTTTCCTCTCTTCCTCCTTCCTGCTCGTCTTCACAGCCTAGATAAGACACGCCCACTGATGGCATCATGGTTCACAGGGAAGAACCAACTATTTTTTGGTTCCCTTGAGAAAACGATTTTTGAGGTCCCGAACCTGTTATTTTTTCGGTCTGAACACATCGGCCGGTTCAAAATTAGAAACCACTAGTGATCTAACTTTTTTTCATCAACTGTTATTACTGTTTGTTAATTTCATCGCCCTCAGCTGTTGCCCACTAGTGCTACTTAGCAAAGACTAGCATGTCAAAGCACTGAACTGAATTAGCCTCTAAACATCACTGTATTCACATCAGTGTAATCATGTTAGCATGCTGACATTAGCAGTTAGCTTCAAGCACTGCAGCCTGTCTGTCACGAAAACTGACGCTCCCTCAGAACAAATGAGGGGAAATATATTCATGACCAATAAAATATCCTTTGCAGAGCTATCGTATATTTTCCGGATACCAATTTTGTAGTATATGTAAAGTATACAGTATATAGCCTACATTCAGAAGCACCGTGCTGTGCATTGTGAAACCTGGGCGCTCCATTAAATTTTGTATTGACAAGACAGACCTTGGTAACAAGGCAAACAGAGAAGCCAGCTGTGCCTTTGGGGAGGTTTGCTTATTAACAGGCAGGGAGTCAGAACACACACTGAGACACAGAGGCAGGGATCACTATTGAGCTGTCTGTCACCAGGGAAATTGCTCCTGTCTATACACTACAAAAAAAAAAAAACATCCTCCTCAACGAGTGATTTATTTATTTCATCAGTGCTAAAATCATGACTCAACCGGTGTGACCACCTGAAGGGAGGGCACTTTTAATTTATCTTCTCATTCCATATTTTCCTCTTTTGTCCACCTGTCTGTCACACTGTACACAAATAGCCCAGGTGCAGTTTTGACTCATTGTGGTGGGGCGGACTGACTCACCACACAAGCGCTTGTTCGTTTGCGTTATTTTGTGTAACACCAACGTCTCCAACGTCTGTTTCTCCAATTACATGTTTACTTTTGCCCTGCTTACTTTGGTGTTGTCTTTTAACTTAACTTTTCTTAATTCAGTCTGCCATTAAATCAGACTCACCCTGTGCATTTTCAGGACTTTTTGACTCGCTAATTAATTTTCTCTCTTCTAAATTTTAAGTGTCTTCAAATAAATTAGATTACTGTAGTGACAGGATAAAATTAGGATAAAAAAAAATAAGGAAAAGTTGATGTATATCAAAATTAATTAGCGAGTCTTATGTATCTCATCACCTTGTTTGAACTTTCCTCTAAACTTGCAGTTGTTTATCTGGATCCTCCATGTTGGATTGAATTAGCGCTGTTCATCACTCTGGACTCGAGTCGCAGGAGCAGAAGTTGAATTAGCGCTGTTCATCACTCTGGACCCGAGTCGCAGGAGCAGAATAATGAAGCACATTGTTTGCTAGGAGAAGTCTGAGAAGATCTGTCACAGCAGGTGAGGTCCTTCCTTTCCAGCTGGTGCTAATGAAGCCTGCTAGGACTCTCCGCGGTTTTTCATCTCCACTGTCAGAACAGGCTTTAGAGATTAAGTCACATAGAGACCTGCTCCTCTCTTTTTTCTTTTTTTTTTTTTGAAGTGGAGTTATATAAGAACACGAGGGGCCAAATCACGCGCCATCAACCCATTCCTCTTTACAGTCTGTTGGGATTTCAAAGTGATCGCTCATCTGAAATGTACCGGTGAACTGAAATGGAGCTTAATGTGACATCGGCTTCATGGAATATTAATCAGTGTACAATAAAGTTTTCAAAAAAATATATTGGACATCACAGCAGGTAATGTAAGAAGTGAGCTGTAATCTTATTTTCAGGGAAGCAGCCAGTGATTATTTCAACTATCAACTGATTGCTTAATGGATGTTAGAAAACTGTAAATAGAATAAAAAATACACATCACAAATTCCCCGTGGAGCCCAGCATGACATTTAAGCAGGTGAAATCCCGTATATATTAACAGTAATACTTTATTTTACTGTTCCCTAACTTCTCAGAAGGGAGGAACTATCAAATTGGGAGCTAATTGTGGGGAAAATTGGCATTTTCTTAAAAGACCTCCTCTAGGTAAATCCAACTAAATATTATTATATATCATTATTTATTTATTTATTTATTTATTTATTTATTTATTTATTTATTTATTTATTATTGGGGACTTTATTTTTCACACTGAATTGTTAATATGCCTATAAAAACATGTCACATTCCCATGTCCAGTTGACCTGCCATGTTCTGGGTGAAGGACTGAGGTTACATCATCTCTTTCTTTTTTTTCCATAATTAGTACAAATCAAATTAAATAATTAGTACTTATTTTTATTCAGTCATCGAAACAGCTTTGGATTTATTTTCATCGTGTCAGCACTTAAAGGGATTGACACACACATTCAGTCTTTAATATCTCAACATTACCTTTTACACACTACATTTTCAGGTCTTTTGCACAAGGTCATCTCATCCTTTTATTTGTCTTTTTATCTGGAATATTTTCAGACTCAAGGGATCTAACTGTCTAACCGTAAAGCTATAGTGGCTAATGGAGGTCTCACTACATTAAAACGGGGTCTCCTGATTATAAAAATGACTTTCATATGCTAGAGGTTGAGATTAGTGAGGTTTTCAGAGCCTGTGAAACTGGGATAATGTCTCTAAAGGTCAACTTTTTTATATAGGTCTGGGTTTCACCAGCCTCTAAGCCTGAACAATGCGAGGCCCAGTTTTGTCACTCTCATGGTTTTGTCTGCTCCCAGTGAGGCCCTAGGTGCAGAGTGAAATGAATCTTGGGTAAAGGCTCAATTAAAAGGCGGAATCCTTCGGCATGCCGGAGGCGCTCTGCGGTCTCCCCGGTCTGAATAGAAAGTGTCAGGAGGCGCTAAAGCATTGAGCGGTGACCGTCAACTCAGACTGACAGCATGTCATCTCTCCTCTCTCCTCGCTTCACAAAGCAGTGCCGCCTTCTCAACGCCCCCACTAATACAAACACACACACACGCACACAAACTTAATACACATTCCACCACATCCATACCCCAGTTTGCTCATACTGTACATACCAAACACACACAAGTAGAGCCTCCCACGCTTTGGCTGTGAGGCTTTTAGTAACTCTGGTGAGTAACTCATTGACTCAGACAAATATTATCATATTCTCTGTTGCTCGCTCGTCTCTCCTACTTACACACACTTAGCCCAGTGTCCATGTAGCGCATTAAAAACATGCGCACGCACGTTCTCTTGCTCACTTGCTCAGGAATGCACATTCACACACAGCCATGTGTACACACACTCACAAAGTAATTAGTGGGTAGGAGTTCAGAGTCCTGGTGGTTTGTGGTCTGGTCGCATTAGAAAAAAACTCCAGTTAGCCTCATTAATCTTGGTATCTGCACAGGGAAAGTTAAACCGCCGTCCTCTTTTCTTTTCTTTTTTCTCACCAACAACGCAGAGAAAAACAGCATCTAAAGCACAAACTATCAAATATCCTCAGGAGAACTCAGCATTGTCATCATTGTCAGATGATTACAACAGCATGTCCTTGTATTTAAAAAAAAAAAAGCCTTGATTTGAAGAGGGTTTTTTCTCTGTCTCTCTCTCTCTCTCTCTTCTTTTTTTCTCTTTATCAGCCCCTTTCTTAATTTTGGTGCTGCAAGAAACAGAAGCGCTTTGTGAATACACTCATTCAACGAGGTGAAAGTGTTTAAAACGGTTGACCCAAATGTGCCCAACTAAAGCACCATTAGAAAGAAAGCAAAGTGGATCTGGAGGGGTAAATAGCACAATCGTTTCAATCACATGGACGTTGGGTGCGGTGGCATGCTGCCGAGCAGGGGCCATTTCTATTCAAATGACCGGAGTCACGTGTTTCGGGCCGTTTGCGCTTGGCTGATCCCGGGCACCCTGGATTGGATCACCAATTTAAGGTCCCTGATTAGAATGCTGAAGTGGATCAGCGGATGATTCACCTTCCCTTGGCATGCAGACGCATACAGCATCAAACTGCATGTTGTCTGCATGCCTTTCAGCACTGGGCAACACACTGAGCTCAGTGTGATAGCTTCCACTATAGTATATCGTCTTGGGAAGAGCTTATGTGTGCAGCTGTAAAGTGGTAATCTACAAGAACTTGTTTGTTTTCATTAGGGTGACACATTTGGTGTGAAGCCATCATAGCTCTGGTGTTTCTGCACCACACTTCCCAGTCTCACTTGGCAAACGATCCGTGTGACATTGTTTTTTCCTGGAGTGTTTTAGTGAACCAACTTTGAGGATCTGTGCATCTTATTTTTCTTCGTCTTTTCCCACATGATGGAATTGATCACTCATGCGTACCAGAAGAGATGCACTGATCCCACGTTTTACCTCGGAGTCCGCGCTGTAGAACCGCTGAAGATACTGAGGTCATGTCCTTTGTGTTACTGTAGGTGTTAGAGCCACGTGGGGGGGCGGGGATTACAGTCGTTTTTCAGTTGATTCCTGTATTTTCGAGGCTCTTACTTTTCCTGCAGGATTCAGCAGTTTCCAAGAAAGTAAAGTGAACATTTAACATTTCATTTCATTAGAGTTTAGCTCATTGCATTCGATGCGATATAGTTTATTAGCAAAGTCTTGAAGCTCCGTAAAATAAAATTCATACAAACAACCAACGTTAACACCGTTTATATGTAGACAGAGAAAAGTCAGTAGACATCATCTGATATGATACTTGCTTATACAAGGGTGAATCCTTTGAATCCTCCCACTTATGGATCCACTTATCCACACAGGGTCACAGGGGGGCTGGAGCCAATCCCTGTTAACACAAGGCAAGGGCGAGGTACATCCTATTATTTTGCACACTACTACAATTAAGAGTCCCCCTTGGGCCGTGGGAGGAAGCTGGAGAAGCTGGAGGGGCCCACACAGGTACACGGAGAACAAACACACTCCATACAGAGATGCCTCCAGCCCAGGCTGCCCCATCATGCTGCCCGAGGGCGAATCAAATGGACACAATTAATATAGAAGAGGTACAGTGTCAAATAATTGAACAATCAGACCTTTTCTGTCACTGTGTGTGAGTGGCTGTGGGGGATCCTGCATGTAAGTGAAACTGATTAATCACAACTATTAACTTTAATCATTTCAATTTTCAAACAAGCTCCTGAAACTTCAAACGCATTATTCCCTGAACCGCGCTCAATCTACCTAAACTGTTGACTCACAGTTGTAATATCCTCAGTGTATTATATCCATCAGTGCTAGAAAAACAGTAGAATATGCATTTATTCACACACAAAAAATTTTTTTGCAGAGCATTGCTTGAATAAAGGTAGACCACCTAAACTCGATTACATAGTCCAGTGAACTGGGAGAAGTTACAGGAATCTATTCTGTCAAAGCTCGCAGCTGTGAAATGTATTTTATGAAAGGAGAATACATTTGCTCGTGTTTTGTCAGTCTTTCCCAATTCAGCCCTGTAATTGTAGATGTGCATTGACAATGCCACAATTACTGGGCTGGTATTGACCCAACCACTAGGAATGCACATTTGTCAATAATTGAGGCCCTCAAACATAACTGGTATTAATATACTCAGTTGCACAGTATCATTTTTTTTACCCAAATTTATTTAAGGTCATTCATTTTCATCTGAAAGAGCTCGACATGTGTTAAATAGCTCGCAGATGGACGGCTGCCAAAGTTGCTTCATATCTCAGTAGGATAGAGCTGATAGGAAACTAGTTCACTGCTGTTTATAAACCCAAGAACAGCACATCGTTTCTGTGGATATTTAAATCTAAGATGTGACCACAGATACACTTGTAATAACTTTGTTTTACTCTAATTTGTGATTCATTAAATAATTTATCTCCATCTCATAATCACAGATTCTTTTGGTTTTGGTTTGGTATATTAATATTTGATAGTTTATGGCCAAGTTATTTACTCTAGAAACGGCGTAATGTCCGTGCTCATCAAACTTATCACCGATCAGTAATATCAGGGTGCATTAGTGTTCTTTGACATGAGCTAATGGCTGTGACAGCTGCTGAGAATCAGATGAACATTTCTTCACAGCAAAATAATATTTAATTTAAAGCTGACATTAAAAAGTAGCAGCAACTCTCTCTCATGTCTCATCTCAGCTTATACCGTATACTTCATCAAGATATAGGTCTGATATCATTTTCCGAGCTGAGGGCTGAGGAGTTGTTGTTGGTATTCAACTGATAATTTCTCTGACCCACAATCCTCTTTGGTTACCCAGCAACAGGCTGGCTGACGACGTCCCCCAGGAGGAAGATCGGGTTTAGGAAGCAGGAGAAACAGGAGGAGGCTGGCCTATGGCGAGAGACTGAGAAAAAAAGGAGAGATGCTATCTTTTATCAAGTATGGCTGCATGAGCCGACCAGCTCCAACTTTATCTAATAGAGGTGCCGCAGGATGCCTCCCGGTCAGCCGCTGCACGAGCAAAAGGGGGAAGCGTGGTAGAATAGAAAAAATAAAATAAATAAAGGTGTGCTGTACCTAACAGGAGAAAAATAGTGTGTATAGTGAAGCCAGCTTGGCAAAAGGATGTCAGTGGCCTTCAGTGGTGCCGTAAACATTTTGCAGTTCAACAGTCCTTGTGTAGGAATTTCATGTTGTGAAAAAGTTTCTTATGCGCTGCACCTGTAATTTCTCTTTCTGCTCCCAAGGTAATATTGTCAATATGAATGCACCAGCTGCTTGAGGGTGACGCATGAAACCACAAAATGAACATGAAAACCAAACGTGTGCAGCCTCTGATCTGGAGGGATGTCTGCTCTCTGCTTCACCTTTGCATACCTGTGAGCCACATGTCACTGCCCCATATTGATCGGTTGTATGGAAATAGTACAACGTGTGATCGATTGGCTGCACTTGTCGGGACCGTGTTCATTATGTGCGTCTGGGCAGAACAGGGGGAAGCGAGAGGTGTGATGCCTCTGTGAGTCAGCAAAGGCTGACTTTTATCATGTTGTCCTTGACTGAGAGGAAGCTGGGCCCATGGTGGAAGACAAATGGCTGAGATCATTTACTTAATTAAAAGCAGCAATTCCTCACTTTGAAAATACTCTCCCATGCAAGTGAAAGTCTAGCTAGCATTCAAATGAAGTTTAAGAGCTGAAAAATGCTCTTGAAGTTGTAACTCTTAGGATTTGTAAGACATCAAATACTATTTATGGTTGACATTTTTTCAGTAGTGGCCATGTAATGTATCTTACATTCAGTCATTACACGTATATAGTGTTTTTTTTTATTGTTCGTGAGTTTCTATGCTGCAGATTCAGATCACCTTCACACACGCACACACACACACATGCACACCCACACACATTGGGATGATGCATGTGTGTACAGTTTGGTCCAAAACTCTGAGAACACTTCCCCATTCCCCAGTGTTATAAGCAGCATTACTATTTTTAATTGCGTCTCATTGATAAGCCTTCACATTAAGAGCATTCAACTGTTAAAAGTGCTCATTATGGAGTGGAATGGCTCCTGTCACTGTTAAGTGATTATATATGATATTATTGGATTGTTATTAGTGATGCATTAGTGTGTGAGGAGATTTTTACTGCGACTGTTACTTTATAGACAGTTGGGTCGTTTAAGTTGCAGCACTTCATTCTTATACTGCCAGTTCAGTGTTTTGTAATTATAATAATTTTCTGCAAGTATTTTTTTCTTCTGCGCAAGTTTTGAAATAGCATCAAATGTAGGGGTGGGTGAAAAAATCGGTCTTTTATTATGTAGGTTGCAAATATGAATTTAAGTTTTAGTACTAGAATATAAAAGTACTAGTTTGCTTGACAATCCCATTTTGCAAGAATAACAATGATTTTAGTGAGCTGCACAGAATGAAACTTTTATCTTATTCGATAAAACAGATGTCAGCATAGTTTCCCTTCAGGAGCTACTCTGCAGTTGCCAAATGGTTAGAAATTGCAATATATCACAGTATGTTACTGAAATACTCAAGACGTCGCAAAATGATTAAAATCACAATACTATCATGTTGTGACTTAAGTATAGTGACAGTATCGTATCATGAGGCCTCTTGTGGAGCTAATCAAGTAAAGTGCAGAGTGTTCTTAACTGTTCTTAACTACAGTACTTGAGTTACTTTCATTTCACCACTGCCTGCATGTAGGCTATGCTTTCGACAGGATCTCTTTGGAAAGTGAAAAACTGCGTTCTCTGTCTGTGCAATCACAACAATCATTGATTTCAAGTCATTTTGCACACATGAAGAAAAGCCTAAAATATTTGATGATGACTGGATCCATAAGAATTCACGAGCAGACTTCTTTATTGATGTTTGCACCTTTTCCATTGTTGCAGCTACCTCAGAACAGATATCGATTCTAAATTCACCCTGCAGACGACTGAGAATCGATCCCTTTTTTGTGTCGCCTGGATCTTCTGCCAAGTACAAACCTGGCAAATGTCTGTCTTTCAGATGAGAGAAAACAACTTTGTGTTCTGAGGAGGGGGGAAAAAAAGCACACCAACACTGAAGGCAATGTTTTTTGTTGTTGTTGTTGTTGTTTTTTTTTTGTCTATGGTTCAGCACCCTAATTGAATTTTTTAATAACGCTCACCGAAAGAAGAGAAGGTAGTTTGCTCCCTCTCTACTGAGCCTCACTTCTGGATTTACAAGGCATTAACATTCTGGAGAGAATGGGCCGCTCTCCGTTGAGAGGAAGGAAAAAAAAAAACATTGTCAGGAAGCAATTGTCTGTAAATGAATGGCAGGGTCACCCACCACAGTAAAATGTTAATGAGGAACAGTACACTGGTTCAGAATGCAATAGGGCTTGAAAGAGGCAGTCTTGAATACAACACGCCACAGTAATTGAGGCGTACTCTTCTTGCCACTGCCGCTGAGAACAAACAATATCAAAACATATGGCAATACGGTCCCAGTTTCAAATTGTTTTCCTTAAGGAGCCACTTTCATAATAAGGTTCATGTGTCAACAAATAACATTTATATTTTAGCATTTAAACTTTAACTCTCATCTGGAGCAGTCGTTGAAGGCTGTAGTAGAAAAGGCTTATTCCCCAGATTAGCAGCACTGCAGCAGATCGAGAGGAGGGCAAAGGTCTTAGTCACAACGCCACAGCAAAAGACATAAAGAGACGTCCTTGTGTAACCAAAACATACATTTGTATGACATAAATGGCACAAAGGAGCAGAGGTAGGAGGCATTTCCTGGTGATGAGACAGATTTAATGAATTTAAAGTGCACAATAGCGTTTTGCACCTGACAAGGCTGTATGATGTAAACCTCTCATGTAAAGGTTGTGTATTCTGAAGGACAAATTCACCGAAATGTCACGTCATATCTACCTCACACTGCGGCAGGTAAAGGAAGTGTCATTGGAAGTCGTTTGATCAGCGCCTGACGGATGCGTTATAGAAACAGCGTGACCTTTCTGGACTTTCTGTGGCTATCAGCATTTTGTGGAGGCGGTACACAACGCACTCTGTACTGTATGCATCTGTTCTCTACAGATACTGTCCTTAAAGGGGTTGGAGAAGTCCCCCACTCCTATCGCATCCGAGTGCACTGAATCCAGGTTTCATATTGAGATAAAGTTTGACTTTTCCATCTTGATTAAGGTGCTGCTGCTGAGCATTGCCACTTTAGTGAGGATATTACCTGTAATTGCAGCTGCCTCAGTAAATCTGTCATAAGGAATTAAAATGAACACAGTGGAAGAATAACCATAGATCAGAGGCAGACTCTGAAATTTGCACAAAAAGGACAGTCTTTTCCTGACTATAAATAATGATCATGCAGGCAAACTTTCAAAGACCCCAAAAAAAAAAGGTCCAGGAAAAAGATGAAAATGACATTAGGGACCAATTAGAATAAGAGAGAAGGAAAAAGATGTGATATGAATGACTTGGTAGTGACACAAGTGCCACATCTTCAGCCTTTTTTTGTGTGGCTATAACACAGGATAAGAGTAGCTGAGGTGACTGAACCAGCCGGTTTGGAGAATAACTACTGGAAAGACCAATTAAAAAAAATAATCAACTAGTAACATCTTGTTTCTGGAAAACACTGAGTCAAGGACAAAGTAGTCGTACATGATAAGTTGTCCAAGAACAGACTGTTACACACTTTGTTCCTTAACCAGCAACTAATGATACTTTTTTTTTTTTTTATCTGGAGATCTGAACGCTGACTGTTTGCTGAAAAGCACATAATCAATAACGTAGCATTACTTCACAGGTCAGGCATCACAGTGGATGGTTACAGGGAATGCATTATTAATCTAAAGTTACCTTGCCATTACTTACATACACCATTGAAGTGGACCAAAATAGCTACAGTAGGAGCAGCTGTCAGGATCCTCAAAACCAACACTGTGAAAGAACGAACCAAACTCCTCAGGCAGAAAAAAGAGCAATATTAAAATATTAATGCAGCTATTTGTAAGTTTTGCTATAGCTATACAGCCAGACTTAGCTTTCCACTTACTAGTCCCTAAGAGGAATTACAAGTCCAGCATCATGTGAATAATCACTCTTGCATTGCTTCTTTTTCTGTCACTTCTTCGACTGAAGTTAGCATGCTAACCAGCTAGAGCCGTTCTGACTGCACTGTCTTGTCACCTTTTGATAGTGAGTCACTGTAGCGACCAGTCAACCCTGAGGAAATTGCACTGCTTGGTGTTGTAAATGCAACAATGGAAGAGGTTGTTTATATGTGGCAACAGCAAAACTTATAACCAGCTCCTTGAAAAACCTTTATTTATTTACTTAATTTAGTCAATGACAGTGGTTGAAGCACCAGCTGTTATACATCAGAAATAATAATGAAGTTGTTCATTACATATTCTGTTTCTGGAATGTGTACAGAGCTGTACTAATGAATAAAAAAATAAGAAATCTGGCTACGTCTTAGACAAATATGTTTTTTTCTTTTTCAATTAGAAGACTTTTAATTATCACTTCACATGGATTCATATTTCCTGAAATATTCTCTTCAAATTAAATCAGGACTTGTTCTCCTCCTCAGTGTTATGCTAATGAGGATGAGGCAATCGTACCCCTGTAGACTGTTCACTCATCTGACTTGAGATCGTCTGAGACGCGCCGGCACATAGTTCACAAAGTCAAACACGTGGAACGCGACACAAGTTATTCCTCCTCGCAGGGTCAGACATCTGTGCATGTCCCAAAAAAAAAAGGAAAAGAAATATCCTGGGAACAATGGCTGCCTCTGCTTATAGTTTTAGTTATGATGATAGTCTAAAGAGAAAATCGATGGCAGCGTGTCTCTGGCTGAAATTCTTTCCACCAGGTAACGATGTTTTTCACACAGCAGCTGAACCTTCAAACTAAAAGCCTCCCACCATATGCAGCACTTAACTCACAGGTCGGTGCCTTTGTTCCCTGGGGTTGGACACTGTATCTGGAAAATTGATGCATGAATGCAGCAGCACACAGGTGAGGTTTGTGGAGAAAAACAGCCAAAGTAGCTGGACCACCGTGATCCTCTGGTCTAATAGTCTGTTACTTTGTCTTGGGGAATCAGTGTGTCCAGTTGCCATAACACCAGGACAGTGTACTGGTGTAGTGACTCTTCAGGATAGTCTCCCTGAACATGTCTGCTCTGTGCATACGCTGTGCTTCACCGAATCCCTTCACTTGCTACACCGCTACCAGGGTTTTTAATTTTTCTTACAACATTAGACTTCCCCGGTGTACTCCACCAATAGCTATAAAATGCTCTCTAAGGTACAGTATATAGCATGTTAATTGTACAACCCAGAGGTGGAGTGGTTTCTGGGTAAAATCAATCATTTTCCAAAAACGAGTTATTCAAATGTGCTTGCTCTTAATGAACACGATATCTATCATCTGTGGCTCATTAGGTTCCGCATAAGCACAGTCCATCATAGACTCATATTTAGATGATTCATGTCCTCATAAAGTGGGCAGTGCATCGTTATCTTTGCAGGATGGTTTTCTATACTTTGTAGCACAAATGATAATACGATACTAAATTAGATAAAACTGAGTCTCACTCTGTATCTTGATAATTGCCACAGTCAAAAATTGAAACATTCGTCAAAAATACAGCTCAGCAGTCATTGCATAATCGCGCCGGTTGCCAAATTTTGTCATTTTTAGTGGAACAAAGTCATTTATTAAGGCCTTCTTTTAAAATACAATCACTTGTCTCTGACAGAGATTTGTACAACTTCATGATCCGCAGCTGAATGATAAATGATTTGAATTCTGTTAATTTATTTGCACAATAAAGTGTTTAATTAGAGCTAATCTACATGGTAAACCGAATAAATGTTAAAATTTTTCGCACTGTTTATGCACCGTTTCTCTGCAAATTCAAGTGCTTTGATGT
The DNA here is from genome assembly GCF_045865225.1 of Trachurus japonicus. Taxonomy (NCBI): domain Eukaryota; kingdom Metazoa; phylum Chordata; class Actinopteri; order Carangiformes; family Carangidae; genus Trachurus; species Trachurus japonicus. The sequence goes on from NC_140923.1 coordinate 14,954,513, forward strand.
TTATCTTGTAAAGCCCATACTTGTTTACGCTGTAATATGAAAGAGTCGCTCATAGAGATGAGTTCACAGAGAATTGTCACCAAACTGCAGCTTCTCTCAGCCGTGTGAGGTGTTTTAGCATCTTTCAGCTAATTGTTGTGCCTTCTCAGCATGTAACCATTTTAACCATTTTATTCATTGTTTCTCATAACGTGGTTTTTGGCCATAACAGGCAGTTGGCTGGCTCCTGCATAAATACCCCAACATACATACTACCCTATTCAACAACTAACAAGGTTATCGAATAGCTGGTGAACATTGTCCAGCGTGTAGCAGCTAAAGCTCAATGGAAGCTGGAGCTAAATGGAAAGATTGGACATTTTTTTGAAATGTACTAATGATGCTGTTAGTTATCATGCACTCAAAGCTGCCAAAATGATCAACACAGGAACTATGTTGAAGTTTTCCTGTTGCCTCATAGCTAATGTTAGCATCAGGAGCTGTTTACACACCGGTTTAGAAGAAAAATTACAAGATCAGCATCAAACTTTGGTCCTTGAAACACCATGAGCTGTCCCCAGTAGTGAAAAACAACAACAACTGTACTGCCTCTAACACATCTTTTCTTCTGCTGAAGTTAGCATGCTAAACATCTAGCCCCGACTCAAAGCTTTTTTCCTTTCTTCACCTTAGATGTAGCTCTGCTCAGAGGATGAATTATTAACTCTTCTATCATATCGTGAAGACAACAACATGCAGTCACCACCACCACCAGCTCCTGGTAACGAACCATGTTCAGCCACAGAAAACATAAAAAAAAGAAAATCCCCTTTTAATTTACATATCTTAATGTTTAATAATACAAGCACAAACAGCCCCTTTACAAATAGATAATCATTGCTATATTAGGCTACTATGTGTGCATGAATTTAGAGATGGTGGAGTTTTTTTCCTCGCTGCCTCTACTCTTTGCACTAAGATAAGCTAAACATGTAGTGACTCCATCTCTGTACTTGTCTGATGTCATGCAGGTTTATCCACCTGAAGAGAATCCCAAACTGTTTTACATATGAAGGCAGGTCAACAGAGTTGTGGTGGGCTCACGCCCCCATAACAACAACATCCCCGCCCCAAACACACGTGTCTCGATGCATACTCGAGGAGACACTGGAGAGCTGGTCAGGTTGTAAGTGCTTTGGTCTGTAGTGTGTGCCATGACCCCTGGCAGGGCCTATTAGAGGAAATGTCTCTGTGGTCTACATGCCTCCAACCTCTCTGGCAGCCACCGAGCAACATCAATTACACCCACAGCAGCTCCAGCCTATAGCTACACTAGTATATTGCCATCACCACAGGGGTAATTGGTCCAATATATACTTCCAATTCCAAGCAAGTCGCAGCCTATTTTTTTCAGTCAGTCCACTTTGGTCCATGTTAAAATTGCTATTATGGCCTGTTTCGGTATGGGGTCCTGAGATTGAACAAGAAGGGAGGAGGAGCAAGATACTGTACCAACAGTCATCTCAGTGATCAGCTTTGAGATATTGATGCATGTAGTGCTGATGGAGTTTCTGTTTTGGTGCATGAAAACCTTTTATCAGCAGTGAGTCACCACATACGGTGCAGCAGAGCCGGGTAATGAGGAGTGTTTTCATTCTTTCTTTTGTTGCTTACTCCTCTGGGATGGATGTATATGCATGGTGCATCTCGACCCCTGCAGCGACTACGACTTAAATGTCCTCCTCTGCAGTGATGCACACATAAACTGTTGTTGGGATTGGACCTGTGACCTTTTCATTCACAAGACAGTTTCTCTCCCCACCAGGCCAACGCTGCAGCTTAAAGTGACTGGACAGTTCTGTAACAGACAGGATGACAACAATAATTAACTCCATTTATTACAGAGTCCTGGATAATGTAAATGTCTCATGTCATTTCTGTTTATAATCCCTAACTTGACTGATATTAGTCATGACAGCCAGTGTGCACACACGCACACTTGAATGCTTAATGCCGGACGCACATGTGGTGAAATTATACACACATGCATAAACTTGGTGTTAAATTAATTCAATGAAGCTTTATTGGCATGACATTATGATCAAAAATGTCTTTCCTCAGATTATACACACAGTAAACCGAGCGACAGCAAGAAGAGATAATAAATAAACTCAGCATATTGAATAGCACAGACAAGCACAGACACACATATAGTAAAGCTCTGCGTTTACATGCATGCATGCACAATTAGGGAAACATTCACTGGGTGTATGTGTGTGTGTGCAGGCTCGGTGTGGATTGTGCATCAGATGAAAGGTCAGTGGAAGTACATCGCAGCCCAAAGCGCTCTATGTGGTATACATTGGAAAAGACAGGGTGAGCAAGAGCCACACACACATGCGCACGCACAAACACACACCTGTACACAAAACATTTCACACATTCAAAAGGCAACCGCAGCATGCAGATGTGTACCACGCTTGGACAGTTGCACACAGAAAACAAATATAAACATGGTGCCGTGGACGCTGCACCACAAAAAAGACAAAGACAGACACATGCAGAAGCACACATGGGTGCACACACACACACACACAGAAACACCAGGCCCCCTGGCTGAGGCACTGGGGCCAATTAGGATGCCAAGGCCAATGCATCATCTGAGGGAGCCAGCTGTCTGTGGGCTGCCCTGATGTGGCTGTCCTCACTGTGCTATGTAAGCCCTCTGCTCCTGGGGGCCTGGACCAGCTCTGACACACACACACACACACACACAGGCGTACTCTCCCTCACTCTGTCTCTCAACAGGAGACATGTAACAGGCAACAGGTTAACCGTTTGGCTCCTGCAAACACTGCAATTCCACTTCCCAGTTTGAATGATTAATGTTACTCCATGTAGCATTTTTAAACATTAAACAAGCACAGTCGAGATGATCAGTATCGTCTTCCTCACTGTAGTTTTGCTGTTGGTGGTGATGTGTTGTTTTTTTTCTCTCCAAAAGTAAGACCTCATTTCTCATGAATAATGTTGCAGCTTCTTCGGGTAAAATCTATTTCTTTGTCAGTACCGAGCAGGATAAGCATGTCAGAGATGTTCTTGTTTTTCTCTCCATTTTCCCCCGACTTCACTTCCTCCACATTCCACCATCTGCTCGTGTAAAATCTTTGCAATCTTTATCTCTGTTTGTGCTGGATAAACAGCACCGACCCAGTGGCACATCAAGTGAAACGCAGTGTAGAAGCTGGAAGGCTCTGTCAGTCCCACACTTTGCTTTGCTGGTGGTAATTACACAAATGTCTCCAGATGCGTCTCAGAATATTTTGAAGTCGCAGCATCACACGCGCTAAATATAAGAAAACGCTGATGACAACACTGAATATAAAAAAAGAAGGGGTTCACGCTAAATGAGTCACATTTCCTCCTAAAAGAGATATTAATCAGAGACAGACTGTGATATCCTTCGTCGTTGCGTCTGCGTTTTACCAAGACGAAGACACAGTTGATGATGTGCAGTAGAGTCCAGTTAAGTGCTCGACCTTGACCATCTGCTGGGTGGGAAGAGGGGCTGACGTCTCCCAGAGGACGGACAGAGGTGCTGCTGAGGGTGAAGGAGAGACAGAAACCAAACAGACCGACTCGGAAAACGGGCAAATTCAATTAGATGTTAAGGACGGTTTGACACCAAAAAAGTTTAATATTTGATATTATTTAAAACTCCAGATGTAGCTCACCTTCATACCATCCATTGATTTGCGTTTTGTTGGTACAAAAATTCAAGGGTACGTTCGTTCAAACTGCTGTTAGAGCTAACAGGCTACATACAAATGACCTGATGAAATGTTCTATTAATAACACAGGGGTGACGGACCATGCTGGAAAAATGAAGCAAGAGTTGAATGTTAAACAAGCAGATCTGAAAATAATTGTATTGACAAATCTCTCTCTAGCCTGATAAAACAATTTCAGACAGTCACAATAATAAAAGACTTGGTTACATCAATAATGATAAACTATATTTATAAACCATCCTCCATTACAGTAAATGTCCTTCCAAATGCTTAACAGGAGGAAAAATGACACATTTAAAATAGTAGCTAAATGATAAAGTCCATAAACAGAGGGCATGGTAAATCCCACCTGTCACCTCATTTACAAACATACATTCAACTAGATCTGAGATTGAACCTTCAAACTAGAACTGCAATCCTGTGCTGGAAAAGTCGGGATCAATCCTCTGACATCCACCACGGGATTGTTTTTTTCTTTATTGGCGTCCACATTTACAAGTTCCTCTCAGACACAAAAGGATCCTGTTCATTATGTTGCCAACAACAGAAGAATCTTTGGACATCTGACAGCGACTATACGGGGGCGACTTTGCATTTGCGAATAATGCCACCCAGCTTTTGGGAGGATATGGGAACTTTCTCCTGTTATTAGCTGTTAGCGCTATAGTGAAATCATTTGGGTGTAAAAGCTCAGACAAGCGTTCTGTGAGCCAACAAAGTGTAGGCACCAATTAATTGTCAGTGGACTAGTTCCAGGTTTTGTCACAGATCACAGGATTTCTTGCCTAGTTTCTAGATTTAGTAGACATTTGTTCTTTTAACAATTCACATTTAAGCTCCCACATCAGACAATTAATATACATGCTCTTTTTTTCTCCCTCTCCGTTTCTCACGTTTTTTTTTAAACAGGCAAGAATCCGTTTGATGGCTCATTGTTATGTGACACGAGGCCGCAGAGGTTTCGCTTCGATCGCTGTTTGTTTATCTGAATCTCGGGGCATGTGTGTTTGAACGGAAATGGATTTTAGCCGAGGCGCAGCAGGAGAGAGCAGTGCAGGCAAAACACGCTATAGCTGCTGTGGGTGCGACACAAGTTCCTCTCGAGGGCAAACAACGCAGAGGCCTGTTGCAGGGGATGATAATTGAATGAAATAGAGATTGGATTGGAAGCTCCTGTCACTGCCAGAGACATCGGCAGGTTGATGACTCGTCGCCTCGGGCCCCCAGGGTCTTGCTGGTGAGAAAGAAACAGCCTGTTCGGATGGCTCAGTGCGTTTGCCTTTAAACTGTCCTGCTCGGAGCAGGTGGGGTTATAACCGCACGCTGGATTGGACGGTCATATATTTATACAGCACAAACAGCCGCACGCGATCTTGCCTTTTTCCTTGCAAATATGCAGATGCTCACACAAATTGAGGCTTTCAGTTAAGTACAAGTATGCGCGCACACAATCTTACACACACACACACACACAACTCACAGTGAGCAAAAACAAAAGAGGGAATGGGAACCCTTTCAGTTTTAATTAGTCACTGCTGCTGTGTTTTGGAGGCGGTGCAGGGGTCAACAGTAATTGGGTTGTTTTCATATTGAGGCATTCAGAGCAGAACGGAGGGATATGGGTCACAGCGAAGTGATCCCTGAATCCCACTGCCTGCTTTCCACCCTCTCTTCCTGCCCTCCCCCTCCTCCTCCTCCTCCTCCTCCTTCACTTCTTCTTCTACCCCCATCCGTCCTGGCATCAGCGCGGTCACTGGAAAGACTTGTGTATCCTGGCAGCCCTGGCAACTGGAGAGGGGCCACGGCACCGCCCTCCCCGCACAGCTCCAAGTCAGTTCTCACCAAGACCAAATGGAGGAATCTGGAGAGCTCGGCCGTTCCATGAAAGAACGGGCTTCTGGGAACATGTCTGGGAAAATAGGAGGAGGCGAAGACTCAGAATGAGGCAGAGGAATCACAGTCCCTGGAAGTAATGCCAGGATTTTCTTCACCAGCAAAACCCAGAGCGCCAAAGTGTGCGGTGCCAAGCCAAACTTAGAGAAGCCAGCTTCAGAACATAGAGAGGGAGATGATAGAAATGGTAAGATGACGGAAATGATTCAGTGAGAGCGCTACTGTGGAGGATAGACACCGTCCAGATGGTCAGCTCAGTGTCTTTCGATAAATTATTCATCAGCTTCTTTCAACGTATGACGCCCGAAGCGTAAAACTTTATTTTTGTTTCATATTCATCATGGATCAAACGTGAGGAGTATTCTTATCCGCACTTGTTTTATGACAATTGCATCACATTAATATGGAGAGTATGCATCAATTACACACAAATGCATAATGAATGTGCATACAGTGGGCTCTCCAAGCAGCTAAGTACCTTTAAGGGGTAGTGCGAGACAGCAGGACAAAAGGCGGCGGAGTTTTCCGAGCTGATTGCACCAGTCAGGTTGGAGCGCTATCAAAATGATGTTGGAAGGGCCGTTTTCTGACAGATGCGCATTAAGATGAAATGGCCTTCAAGGACTCTGATATTGCAAGGCTGGTCATGATAAATTATAAAACCAAGAAGCTGCCAGGTTTAGGTCTCCACAGGGACACCTCTCATGTACAGTAGTTTACTGCAATTTGTCTTTCTTTTAAATGTATTTTTCATTGGCTGGCTGCTTTGAAGCTTTTATCGCAGCAAAAAAAAAAGATAAAGAAAAGAGGAACAGTTTGTTTAAAACTAATATGTTTACCCAGGCAACCAAACTTCATTGTGTTTCCTCAGGCTTGACGTCACCGGCCGCTGTGTTTTACACTAAGCAAGGCAAGATGACGCCAGAAGACGTCTGGAAATCGAAAGTTGAGATAAAAATAGGAAGAACATTTGTTTGAGCTGCCAATTGACCATTCATAATGATCCTAACCCCAAGCAGCAATTGTTCAGTCATAGCACAGCAGCTGTAACTAGGCACGACAGGCATGTCAAGCTTTGGTTCTGTCCACATGTTGAAGTGGTGTTCATGGCACTGCAGAGAGGAGAGGACTGAAGGTTTTGGTCCTGTAGCTCATGTTCAACAACTAAAGTGTGAGAGATGGACGTTTTTCGTCAGGTTGATTTTTACCAACAGTAAGCGTCACCTCCCAGGCAGAGTCGTCAGCATATGACTAGCTCACTATTATTTTGCAGCAGACAGATTATTATGTAAGTCCAATTCAGGGCCAGCACACTGTCAATGCCAAAACCAGAGTTAACACCAGTTCTGGATGTTTCCAACTGTTATCTCAGACATTAGTGACAAGTGACTTTAAAGGATTTTGGACATTTACCAGACTTGAGTTTTGTTTGAATTGTTGTTTTCCCTCAAATTATTTTTTCATCTAAAACTGAAATGGACTGTTTAATGAGGAATCAGAAACCAGTTAAATTTGCAAAAGTGTATTTACTTAATGCATTTATTACTGGACTATAACACCAGAGCTAACCGGTTCTCTTCTCAGTATAAAGCCCAATGCTGGTTCTTTTATACTGGGCTTCTTCGTCGACTGTTAACCAGGGTCTAGTTAACTTATACCTTTAAATAACATGTAACATAACTTCTCAGCCACAGTGTGTGTCAGTTCTTGGTGTTGCATGTCTGATGGAACATATTTTCTCCTATTAAAGGCAAAGTACCAGCCTGTACTTCACCTGTATTCATGTAAACGTGACACTTCAGGTCTTTGTCTTTATTGAGTTTAACATGCATAATTGTGTGTTGTGGTGCGAGCATTTCCAGGTGATGTACAGTACACCTTAGTTCTGTTCCTCCTGTGTGGACTCACATGGAGCACCAGAGCTGCTGCTGCTGCTGCTGCTGCTGCTGCTGCTGCTGCTGCTGCTGCTCCACCACCTGTACAGACATGGCAGTAAATGTTACAATATGTGCGGAGCCATAATTGTCGTTTTTCATTTTTAAGACACAATTTTCTTTTTAGTGTCACAATCAAATGAAAATGATAAAATATCAAATGAGTTTTCAGCCACCTCAGTGAGCTAATGTTACCACATTTGCTGTCATCTGTGCTGATTTAAAATAAGGAGTAATTTTTTTGTCTGTCTGACTATTAGCACTGTAAAGTGAAAATGTGCAGTGCTACAGTAAAAAGCTTGTAGCTACAGTAACTAACAGGTTTGGGCGTAATGAAGGGTCAGATCTGGACCAATTAGCATCTTCACTGTGTTACAAACTGCCTCTGAAAAATAATTTTCCCATCAGGCTTTTTTCAGTTGTTTATACAATTATAATTGATTTAAAAGCTATTAATTGATTTTCATTAAATTCTATTAGCACCACAGAAAAAAAAAATCTTGGTATGTGCTGCAAAATTAAAAAAAGAAAGAAAATAAATTCCCCTTTTGCACAGATTTACACTCAACACATGCTGCATCCTCTTCCAAGACAGAACACAGGGTTTGCCACAGCACAGTGGTGCTCCTTGCCGTCTTGCAGCTGGAAAACACACAGCGGTCCGTGCCAGGGATTTAACATCTTAACATCTTTCTACTCACTGGTTCTGCTCTCTAATTCAAGGCCAAACTACCACCACAGTATCCTCACATCTCTCAGCAGCATTGGCATTCCCCTCTCCTGTGCTGCTTTATTTCACTTCCAGCGTCCACATCAAATTCTTTGGAATATTATGTCTGCAGAAAGCCGTCCAAAGAAAACCCTGTTGCGGGCGGCCAGATTCCAGTTTCACAGGAAACTAGAGGAAAAACTAGAGGAGCAGAAGTGATTTTCGCATTCTGCTCCGGCTCACGCTTTGAATCATCATTAGTGTGATTAATTTTCCCTCCAGTCCTACAATCCTCATTGGTGATTCCCCTCCAACACTTTGGCCGCACTCCGCACAAGTGACAAATGTGTTCCCATGGAAACAGACCTGTCATGCCATTGTCACCGCTGGCCTGTCACATGAAATCCAGCTCCGCCAGAGAGGAACCAGCTGGTGACCTGACTGATCTCCCATCAGTACAACAGTGTGATTTTTGACAACCAAGTTGCTTTTAAACTGCGTATGAGCTCCCGCTGTCATTGTTAGACACATACATGTAGCAGTGTCTTTTGGTCCCTTTGTCTCTCCGCTTCCCTTCTCCCCCCACTCTGTCTCTGTCTATCTGTCATCATAAATCCCTCTTTTACTTTTCCTCCCATGGTTTTGTCTTCTACAAAGCCCCAGCACATATCACTGTGATGACACTGGCCAACTGAAATACAGCAGCCTTAAGGGGAGAAAAAAGTTTTGCTATCCTATTCCACCAACGGTCGGGAAATGACTTTGCTCACATGGCTCAAAAAGCTCAGGAAAGTTGCCAGTGATCAGAAAGAGGGTACAAGGTTACGACAGAGAAATAGATTTTTCACTCTGATGAAATTGTCCCCACTGGGGAGAGAGACTGTAATTCTTTGACAAGTGAGTCATTGTGGCAACTATAGGGATTAATTATAGAGGAGGTGTAATTCAGAAAAGTGTGTACTGTAATTCACACCTCTCCCCCTTCACTCACAATCTGAATGAATAATGTGACCTCAGACTACAAAACAAATCAGTGCACTTAAGAGAAAAAGTGAAGCTCAGTTGTTACTGTGGTGCAAACGCTAAAATGTGACTCTGCAAGGGCAACATTACCTGGAAGTGGCTGTTTCATAGAGACAGTCGGCTCTTTGAGGAAAACAAAGCCTTCTTGTCGTATTGTAACATCGTGTGCACAGAATTGAAATGTTTTGAACTCCCCCAGGTTGCTGGTCAGTATTGATATCAGTCAAACTCTACACACTCACAGTGAAGAAGCTAACATCTTTAAAATCAGGAAAACATGTTTGTGTGTCCATGTTTATTTCCCATGTCCCAAAAGTTGGGATGAACGATAACTGTTTTTTTTGCAACAATACCGATAACCGATAACTTCCTGCCTCTCATAACCGATGCCGATACAGATAACATTTCTAATAGTTATACACACCTGAGGTTAAGAAAGGCTAAGATGTAGTGAGTAAAGATGAATTTAAAGGGATAGTTCAACATTTTGGCAAATTGTCCCATTGCCATAATCGCTATAGTCATAGCAGTAGGTTCGTTACCTTTATTTGTCGGTGTAAGCTATTTTTAGAATGGCGGAGCGAAGCAGCAGGCTGCTCAGAGCTACGCTATGGAGGCTAAAGGAATTTCTTGGTTTCCCTCATCAAACTCATCAAATACACAACCCAACAACTTTGTGACCTGCACATTCACCACACTATGAGATAATAATGGAACGTTACGAAACAGAGCCGTTTTCGAGGTAAATACAGGGTAAATACAGAGTCTGCTTGCTGAAAAACTGTCCCTGAACGTAACGCGCATCAGCGGTTTTGCATGAATTTACCTCTTAAACGGCTCTGTCTTGTAACGTTCTGTTATTATCTCATAGCGTGGTGATTGTGCAGCTCACAACTTGTCCACGACAGCGTTCTGGAGTTGTTGGGTTGTGTATTTGATGAGTTTGATGAGGGAAACCAAGAAATTCCCTCCATAGCTGAGCAGCCTGCTGCTTCGCTCCGCCGTTCTAAAAATAGCTTACACCGACAATTAAAGGTAACGAACCTACTACTATGACTATAGCGATTATGGCAATGGGCCAATTTGCCAAAATGTTGAACTATCCCTTTAATATTATAGCTCTCTGACTTCACAGAATAACATAACTGAAATCGCAATAAAAACAACAACAGTTATGACTTTTCAAATATCAACATTTATTATCATTTCAAATCAATTCAGGGGTAAATGGACTGAAATATGGACTGATAATTATCAGCCAATATGGGGCCAATAATTATCTGTACCAATAGTTATCGTGCATCCCTAAGTAAAAGCAAAGCAAACTAAACACACCTTTAGATTCTGACCAGATATGCAGTGGTTGCTCTTTTCTGATCCTCTTGAACAATGTATTCACCTCTTTTTCATACGTAGCCCTTGTTTGCACAGAATATTGCAGACAGGGTTGCTTAGACTGTATACAGTGCTGGCCAGAGCATAAAATACGCTCCACGTCCACGGTAAATGTGATAAAGGCGTAATGAAGGCAGCGGCAGTAGTTTGGTTTTCTGGACGGCTTCATTGAGCAGTAAGTTGAGTTGATTAGCCTCGGGTTCCTGTGCTTTCTGACTCCGGCGCAGCAGTAGGCTGCAGTCTAAGCACTGAAGAATGAATGTCGTGATATGAACACCTCTCTCCATCTGCTACTGTTTTAATCAGTCTTATTGTGCAGTGTCTGTAGGCTGTTTATCTGTGGCTAACTGAGTCTACCCACAGCTCAGCTCAGTGAAGTGCATCCAACACGTCGACCTCACTCCCCTTTCGTCTTAATCCAACCCTCAGCGAACGCTCCCCTGATTAGACATGGCTCTCAACATATGTGTCTTTGCTTTCACGAGGTGGGAGGAGGCAAATCAATAGTCTCACAAAAACTGTCTTTGGATTTTAAACATAAAGGCTCCAGTCAGTTGTGTGTGCGTGTGCGTGTGTGTGTGTGTGTATAATGGGTCAGGTGCCATTTTCTGTGAAATTTCTTTTCCTCAAGATACAGTAGGAGCTCAAGAACACATACGCCGGCTTCACTTTCCATCGTAGCATCTTTCAAAGAGACAAATATTGATGAAAGAGTTACATAACGCTTTTCTTCCTCTCTCTGGTGCTCTGTTATCTTTTACTCTTTTCCCAAAACAGTTCATTAAAAAAAAAGAAAAAAAGAAGAAGTACAAAAGAGCAAGGCAGCAAATTTCTTCCACTAAATCGAGGGCTTGTGACATTGGTGAAATCCTGCTTTTTATTTTAATGCATTTGCTGTATGCACCGGCTTACATCTGCTCCACTCCTGCTCTGCAATATGCGATGAACTGATTAGGAATATCTGCATGAATTATTAATGAGACGTATTTAGGAGATTGTTCATATTTGAGGGGTCATAAAGCTCAAGGAGTGGTTTGACAAATAATCATGTGGCAAATTTAAATATGTCCCTTAAATTTTACTGCAGTGTGCCGAGAAAATCGACCCCAGTGGCTGCAGAACTAACCGATTCAAGTTGATGTAAATCTTTACAAGAGGCGTAAAATGAAGGGAAATAATCCCACAGATGTGAGTTATACAGTTTACAGGAAGGCTTTTCTGCGCTGTTTTTCCTTATGGTGATGAAGGGCTAGAGGTCATAGTTTACACGCCATTATATTGCCCCTACACGACTTGGAAAAGATAGATGCAGCCCGACAGTTGCTATCAGGGCTCTGTCTGTGAACTGTATGGACCTGGCCGCAGAGAGGGAGGACTCGGGACATATTGCTTTGGTTAATGACTGGTGACACTTGCAAGATTTGTGATCTTTGAAGGTCGTGCCCCTGCTGAAGTCACACAAGGAGGGGAATAAGTCGTGGGCTGATCCCTGCTGAAAGCTGCAGGAATGGACATGGTCGTGATTCATCTCTGTCTCATCGCTCCTGCTGCTGGGAGCTTCCATGGACGGCCGCTCTCTGTGACACTTTCTTCACTGGCCAGCTCTCAGCCAGTGACAGCAGCCATGTGCTAAAATGCAGGCAAGTGTGGTAGAAATGGAGGCACTCTGTCTTCCTTTGCACAGACCAGACAACTGTTTTCTAGTAAAGGGGCGTATAAAAGTATAAACGTATCACCGTCCCTGTTCGCTACATCTAGAGGCTCGTTTTTGTAGCTTTGATCAACATGGTAATCAGTTGTAATATAAGGGTGAATTCCAATTCCTATCTTAACCTTCAATCTTAACCCTCAATCTCAAAAATGTGCACTCCCACTAAATGCTAGTGCTGTCCCAATTCTCAGGATGTTGAGTTGAGGGACAAGTTTAAGGACTGTATCGCCCTCAATATTGAGATTCTCCAGTTGATAGAGATGTAAATATTACGAAAACCATTGTATTATCTTAGTTTAGGCCCATTTTATGGATTATTTACCTCATTGTTGCATAACATTTATTTTTTTATTTTACAATCTTTTGTCAATAGCCGGCCAGTGTGGACAAGCCATGTTGCTATCGTTTAGTTACAAAATGGTCATTTTTCTCGGTGGTAATGTAGTTGTTAAGTTGTTTGATCAAGAGGGTTAGGTTACAGCCTACAGTACGTAAAATGTTTGCACCATAATGTTATAAGATGACCGGGCTAATGTCGTCTCCCGTAGCCACAGAGTTATCCAATAATAGTTACAGCTGGTGTTTACCTTTCAATAAGCCATTGTATGCGCTGACTTTCAGCTGAATATGTCCGTGGTTGTCGTATTTATACTGATTATTTGTCTGAATATCAACTTATAACTAACTCAACTAATTTATAGGCTACAAAAAACAACAACTAATAATGGAAGTAATAACTGACAGATAGTCCACAACAATTTCAAAAACATGGACCTGATGAACCTGTCGATGATAGCTGCGTTTGTGGCTTATGATTAAACTGGCGGGGTGTCCGATTTCTAATTCACAAAATAGCCCTTAACACTTGGTTTTGAGGGCTACTAAGATTAAGGATTGAGCTTGAGGGTTAAGATAGGAATTGAAATCCCCCCTTTGACAAAAATGAAAACAATATATACTGTATGTTTATTTGAAATATTTCATATATTTATTTTTGTCAACCAACATCCTGAATAGACAAAACCCACCAATCCCATTTACAAGAATTTCCTTGGCAGCTAAACCAGGGTATATGTTTATATGACTCCAACGCATCATTACACACTAATAAGCCACTGCATTTTATGGCTGTATACAATGAACATTCCCACACTTGATACATAGAACAAAAAACCCAAACTACAATACCCAGATGTTTTACTTTTTATATACCTACCGAGTCTATTCTTTTCCAAATGGAGTCATGCACTTTTGACTTACTGTATTTTAAAAGATTTATATCTTTAGTAGGCACCAGCGGGCTTAATGCTGAGCACCACAGACAGGGTGGAGAAGCTAAAGAGATGTATTGTGAGGCAGACATGGTTTTGGTTTTGGTCTTGTGTTGACAGAGAGTGGAGTATAAAACAGCGCTAGGCTCTTACTTTAATTGCAGAGATCTGTGAATCACCACCACCACCTCAACCCTCGTGTTAGCCAAACCTATTTAAAAGGGACAATAACAGAGGAACTGTGTAATTCAAAGAGGATCTGAGACTGACACTGAGCATTCAGGTTAGTCCACTTCAGGTTTTGTCTACAGATCTATTGCTTTAGATGATCTGTCTAAAGCATTTAAAGACTTTCTGCTCTGATTGTCCATTCCTACGTCTGAAGAATTGCTCTGGTCATGAGAACTGTTATTATAGCTCAAAGAAAAGAAAGACTAAACTCTGACAATGAATTTTAACAAACCAAAATCGTTATTTCATTCCTGCTCTCAAAAACAGTGTGGAAAGCATGATCGATATGTGCCATCCATCCACAGCTCTCATTTCTCAGACCCCCTCACCCCCGCCCGCCCACCCACTGACAAAGACTGACAAAGATGTCAGTCTTTTTATGGTACTCACTCATCCTATGCACATTGAAAGTATTAAGATTCATGCTGGGATTCAGAGGAATTAACCATGGTGGATTTAAACACCCTATCTCTTGTGTGCTTTGTCTTCATTAACCCAAAGATCAATATGTCATTGGCTCAATTACGGCAGACATTGATGACATTGAGCCCGCCATCCTATTTGTTCCAAGTCACTTCATCCCACCCCTAACCCCACGGTAGGCTGTTCGTATACCAACGCAACCGCCTGCATCTCCCACCATCTTGGGTTTTGCCTCCTGCAAGACAATTTTCATAATAGTGTTTGTGGAGTAAACAGAGCTTGTTATGATTGTGTGTGCAAAGCTCATGCACATGCCCCATGGGAGAGAGGTTGGCTAATAGAGATTAAAGTGTGGCAAAAGGAATACCAAAATAACAAGGAGAAACTAGAGCTGCAGAGAAGGCAAAAAAAAAAGTGAAGGCTGAAAGTGAATGCTGCTGCTGCTGCTGCTGCTGCTGCTGCTGCTGCTGCAGAGGGACTGATGAGGTTTTACTTAGTATGATCTCAGCTGATAAATCACATTTCCTGACTCCAGCACATGGCTCTACAGGTGCCTTGATATAATGCTAATTCACAACCCAGAAATCCGTGCTTTGTTATGCATGCATTTTAAATTGTGCAAAGACAAAAAAAAGAGAGAAAAAAAGAAAAAAACAAGACCTTGAAAGTTTTTCTGGTCAAGAAAGTTGGACTTGACACAACTGTAATTTTTATTTTATTCAGTTTTTTTTTAAATGAATAAATACAAATCACAACAAAAAGCTGTTTTGGTTTTTGGACAATTTTATTGCATTAAAAAGTTGTTTTTTTTCCCTTCTGCTTTTTTTTTCTTTCTTCAATGCAGAGCCATTTCAGCTCAGTTCCATAAAGAACCATTTCAAAAGGGCTTTACATTACCCCATTACATTTTTCAATTTCATCATACAGAGGCAGAGACAGAAAGGCTCTGATGTCGGATCACAAAAGTGCAGACTAGTGCTCCTGATGAAATACTGGCTTTAGCTCCTCTGTAGTCGCCCAGCGCTGTCCTCACGCTGCTCTTCATCTGTCGCACGGCGACACCAAAAAAGAAGCGATTCAGGTTTGTGATGAAGATACAGGTCAGCAGAGCCGGCCGCTTCCTGGTCAGAGTCGAGATGAGCAGGTGTCATGAAGCCGTGTTTAATAGGATCTCCCCAAGCCTCTTAGACATATTCCATCACTCCAGAGCTGTGTCCCACTTTCTGGTTGATATTATTCCTCATATCTTTGGCCGGTCTGGTTTGTTGCTGTGTTGTGAACCAGCGAGTCATTTGCGGTAAACTGTCATGTCTGCATACTGCTCATTTGCTCTAATGGCACTGCAATTTTTATTACCTTTGGGTAACACTTTTAATAAGTATGCTGAGAAATGTTTGACTTGTATTGAAAGCAGGCAGGTCGGGTGTCTGCAGAAATACTCCTATTTGAACAGGGATTTACTCAGTAACCACTTTATGTTTTAGATATATTTAATTAAAGGTCTAACACTTTTCAAGGCAAACACCTCCCACTCGTGCGTGCTGACCTGCTTTTCATCCTTCATTTAAAAAACAAGCAGTGTGAGAGACTGTTCCTGACTGCCATACATAAACAACAACAACAACAACAACAGGCAGACATAGCATTCCCAGGGCAAGACCTTAAACGACACACAAACATACACAAAGGCACACATGTCTGCCCAGCTCATGACCTGCTCAGACAGCCTGGCACAGCACACCGTCTGTCGATTGTATGGTCAGCTGCTCATCACAAAGCCTCTTGGCCGCTTCTGTCTTTATTTAGTCCTGTCACCTAGCTGGCTATGGGTCAGCTCTGGCTTGCAAAAGGGCTTATTTCCTTACTTAGGTTGCTGCAGCTCACATCCCTAGAGAGAGGGACAAAGACCATTGTAGACTTTCCGTCTTCATCGCTCACCGGACTGCCCGCTGTGTGTGGGAGCTTTGGCTGCTTTGTTGGTGGTTGTGGCGGTGAGACGATGAAGGTCTGGCCGTGGTTAAATTTAGATTTAAACAGGCATCATGTTTTGTTCTTTTTTCCAAAGCTCTTCACAAGGCCAGAGCAGACACGACAGAGCCATGAAATGTCCTCAGACCGCACCAACAGGGGCTGTGATACCTAAAAGAGATTTCTGTGTTAACATAATCAAGGAGTGGATGCTGCGGGGATGATGTGTTTTTGTGGGCCAACCTGGAAGCGAGCCTCACCCTGGTTTTTTCTCAACAAAAAGCCTATGGGATTTTAAAAATTGGCTTTTAGGCTACTGTGGAAAATAAAGGTTGATGAGACTTAGGCTACACATTTTGTTCAGCAGGAGAATCTTCACAAATGAACAGAAGTAAAAGCTATAACGATATAGGCTCTTAATGAATAACACCAGGGTCACATGATTTCAGCCACTATAGCCTTCATTTAATGTAAGCTTGCATCCTCTGCAAAAGCTTTTGCTCTTAATAATTTCTAAAAGAATCAGTATAAAGACAACATGGCCTTGACAGCCTCATTTAGCCACTTGTTAGCAGCTTCCTTTTTACGATATATAAAAGCATAGAAACATAAAGAGCACAAGGTATTCACTGATTAATTGATGTGATGAAATAAAACATGAAAATATCTTAGCTTGTGTCAAATACCTAATTTCAAACCTATTAAAAAATAACTATGGACTTCTGCACAGGAGAAACAGAGGTGCAAATAGCTACTGATACTAAATGTCAGGGTTTTAGGACTCATTACTGCAGCGCTATGGTTTGATATTTAGGGAATTAGAGAATATATTTGTTCCTAATGTTGGTTAAGTTTGATTAAAGATTGACACTAGTCTCTAGTATAAATATCAAGCTGGAGCTGTGATGTGATTAGCTTAGCTTACTAGCTGTTTACCCCCTGCTACTACCAACCAACAGTTCAAATGTTAACTGATTGTTAACATGTTTGACTTTCATGCTAGCTATTTCCTATGTTTTCAGTTTTCATTTGAAGCTAATAACTTAAGCTAATGGGCTACTCAAGAAAAAAGAAGAAAGTGAGTTAGTGTGAGAAACATCTAGATAGTTTGAAGAGCAAAAAAAAAAAAAAACATTTCAAAATATTACTGAACAACTATGTGATAGGACTGATTAAGTAAAACCACTTTTAAAACCACTCTCCACCACTCTCAGGTGTATAGCCTAAAGATAATAGTGTGGCATGCAGTAATTACTCAGGATGATGGGATACCTATATACAGTAGATATGTAACCTAATAGTTGCGCAACCCTGAGTAGCTCCATGCAGCACTTACTGTAGAGGCGTCTGAGACCTGCATTAACCCCTGCACTGCCGCCACAGAGGCAAGCATGGAGATTGATATTTTCCAGGCAAACACAATTAAACCTGTGGGTTGAAATACATCATCAGAGGCTATGTGAGGGAGATGCAAGCATCTGTATCCTGACATGTTGTGCAGCTTCCTGCCTCCTCTCACATAATGCTGCACATTTGTCACCCCCGCTCCCAGTCCCGCCTACACACTGGGCCGCTGATGTGCGGGAGAGTTCATGCTCTCTGGAGTGGCAGCCTCACTTTTATAGCAACAAGGTGGTGTGGGGCGGACACACTCACTGTCGGACATATTCATTATTCAATAAACATTTTACATATTCCCAGTTATGAAAGCACAATTCTGTCTTGGTGTGATTATCTTTTGTGGCTGAGCGCTCCAGGATATCAGGAGAGATAAACCCAGCATACCAATCATCAATGGCTCCCAGGAAGGGCAATAATGATGTATTAAGTAGGCAAAGCGAGACAAGGCAAATTTATTTGTATAGCACATTATCATAGATAGAGGTCGTTTAATGTGCCTAACAGACATAAAAGAAGGATAAAAAACATGAGTAAAAATCATAACAAATGATAGTATAATATACAATAATGGTTTTAAGAGAAGAAGATCTTGAATATTCTCTCTTTGTCACTGCAAGTCAATATTAGACTGAAAAGCAAATCATTTGTCACCAAGGACATGTATTTTACCAGTTTTGACCTTTGATTTTCTGCCGTCTTTCGCTACTGTAGACGTCACCTTAAACTAGAAAGACGAAAGCCATAACATTTTTTTTCCCAACATAATAGGTTTAATACAATCGGGTCAGTGCCACTACAGAGATTACATTGTGTGCAGTGTTAGAGTTTAAGGTGGAATTAGGTTAGGGGTTAAGGTAAAGGTTGAGGTTAGGCATGCATTGTTGAGGGTTGGGGTTAAGGCATAAATAGAGTAATGAATAGAGTGCACTAACACAGAGTGGCTGTATGTGTGCATGTGTTTGTACAGTTTTGTGTACTCCTCTGCGTCTGTGTCTGTTTCTGCGACTCTGAGCTATATTGAAAAGATAATCTGTGTTTTTGTGCCATTCCTGCCAAAAACAGTAGACTGATAACCTGATTTGCTGGTAACCTTACACTTGGGGGACACTGATGACAAATACCTTCCTGGGAGGCCTTGGCAGCCGCAGCCCATATATTACAGAGGGGTCACCTTGGCCCGGTCCCCATCTCATCACAAAATAGCGTTCAGTACCTTCTCAGTGTGGACAAAGCCATACTTCATGCTGCCATATATCTTACCTGCCGGAGCATCTCGGGATGTATCAATATAAATAGCACAGAACTGATAAACTCAATGCGGATCCTTGCAGTGTTCTGCAAAAACGATAATATTTTCTACAGCGTTCCTGAGATAAAAACTGCCTGCTCTCTGTTTCACATGAGAGATTGGACTCTTGTCTACACAACACAAACACACACACACACACACAGAGCCACACACATATCCATGGAGCCAGGCCTACAAACAGACATGAAAACAGTCATGCAGAGTTTCATCTAAGACAAGTATAATGTAAGATTAAGTATTGATGTGTCACAGCAGCATCGCCTGAAGTATGAAACAGTATCTGGCGTGCATTACAGTAACTGCA
Organism: Trachurus japonicus; assembly: GCF_045865225.1. Classification (NCBI taxonomy): domain Eukaryota; kingdom Metazoa; phylum Chordata; class Actinopteri; order Carangiformes; family Carangidae; genus Trachurus; species Trachurus japonicus. The sequence continues at coordinate 14,973,855 of NC_140923.1, forward strand.
AAAGACAATAATCCAAAATGTGGAACAGGCCTCGTAGCAATTGTAGGATGCAGCAACTTAAGACATGCAATAAAACTAAAAAGTACAATAAAAGGGTGGGGGTTGATAAATGCCGGTTACCTAGCAACAAGCGGCTTAGAGAACAGTTAAACAATGGCTATGGCCCGTATTCTGTGGGCAAGTGTCATATCATCATTTGTTATGATTAAGCACAGGGAGGCAAGTCAAATTCACAGACAAACAATCATGGTCGTGTTAATGGCTCGGCTGTTTCTGCCAAACCATTCCCAGAAGCTAAAACTATGAGTTATTGTTTTGTGGGACCGTTTCCAGATAAACAATAATCAAAAATTGGTACAAATGGTTGCCTATTTGTTGTGTTATGTAATGTAGGTGCGTTTGGGAAATTATTCTATAGCCTGTGGCAAAAAAGAAAAAAATTGTCAGTTTCAGAGTGTGAATCTAATTAATAGATATTTAATCTGATTCGTTAAACACAGATGAATACTAGAGTCAAGCTCTTGTGCAGTGTGTGTGTGTGTGTGAGAGAGAGTGTCGTGTTGAGTGGGAGGAAAAGTTTGTGGACTTGAATGCCAATAAGAGTGTGTGCGTAAACAGTTTTTTTGAGTAAACTTGGGTTTGTGTGTGTGTGATTGTGTGTAGAATCTGATAGGTACTCCCTTTTTCCTCAGTGTTTCACCTCCGATCAATGGCTTCCCACAGGAGACCCTATGACTTCACTCACAAAGAGATTTTGTTACCTCTTCTCTCCCTTGTCTGGGAAACAAGACCCTTCTAAAACCAAAGAGCCTTTTTTTTCAACCATTTTCCTTTTGGGGAGCCTCCATTTCATTATCCAGTCTTTTGTGTTAGCCGCTTATCTGTTGGAAGGCTCCATTGATATGTACATGCAAACGGAGGAAGGGGGAGAGAAAAAACAAAAACACAGGAAATAATAGCCAGTGAAAGGTGTAGTTGTCTGCTGCTTGCAGATTCCCATCCAAAACGTCTTCTGTTAGACTGTGGGCAAAACCAAATTTAAAGCTGAAGTGTGGACTATTTTAATTAATATGCTCGTATTGTGTCCTTTTGTTGGTTGGATCTGGGCCTCTGCAGCCTGTGCAATTGCAAAAATATTGATCAGGTTTGCCAAGTTACACCGGTTCAGTAGAAATTGCCATCTCATTTCATCACTCCAGTAAAAGACATATTTGAATTAACATTACCTGGTCGGTCGATGACATTTTCACTGAATACCAACAGCAACACAGTGAAATAGCTTCAAGAATGTGATGCCCCGTCAAAAACGGCTGCAGTTGTTGGGACATGGCTAGGAATGTGTGAATGGTGGAAATGACTAAACAATGATCTGACACAAAAATGAACCATATGTCCTTTAATGGTACCCAAGCAAAGAATAAATATAATGAAATACAAAGATGTAACGATGCTTTCTGTATAAGCTTATTGGGTGTTAGCCTGTAATAGCATTAGCTGTGGAAATCTTTGGCTTTTTCAATAATGAATAATGAACATCTTCACAGTTAAACAGCAAATGGACGGCACTTATTAGCACTTTTCACGTCTTATTGACCACTCAAAGCACTTTACACCGCAAGCCGTATTCACACATTTATAGGCCTAATACTTTTTCGATGGATTCAGTGCTTATCAGACTCACACTCAAACACTACTGATAGAGTTATGAGAATGGGCTTTATGCACAGCTCCACTACTTCCTGAAATAAGCCAGCTTGTTTATTTCCTGTCTTACATTATTGGACCAATTGATTAATCCAGGTGTGTCTGACCTCACAACAATGGTCAGGCACACCTGGATTAATCAGTTGGTCCAATAATGTAAGACAGGAAATAAACGAGCTGGCTTATTTCAGGAAGTAGTGGAGCTGTGCATAAAGCCCATTCAGGATTCAGTGTCTTTCCTAAGACAAGTCAACCCCTTGACCTTCTGTTTAGTGAACCACCCACAAAATGGAGGACAAAAATAAAACATGATAACAGCAGCATTTTGCTCAAGGTTTCTTTTTGTGTTCCATGAAACATTAAAGGATAATTGTGGTATATTTAAACCGTGGTTTTGTTTTTGTAGTTTCAGCCATCATTACTGTCAGGTGTTATTTTGGGTAATGCCATTACCTTTTGCTTTCCTTCTCTTGTCTGAATGAGTCCAGCTAAGCGAGGGGTTTGTTTAATCAGTCTAATCTTAGACTTTCTCGTCCTGTTGGGCTGCTGCTGCGTCGCCAGATCTCAGCAATGAACTCGCTCTGTACCATCTTATGAACACTGATATGGTGGGGAGTGATAGCCAAAACGACAAAAAAAAGTGGTTTGTAATACAAAGGAATTATCTTTTTACAGTGACATCCCATTATTAGAACCTGTGTGAATCCATACAATCAATCAATATCCTTTATTTAACCAGGTAAAAAACTCATTGAGATTCAAAACCTCTTTCCAAGAGTGACCTGGCCAAGACGGCAGCACAAAAGCAGAATGGTTACAAACACAAAAGACACAAATAAAATACGATCACACATCACACACTACAGGAAAACTAGAGTGGGATTAAATGATTACACAATGCAATCACAAGATCCAATTGAGCTTATTTCTCTGTCTTTTATAATTGTCTTGAATTCCCCCAGAGTTACAAGATGTGTCAATTTCTATTCCTTCTGCACATCGTTCCAGGTAGATGGGGCAGAAAATTTAAAAGCCTTTCTGCCCAGTTCAGTTCTGACTCTCAGGGCCTGTATCTGTATGATGTCCTGAGAACGCAGGCCATATCGGCTGAGGTTTCTACACATGTGTAAACACAAATATGTAGGCAGAAGTCCAAGAATGGATTTTTAAATAAAAGTCAGCCAGTGAGAGAGTCTACGGACATACAAAGATGGACATTGTGCGATGGCATATAAGGAACAGTGATGTACACGATAGCTACAACCAGTAATACAACGCAAAGCACAGTGGTATACAGTATCCAATTTCTTTAAAAACTGATCAGGAGCATTCATAAAAAGCAGGTCTCCATAGTCCAACAAGGGCAAAAAAAAAAGTTTTGGTGATTAAATGTTTTCTGACTTGCAATGAAAAACATGATTCATTTCTAAAAAAGCAACCGAATACTCGAGCCTCGAAATGATCTTTATCGCTCACCAGCTAATTTAATCAGTGGGTGTTAACCAGGCACTCTGAATTTTTACAAGCCTTAACATCCTGTTCAGTTCAGCACTGTGTAGAACGGGAACAGCGACCTAATAGCTCTTAAACTCAGTGACACACAAGACAAAGATTTTATGGGAGGGTTAGGGTTAGTCCCGTGGTGAGTCTGTTATTCCAGTCTGTTGATGTTAAAACCATGACCACGGGATATGTAACAGCAGAGTCAAAGTGTATGCAAAACAAAATAATAAGAGTGCGAACAGAGACAGTTCAGGATGCTGTTTTTCAGATAGGATGGAGTAGCAATTCACATGCCTTTGTTTCAACCCCCCCCTTCCATCAGTGAAGTATTCAAGCTGACTCTAAAAACTATGGTTCAACAAGTTTGTGCTTACGGTGGCATTTTTAGGGAGGAATGAAAGTGGCTGCCGATTCATGCAGAAGGAGCAGGTTGACAGAATGATGATTCTCAGGCTCTCAGTGCTTAGCAAATACAGATGGTACAGTGAGTAAATGGAGGCTTAAGGATGGCAACACAGAGGAAAAGAGAGGGGGAGAGATGCAATGAGACGTGTTCATCCAAATTGAGACAGCGAGCAGAGCCGAATGAAAACAGAGTGTTTCGGAATTAAAGGGGAAGATAATGGGACAGAAAGAGGGGAAGAGATGAAGAGCGGCAATCGAGGTGGAGTGAGAGAGCACACGAGGAAGATACAGTGAATGGGCAGAGAGTGGGCTGAGCTGAGAGAAAGAGCTGTTTACCAGGGAGAGGAAGGCAGCCAACGAGAAAGAGACTGCAATAGAAAAGAGATAGATAATCGACGTGGGTGAGAGGGAATGAGAGAGGGGGCGGTTGAGAGTGAAACAGACAGTGACAGAGTGCACAACGGGTAGAGAATAAGATAAAGGTAAGCAGGGGGCGGAGGTTGTCAGGGAGAGATTTCCAACAAATGGTCGACAGTTGTAAAGAAAAAAACAGGAAAAAAAGGGAAGGGAAGGGAAGGAGAGTTGTCGTCCTCCCTCCTGGGCGCAGTCCTTGAGCCAACCAGAGGGCAGCCAGCGCGGATGCGACCCTGGTTGGGGCTGCGGAGGGCATCGGGCAGGACGAGCACTTGCAACGGGGACATTAACAAAGCGTGAAATTAAAGCTGCCATGCTGCTGGGACCCTGGGCCCTGCCTTAAACCCACCATCATCATCACCCCTCTGAGGCCCTGCATGCTCGCAGGCTACAGGGAGGCGGCGGCCATGGGGCATTGACAGGGTGCTGAGGGGTAATAGAGCCTGCTGTATTACTGTAATGATGTGTGGAGAAAGGACAGAGGAGGGAGATTATAAAAAGGAGGTTCTAATCACTCCTGCGTGACAGCACGGCTCTATCTGCCGCCACAGGCCGCCACACACACAAGTGGCCTGTGTTTCGTGGCGGGACAGCGATTCCGAGCTGCGCGTGAATTAAGAAAAACGCTGACGAGGCACGTGCTCGCTTGGGCCAATTTGAGCAACCGCGCACCTTGTCACTCACTGCATGTCTTGTTTTCTCAAGAGTTTGGGGCTGGCTGGATGAGGTGACATCCTGGTAAACACATTATTCGGCATTTCGATTTATAGCTGTCAAACTGAAGTGAAACGGCAGTGGACATAACCATGGGGTTTCCACTGCAGTTGTCACTTGTTTCTATTTTCTGTTTCGTTTCCCTGACAGACAGTCGCCCTCTTCCTACTCTGTCTCACCTGTTGTCTATATCCATCATTGTAAATAAGAACTTGTTCTTAATTGATTCAGCCTGGTTAAATAAAGGTTAAATAAAATAAAAAAAAAATATATATGTGGCTTTAAACAACATACAGCAGTACTGACGTCCATCAACTGTTTTATCAATCAAGAGCAAATAGAGCTGAGCAATTTCAAGCCTTCAAAGACCACACCAGTGATTTTCATGTTGTAGCCTGTTTATCACGAGTCACCAGTGAACTGTGCTGCTGTGTTACAGGAAATTGAATTTATATTCTAAGCCCTATTAACTTCCATCCATGATAGTGCAGTAATAGACATAAGCAGGCCAGGCTGTTAATGTGTACTAGGAGGAGTGACCACATTACACCTTTTTAGATGTAGATTTAGGATGTTATTGCTTGTTTTTAAAGCCTTGAATGGTGTGGCTCCTGCTCCTAAACACTGCTTGATATCATCTAATGGTTCCTAAGTCCAAACTTCTCACTAGGGGCGACCAAGCCTTTGCTGTTCAGGCCGTGTGTGTCTCCTGTCTGTCAGGAGATCAGTGTGCTACTTTAAAGGGATAGTTCAACATTTTGGCCCATTGCCATAATCCCTGTAGTCATAGCAGTAGGTTCGTTACCTTTAATTGTCGGCACAAGCTATTTTTAGAACGGCCGAGCCGAGCGGCGAGCTGCTCAGAGCCACGCCACGGAAGCTAATTGAATTTCTTGGTTTCCCTCATCAAACTCATCAACTACACAATCCAACAACTCCAAAACGCTCTCGTGGACAAGTTGTGACCTGCACATTCACCACGCTATGAGATAATAACAGAACGTTATGAGACAGAGTTGTTTTCGAGGCAAATGCCAAGATTGCTTGCTGAAAAACTGCCCCCGACGGGATCACGCATCAACAGTTTCGCATGAATTTACCTCTAAAACAACTCTGTCTCATAACGTTCTGTTATTATCTCATAGCGTGGTGAATGTGCAGGTCACAACTTGTCCACCAGAGCGTTTTGGAGTTGTTGGATTGTGTATTTGATGAGTTTGATGAGGGAAACCAAGAAATCCCATTAGCCTCCGTAGCGTAGCTCTGAGCAGCTTGCGGCTCTGCTCCGCCGTTCTAAAAATAGCTTGCGCCGACAATTAACTCATTGAGTGCCGCGTTCCTTTCCAAAGTTTTAGTCAAGTGTACCGGCAATTTAGACCATTTTTGATGATTTTTGTAGAGCCACAGTGTATTCTATATTATTGCCACCAACACATACTGTGGCCCATTTGAAAGGTGAAACTTTATGCTTCAAATGGCCGCAAACCGTTTGTTTCTACGTGCCTCCGTTCCTGAGAAAACTCAAGCTAAACATGGCTGGGTTTCACCAAAATCCCTGCTTTTTTTCTAGAAAAGGAGATACAGCGTCTTTTATGAAAGGTGCTCTGTTTGTGCCCATAAATATATACAACAATTGTTGTTCTATTCACAAAACCACCATCGGGGGCGGGGGGCGCCACTAAACAACAATAACACAGACGCACCGTGCCGTGTTACAGCCTCTCGCCGCGGAACGTGATGGTCTCTCGGCCACAGCAGGTCAGGAACACCGGCCCCACCGGTGGTCGCGGTCCTTCTGTGGTACGGGTCGGTGATGCCGGTCTGCTTTGACCGAGGGATCATCACATTTTACCGCGGGAGGACCTTGGGGAGGACACGGTGTTGCTCCAGATGAAGACCGGGCGTGACTGTCGGCTGAGAGCTTCCTGTTTCGGCTCCGAGCTGCTGGAGCCTCGCGGGTGAGAGCGGAGCGGCTGCTGCATCCACATGCAGAACTCCGTTTGCAGAAGCCGAGTTATGATAAAAACTTCCAGATCATGAGCTGTCATGAGTTTTTGATCGTCATCTATTTCAGTTCTGCTCGTCGTAGAGTCCCCAAATTTACACATAAGGTGTGTTAAAGTGTCTAGTTTAATAATTTTTAAAAAAGAAGTAAAAAACGAGAAATCTCGTTTTTGGCACTCAACGCATGGGAACGAAAAACAAGAAATTACATGGTTGGCACTCAATGAGTTAAAGGTAACAAATCTACTGCTAAGACTATAGGGATTGGGCCAATTTGCCAAAATGTTGAACTATCCCTTTAAATCTCATGTGGCTTTTTCTAATGTCTAAACTGGTGCTAATTTTTTCATGATGTTATCTTGTCTATACTGTATCTTGGTCCTTGGTTACATGTTTATATTGTAAATTTAATCTGAAAGATGGTGTCTTTATTAGTAGTAGTATTAGACCTGTACATAATTATGAGATACATTTCAGCACTTTCAATAGTTGGTTAACTAATTCACATAAAAGAAATAAATGGAAATTAGAAGTGTACACATTTCCCAAGGATTTCACACTCTCAAACATACCGTTACGTGTTAGTAATCACAAAAATGCTAATCACTCTGTGGTTCCAGCCTTTCAAATGGGAGGAATTTACTGCTTCCTCTGTTCTGTATAACTGGGAATTAAATATCCTTGGCCAGAAAGGACAAGCAATTTCTCGGACTCCGGGGTGGACATTTCTCACCATCTCTCCATTTTAGAAACTAAACTGTTAATTGATTAAATAAAAACACCAAAAACTGAACTTGAGTTTAAAAGAAGTTAATTGCAGACCAATGAATTTTTGCTGATACCATTTCTACTCTTTCCATCATCTCATTTCCGCAGGTACAATGTGCACCTAATTAGATGTTTCTGAGCCATTTGTATCACACTAAATAAAATGATGTAGTAATTTGAGCTCCCTTTGAAAAACACAGTAGACAACAACAAAAGAGGAGCAATTCTGTGCCAGCCAGCACACGCTATTCAGTATAAATGCACCGTCTTTGTGTTTGCAGACATGACAGGAGAAGGAACGTAAACACATGGACAAATGCCCCCTCAAATCTCAGTTCATTTCCATCTTTAAACCTCCTTTGAATCTAAAACGCTGTCATCCCTACTGTCAGTCCCCTGCTCTCTCCCCCACGCTCTGTTAGAGGATGAGAAGGACCGGAGGACAGTGTTATATTTTATCCATGTACGTGTCACTGTCAGGGGGAGCGCTGGTGCTCTGCAGCAGTGGCGGCCAGTTAATAACCCTGGTGTGAGGTCTAGTGACGGGGCATCATCAGCCGGCTCTGTGCTGCTGTCAGGAGCCATTTACCCCAAGCAGCTCCTCGGCTAATGGAACATCTGAGTCAATAAAAACAATCATCACTGCCAATCTTACTGAAAGCAAGGAAATTATTTTAGGTGGTCAAGGAAAACATGGCTGAGGTGTTTGAATCTATCTGTCCGTGACTTGATGTGCACTTAGCCAGACAGCCTATTACAGTCTCGATCCTGTGTATTTATCTTCCATGAATACACTGAGAACCGCAGCAGGGTTTTCTTCGGCAGCACAAAAGGTGACGGCGGCCTTGCAATGAACCACTCATTGTCAATGCAGATGCTGCATTTTGATCTCTCTTGGTGGGCTTGGGTGGTTGTTTAGTGGGGAACAGAAATCTATGTCTGGCTGTGTCGGATTGGGTACAGACCTTATCAACAACCATGTTTTTACTCCCACTATGGCTTAATGAACCACTCTCAGCATCCACTCAATATCTCTTCAGTGAGGACCTCCATTGTGCCTCCGAAAGGTCAATAGCTGGACAGTGTGTCTTTGAGAGGCTTTCTGCCTTACTCCAAGACTCTTAATGGTGTTCAATGGAGAGACCCACACTGCATTCCCAAGGGGCCGTTCCCAGATATCCGCCCGTGATACCTAATCCGGGCCCATTAGCTCCTTTTCCAGCCATGAAAGAGCGCGGCTCCCTTGCATCTCAGGAATTAAAAATTAACCAGCTAATATCCATTTGTCTGATGGGATGCTCGGCATGGTTGAAACAGCAGATTCCCCCAGCGATGGTCTGTGAGGGATGACTGGTGGAACCCAATCTGCAGGAGGGAAAACGCTGACAGAGATGGCAGGAAGAAACAGAGGGATAATGCCTGTCCGTCACATCCATCACCACTGACTCACGTCTGTAACAGCTGGCTACCGGGAGATGACCTCCTCCATAAAACTGGAGTCTATTCTTGAGCTGTCATGTAGCATACATTACTCTGCGCCGCATCCTGTGCAACACTACATCATGACCTTGCTGTATGTGTCCTTACATTTGCAATATCTACACCCATGTACTGACACGTGCAACATATTGCATGTTCCACGATGTCCTGTCTGTGGTATATACCGTATACAGTATATGTAACATGTCATGAATAATTAGTGAGTCATCACACAAGACAACATGTTTTTTTGCATTGTGAAATGCAGGGAACTACTACGTGGTGTGTATATATAGTGTCAATGTTTTTCTTTTCCTGCTAAAGCAGCCCTCGACACTCAGCACAATCCTCCACATTGCAGAATATAAAATAATTTGTGCTGTGTCGCCTCCTATTCCTTCTCAGATCTTTGTGCTCAAGGGCCTCGCCAACCTGCTGGCTACCATGCTTCTCTCTTCTATTGCTGAGTGGCTAACCATAGTGAGGAGAAGAAAAAAAAAACAAAGAAGAGGAGGACAGGCTTGTTTCTCTTCCCCCATCCCTCTGCAAGAATTTTCTGCCTTTGATTTCTTCTTTTTTTTTCAATAACCAAGGGCTCTTTTCACTGTTGCCAACTCAATGAGAGCTTATGTGTCCTTCATCCATTTCCAACCCACCACTCTCTTTCTCTCACTGTCTCTCTCGCCGCTGCTGTCTCTTCTTCTTCGTCTCTCTGCGTTTCCCCTTTTAAATATAGCTTCTGTGAAAATGCTGTGTGTTTCTTGCAGCTCCGGTCTTTGAAGGAGGGGAGTTGTTTTATTATTTTTTTTCAGATCATTCATGTTGCTCTCTCGTGGCTTAAGAGGTGCGCTCGTGGTGCAGAAAAATGCTTTTTAGTTGATCATATCACATTATCTACAGTAAGACTCTTGAAGGGAATTCACATTTTCTTAAATCTTCAGCTGATAAACCAGCATTGTAGTCACACAGGCATGTGCAACCTGTTAGAGAGAGGAACTGAATTCTGTGTTGTCACCAAGGGACAAAATCAGATCTACTCTGCCAATAAAGAAAAACACATAGTTAGGGCCCGAGCGGCGACTGCAAGTCGCCCAGCGAAAGCCCTATTGTAATTCGTTCATGCCCCAACGTGCACGTGACCCCAATGTGCAAGTGACCCCAAAGTAATCAAGTAGTGAAGTAATCATGTGGTATGGAAGACCCAGGGGGAAAAATGCTATATTGAAATTGTAATGTTTATTATTAGGGCCCGAGCCTGTGTCAACGACCCAGGGAGGTCCCTATTGTTATTCGACATCCACACCGATCACCGACAAGCAACAAGTAACCAAGCAAGTAATCAAGTACTCAAGTGACCTGGCAGGAAAAAACGCTACCTTGAAATGCAAGTGTTTATTTTTATTATTATTATTATTTTTCCGCGACTTTGAACCTCGATTTGACCCCTTTGCCAAGCCGAGAAACGGACGAAATTTGGGACACACGTCGGGACCTGAAAAAATTTCGATCTGATACTATCGCCGTTTGTGGGCGGGGCAAATTGGCACAACAGCGCCCCCTTGAACTTTTGACCCCCGGCCATAGGGACCAAAATTTTTTTTCTCGCAGGCTGCCCAAACTTGGTACACATATGTAGCATACCCAGACATGAAAAAAATTTGTTTCGTGCGAAGCCCAAAAACCAACAGGAAGTCGGCCATTTTGGTTAGCATTTATTTTACGCAAAACGAACTCCTCCGAGGGATTACGCCCGATCGGCTCCAAATTTGGGTTCAGAACATCGTCAGACCTAGCTGAGCTTATCTTGTGCTCCGCAGGTCTGTAGCTCAAAGGGGTTGGCCTCTGGCGTGCCCCGAAGTTTGGCGACTGTTTCGGTGCTCGCCATGTAAATACGAATGGCTCTCATGCCCACATACTTGATCGTAGACGCTTCAAACTTGGTGCAAAAATCTATGGCGAGACCCTGAACGATCCGACATATTATTTGCGTACGTCGCTCATAGCGCCCCCCGGTGGTAACAGGAAACGTACAAAAATTCGTTAAAAATACGTAGTTGACCAAATCGACTTCGTTACACTTCTAGTACATGCAGACCCGGATGGTGAAGCTACATCATGAACGCTTTGACCCTACGAGCAACGGCGTCCGTGTGCCGCCGCGGCGAAAGTGTATCATCCCAATTTAAATTACGTTTGCCTTTCACGCGCACATACTTCGTCGTAGCCACTTGAAATTCAAAGGACATGACGTTGGCTCCTCCCTGAACGTTTTGATGTATCGACTTCCTGCCTGGCTCATAGCGCCCCCCGGTGGTAACAGGAAGTACGCAAAAATTCATTAAAAATCCATACTTCACCCGATCAACTTCATTCCACTTCTAATAGATGCAGAACCAGTTGCTGAAGCTACATTATGAACGCTGTGAAGATACGACGAACGGCGTCCGTGTGCCGCCGCGGCGACTGACGATTTTTTATCGTACAATTACGTTTGCCTTTTTCGTGCCTTTAACGAAGTCGTGTCCTCACGAAATTTCATCCACGGGTCAAGAATGGCGAGCTCTTTCAGGGGATAGAGTCGTTTCCCATGGGCGTGGCTAAATGCCTCAATAGCGCCCCCTAGAAGTTTTTCCGAAATTCTCCATAGACAAATTTCGCTTACTTTGTCGTACACATACGAAACTCGACAGACACGTGTATCATACCCAAACATACCAAAAATTGAATTGGAGCCACGCCCTAAACCCAACAGGAAGTCGGCCATTTTGGTTAGCATTTCTTTGACGCAAAACGAACTCCTCCGAGGGAGTTCGCCCGATTGACTTGAAATTGGGCACGGAACATCTCCAGACTGAGCTGATTACGGCTTGTGCTCCGCAGGTGTGTAGGTCAAAGGGCGTGGCTACTAGGGCACGGCCAAGTTCCCGAATTCAGCTAAAAAGGTTTAAATGCTATCACGCCCACAGATTTGATCGCAGCAGCTTCAAACTTGGTGCACATGATGATGGCGTGACCCTGAACGATCCGACATATTATTTTCCTACGTCACTCATAGCGCCCCCCGGTGGTAACAGGAAGTGCACTAAAATTCATTAAAAATACATAGTTGCCCCCATCAACTTCATTCCACTTCTAAAACATGCCGAACAAGTTGGTGAAGGTATTTCGTGAACGCTATGACGCTACGGCTAATGGCCCCCTTGTGGCGGCGACAGGAATAGCGCTCCATCGTGAACTGCCACCTCCCACGGCTTTTGCCCGATTGACTTCATATTCGCTACAGATCATCAGGAGACCGAGCTGGTCAAACACTATTAAAAGCTTTTCTCTACGTGAAACGGCGTGGCTGCTAGGGGGCGACAAAGTTGGTCAACTGCTCGTTTAGTCGCCATGCTATTACGTTTGCCTTCCACGCCCACATACTTGGTCGTAGTTACTTCAAAATTTCAGTACATGATCAGGGGCCCGCCCTCTACGCCTCCATTTGATCGTACGCTAGCTCGCTCAATACGCCCCCTTGTGGACACAGGAAATGTCGCGTTTTGCATCGACATTGTCCGATCGGCTCGAAACTTCACATGTGTGATGAGGTCACGACCCCGTACGCAACGGCCCACATCCCGTTACCGCCCCCTGGTGGACGAACCGTAAACCTGCCGTAACTCCATCGTACGTTGTCCGTTTTGCTCGAAACGTCACGTGTTCGACGAGGGGACCGCCCTCGACGCAGCCGCCCACGTCCGGTTGCGCGCGGGGGTTTTCGAAGAGCGGCCCGGGGGTGGCGGGGACGCCGAGTGGCGTGGAGCGAGGGCCCGTCATAGCCGCTTGCGGCTTTAATTAGGGCCCGAGCGGCGACTGCAAGTCGCCCAGCGAAAGCCCTTTTGAAATCGCGCTGTTTATTATTATTATTATTATTATTATTATTATTCTTCTCCGACTTCATGCCCCAATTTCGCCCCTTTCCCCAACGCGAAAATGCTTCTACTTTTGCACGGACGTCCGGCCGGATCCGAAATTCGATATTTTTGGGTGGTCGCACATGGTCGACGCGAAATGCCGAAATAGCGCCCCCTACAAACTTTCAAAATCCCCATAGGGAAGTCGGGTCACTTTGTCCGATGTCAATAAAATTTGGTACACATATGTATTATACCCAGATATGCAAAAAAGCCTCTTGACCTCATGACCTCAACCCAACAGGAAGTCGGCCATTTTGGTTTTGATTTTTCCCGCCTAAAACGAACTCCTCCCACAGCGTTCGCCCCATCAAGTTGAAATTAGGTACACCACATCTCCAGACCTAGCTGAGCTTATCTTGTGCGCCGTGAGTCCGTAGGTCAAAGGGCGTGGCTGCCAGCGCTCAATTAACTTTGGCGTGCTCGCCATGTAATACGATTGGCTCTCACGCCCACATACTTCATCCAATCAACTTCAAACTTGCTGGACATGATGATGGCTCCACCCTGAACGTCCCAATATATTAATATCCCACGTAACTCATAGCGCCCCCCGGTGGTAACAGGAAGTGAACTAAAATTCATTAAAAATACATAGTTCACCCCATCAACTTCATTCCACTTCTAAAACATGCAGAACCAGTTGGTGAAGCTACATTATGAAGACTGTGAAGCTACGAGTAATGGCGTCCCTGTGGGGGCGTGGCTACCATCAATTCCTCGCCATGAAAATACGTTTGGCTTTTTGATGGCTTTAATGAACTCGTATCATCATGAAATTTGATAGACAGGTCCAGGGTGGAGACCTCTTCCATCTGATAGGGGTGTCGCTCATGTGGCCCCCTAGTGGAAACCGGAAGTGCCATTTTTTGCATCAACATTGTCCGATTTCCACGAAACTTCACATGTGTGATGAGGGGCTGACCCTGAACACACCTGCACGCATCCCATTACTGCCCCCTAGTGGACGGACCTTTAACTGCTCATAACTCCCTCATGCTTTGTCCGATGTCCACGAAACTTCACATGTGTGATGAGGGGCTGACCCTGAACACACCTGCACGCATCCCATTACTGCCCCCTAGTGGACAAACCTTTAACTGCTCATAACTCCCTCATGCTTTGTCCGATTTCCACGAAACTTCACATGTGTGATGAGGGACTGACCCTGAACACACCTGCATGCATCTCATTACTGCCCCCTAGTGGACGAACCTTTAACTGCTCATAACTCCCTCATGCTTTGTCCGATTCACTCCAAACTTCACACGAGTGATGAGGGGCGGCCCCTGAACGCACCACACCACATCCGGTGACTGCCCCCTGGTGGATGAACGAAACATTGCGTTTTTGGCCTCCTTCCAGGTTTTTTCTCCATTTCTGCTCCGCGCCACGGCCCCGGCGTGCCTCAGGCCCCGCGGTGGCATGGGCGAGCGAGGGCCCGCCATCGCCGCTTGCGGCTTTAATTCTTATTATTATTATTATTCACGCGACTTTTCATGCCCCAATTTCGCCCCTTTCCCAAACTGGAAAAGTTGTCTAACTTTGCATGTCCCTCCGGCCTCATCCGAAATTCGATATTTTTGGGTCGTCGCACATGGTCGACGCAAAATGGCGAAATAGCGCCCCCTACAAACTTTAAATTTGCCCTCGCCTATTGGGTTACTTTGTCGTAGGCAGACGAAATTTGGTACACACATTCATCATCCCCAGACGCACAAAAAAGTCTCTTAACGTCATGGTAAAATCTCAACAGGAAGTCGGCCATTTTGATTTTAATTTTCAATTTTTGCCATTTTTTGGCCATTTTTGGACATTTCCACTACTTACGTTTGATCTAACTTGTCCTAGGGATTTCACTCGATCGGCTTCAAATTTGTTTTCCAGCATCGAAACCCCATGATGACCTTATCTTGTGCTCCGCAGGTGTGTAGGTCATAGGGCGTGGCTGCTATGGCTCAATTCACATTGGCGACTGTTTCGGTGCTCGCCATGTAAATACGAATGGCTCTCACGTCCACATACTTTATCGTAGCTACTTCAAACTTGCTGGACATGACGATGGCTCCGCCCTGAACGTCCCGATATATTAATTTCCTACGTCACTCATAGCGCCCCCCGGTGGTAACAGGAAGTGACCAGTTTTTACATTACGTGTACTGATTCCACATAGTTGACCCCATCAACTTCATTCCACTTCTAAAACATGCAGAACCAGTTGGTGAAGCTACATTATGAACGCTGTGAAGCTACGAGTAATGGCGACCGCGTGGCGTCATGGCAACTGATGATCCCTCGCCAAGAAAATACGTTTGGCTTTTTGATGGCTTTAATGAACACGTATCATCATGAAATTTGATACACAGGTCCAGGGTCACGACCTCAACGTCTCCATATGCTCATAGGCGATCTCACTCATGTAGCCCCCTAGTGGAAACAGGAAGTGCCATTTTTTGCATCAACATTGTCCGATTTCCACGAAACTTCACATGTGTGATGAGGGGCTGACCCTGAACACACCTGCACGCATCCCATTACTGCCCCCTAGTGGACGGACCTTTAACTGCTCATAACTCCCTCATGCTTTGTCCGATTTCCAAGAAAATTCACATGTGTGATGAGGGGCTGACCCTGAACACACCTGCACGCATGCCATTACTGCCCCCTAGTGGACGAACCTTTAACTGCTCATAACTCCCTCATGCTTTGTCCGATTTCCAAGAAAATTCACATGTGTGATGAGGGGCTGACCCTGAACACACCTGCACGCATCCCATTACTGCCCCCTGGTGGACGAACCTTTAACTGCTCATAACTCCCTCATGCTTTGTCCGATTCACTCCAAACTTCACACGAGTGATGAGGGGAGGCCCCTGAACGCACCAGACCACGTGCGGTGACTGCCCCCTGGTGGATGAACGAAACATTGCATTTTTGGCTTCCTTCCAGGTTTTTTCTCCATTTCTGCTCCGCGCCACGGCCCCGGCGGGCCTCAGGCCCCGCGGTGGCATGGGCGAGCGAGGGCCCGCCATCGCCGCTTGCGGCTTTAATTTCGACTTGTGATCGCAGAGCTTTCATAATCAAAACTGTTGTATTGGTGATAATATTTTCTGATTTCTGCCAGCTTCTCAAAACAAATCCACCTATAACACATCTATGTATTTTGAGGCTCCAGGATTTCATTATCAACAGTCTTTATCCTTACAGAGTATTCATAGCCTGAGCTAATAAGAGAAAGGAAATGAATTCAAACTGTTGACGTCTTTGGCAACACATCAATCAACAATATTCATGTCATAGGACTGTTATATTATACGTTTTAATGCTTGTTTCCTTTGGGTCTTCCTTTCTGCTCATGTACGTTGCATCGCTACTGAATTTCACACGCATTCAATGTCTGACACTGAGAGTGGAACCACATTATCACGACCGGTTATCAGGCTGCAGAGGGGGAGTGTGACTTAATTCCTCCAAGCCTTTCCTCTTAGGAAATGCAGCAAGGTAGAGCAGCACCTCAGCAAGTACCCACTTAGAATTGGGTCTTCGTTCTGTCCAACTGCTGAGAAAGTAACCGCAATCATTACCATGTCTGGCTGCATGTTGGTTAATGATACAAAGAGCTCTGTGTGTTCTCATCATTAACTTCCATTAACTGTTTTCCTGCCTCATTGAATCCTGCGTTAATTGTGCAACAGTTATAAGATGAAAGCATCCTGCTGTGGAGCCTGATCATTATGTATCAACTTCATTTTTGACTCTTGTAGATGACCAATACGCCTTTGATGTGTACAATTAATAATACATGGTTTATGTTAAAGAATAAAATATCTCCATGATCAAAATTACACTATGTTTTTTTTTTTAGGTTTGATAATAATGTGGAATAGTTAAAATGCTAGTTTGTTACTGATAAACTGCCTTTTCTGTGAATGTCAAATCAATTATCATCTACTTTCATCACATAAGAATACATTTTTGTTCTAATTGCAAAGGAGAACAAAATGCAAAGGAGACTTGTACAGCAGGGAAGTTAAACTGACTGTTGTATGCATAAGTGTGTGCATGCTGAGTCTGGGAATTAATTTATGAGATTGAAATGGGAAGATTTAATATGGGCTGCAACACACTAACAACTGCAGTCAGTCTCACGAGCATTTTTTTTCTGGTAGAAATCCAACAGGATGTCAAGGAGTAATCAGAATTTAACTTGGTTTGATAGCATTGATTAAAACTAGAATCACACCACTAACAAAATAAAGAAAACGCTGGATTGACACAGATGTCTGGGAATCAAAGTTAGCTCTGAAGTTTAAATGAGCTAAATCCCACTCCACAAACAAAGAAATATGCCAAAGAGGAGTAGAAAGCTATACTGAATAACAACAACCATCAACCATCTCCCTTTAAAAGTGAAGGAACTGCTAGAAATCTAGTAGAGAGTAACCGAGGTCCTCCATCCTTCACCCGGTCTGTTTTCTTTCTGGATCTTAAAACAACATCAGATACCAGCACCAGTCTGTGAAATAATTTTCTTGAGCGGCTAAAAACCACTGGGGCATGTTAATGAATATGAAAATGATGTTTAAGTTCTTTCTATTATACACAAGGACATATTTCCTATTACATGGAAACTAGTGGGTGTTATTCATACTTAATGTGGAGATTACACTGAAGCTAGTATTTTCAGATAAATAAACAGAATCGTCATTTACACAAACATCTTAATACTAGCAATTTTATACATTTTCCAGTTTTCTATATAATGTGCTATTTGGACTCAGAATAAATCGCAGCAACAGCTTCTGAATATGTTTTACACAATAACTTCACTATAGAGCTGTTTTAGATATTTCTAAATAAACCTAAATAATGTATTTCATTTAATGGCTCAGTTTTGTTTTAAAATGGATTGAAATATAATGACATGTTCAAACCAATAATTTGAAAAAGCATGATATGTTTATACTGTATAATACTCAGTCCACAGAGATCAGGACTAGATTTCATCATATATGGCCTCTCTACATAATACATGATCTGTACATAATACATGATAATGCATAACATCTCCCAGAACACTGTTCTGTGGTGTAATTAAAATATATGAAATGTACACTGATGACACTGTTGTATACTTGCTAACACTGCAGAGGCACTTCAAAGCAATGGAGAAGATAGCACAGTGGTTCAGTCAGTCAGTGGCGCCGCCAGCCGGAATCCTGTACGCACTGTGCGTACAATTTTTTTCATAGGTGGAAAAAAAAGAAGCAATTTTGTTTATTTTGAGCGGGTGTGATAAAGACGCTTGTTGTTTGTAACAGGCTAAACGTGCTGAGTTCATTGATTGTTAAACCAATCAGTGGAAGCCTAACGTAAAAGCCAGTGATTGTCGTTTACATCATGTCATCTGTCTCTTTTTGATTTCTGGCGCCTATTACACTACCGCTATGTGATGATTACGCCCGGTCCAGTATAGAAATGTCAAAAAGACAGTTGAGCCTTTTCCAGGCATTTAAAAAAAAAAAAAGAGAGATCCAAACCCACGATCACAAACACGCAGCAGAGCAGCGATAATGAAGGTCTCTCCTCTCTAGCTCCAAACTCACTCGTCTGCACCGCGATTATGGACTCATAAGTGCCGATTCCAGGTTGAGCCCCCACTGGGGGAGCCTCGGCCCATCAGCTGTGTGTCTGTGGGTATGTGTAACCCGTATGTGTGTAGCCTGTGTGTGTTAATCTCTCACGCGCTATGTTAAGATGAATCAACACAAACCGCTGCAGAGCGCGAGCCTGGCACAGAGGTGCGCGCTCTGGCGCATCTGGCACAGACCCCCCCCCCCCCCCCGAAAAAAAAATTGTTGCAGCCTATTTGCCGTTTCTGTGCGTACATTGAAATTGAATCCTGGCGGCGCCACTGCAGTCAGTCATGCTGTAGCCTGGAGATTAGTAAAGCTGATTGTTCTCTACAAAATCACGGTTCCCTAATCACACTATGGTCAGGTTTTTAAACACGTAAAAATGTCAAATTATCTAGAGCAGTTTAGTAAAGACAAAGTAGACAGCTGAGTCACTACAGGTGCAGATATTTCTGAATTACATGAATCTTTTCTTTTCATCCTTTGTTGAAACAATTCAGGATTAAATTCTAAATGATGAAAAAATCATTGTACAATTCACGACTCACATAAAATAAAAAAAAAGTTGAAATACAAAGTTGGAGCACAGGTCTTCTAAGTGCCTTATTGATCGGGCCTGTAAATCATGAATGACGAAAATGCCTAAATCAGAGTTACAGATCTTTTCCTGATGTTGTGAAGGATTTAATTAGATCAGTTTTAATAAAACAGTGGAGTTGCACTACAGAGTTCATTCACAGTCTTCTGAGAAAGATACAAAACAGTCTTTGGACTTGATCCAACGCTTCATCTCTCTGTCACCTATTAAATTACAGGTAGTATTCAGAACCTCTGTATATGAAACACATCTTTGAGATGGCAAGGCAACACAATATCATCCCCGCACTAAACATCAGCGTAACACTTCCTCAGCTTGAAAATTTCAAATGTAAAGCATAATCATACCCTATTATAATCATAAACATGCAATTACAACTGACAACTACTGGATGTGCATATGTTTTGATGTTGGAATTTATATTTCTGCTCAGTGAATGGTTATAGTATATGTTGTTGTTTTTTATTATAACCTGCCAAACAAAGTGAAGTCTATTACAATCAAGAGTTGCTATCATTTCTCTGCAACATAAGTATTTTTCTCTCTCACTGAGTTTAAACCTTCTCATAGTCTGTATTCTATTTTTAATGACTGTAATATGGAACATGGTCAGAAAAGTGACTGCACCAGCATTAAATCAGCCTTCAAACCATCAAGTACCAACTGAGGGGCTTCTAGATAGAAATGAATCTCTTTACAAGTAATTTCTCTCGACTAATTTCCCCATAGAGTTCAATAAAAAAAATTAATAAGGAGGAACAGCTGATAAAGGGACCCATGTATGAAGCTTCATTCCAGGAGTGTTATGGTTAGAGGATGATTTGGTACCGTAGACCCTTTTTGATTTGCAGTAATTTAGCCAACCATTTATTCCTAATCATAGCAATAATTAAGAGCAGGAGGAAGTTTAGAGTGCGAGTTTTGTTCCAATACTCTGATGGATATAAGTTGTTTAATTGACTGAAAGGAAGAGGTTTGTGATTCTGAGTCATTCCTTAATTAATATAAGTTTCCTGTGCAAAAAGCTATATATATATATATATATATATATATATATGTAAATTATAATAGCAAAGAAGTTACAGGACCACAGTGTCAAAAATGTGTTCTGCAAGCATTTGGTGATCAGAGTTGAAACTATGTTTCTTGGTGCGTGCTTTTATTCAGTGTCAGACAGAGCACAGTTGCCCTCATAGGACTCCTTAGCAAGAAAAAACAAAACACCACAAGACTTCTCTTTGACCTTCACAAGTCAAAGTTGTTTATAGGTCTCCTCCACTGTCCATATGAGATGTCTGAGGTTGAAAAACAGGCTTGGTGTTGGCCACCAGAGATATGTAACAGCATTATTGAACACATGCACCAGTTTCTCTGTCTGGCACCTACATATTGATGATCGTCCTATCAAAGCAATGGCTTCCCTCCGAGCGTGCTGGGCCTCTTATTTGTCTGACAGGATCCTATTCCTGGAACATTGTGCACTGACCAAGGTTATCATTTGTAAGCCGAAAGAAGCAGAATTCCCTTTCAGTCATGCTGAGGTCGCATAGCAACTCATTTTTGTTACATGAAGTAGAGTGTTGGTGTGTCTGTTTCCAGTGTGCATATTTGTCTGTGTGTGTGTGCTGAACGGAAGAAGTACCTGATTGCCCGACTGCGAGAGACGTTTACGACAGTGTTAAAACTCGTGTAAACGTCATTTGTACCGGTTATTACGGTGGGAGTGGTGGATAGTGGTGCTGCGGTTCAGTGGGGGTTCTGCCAAGCTAACGATTGATCATGGTAAGGTTAGAAGGCGGAGTAGATGGGCTGTCAGAACCCTATAGATATTCAGGTCCTCATTACTGGGGGTCACAGCTTCCATGCCCTGCATGTTCAGCCGAGTCGCTTGAGTGCTCATGCACTAACAGCCAAGCTGCACTGTAAGCACAGCCCTCTCTGTGTCCCCATTACGTTGCTGCACTTGTGAATTCTGCAGTCCCTGAAATCTGTCCTGGATTGCCAGTGGGTTGTAATTGAGTTTTAAATGCCAAATTTTGGTCTTAATTATTCTTAATGCCCTCTTCAGATAGTTTTTCTGTGAGGACTGCTCAACCTAGACCTTGGTTCCTTCTTCATATTTAGATATAAGGTAGCAATACCACTAGAGACAGCCTTTTAAGATGACTGTGTCACCAGACAGAGGTGGAATATTTCCTGCAACCTCGTCCCAGAGCTGTCTTGGAAAACAATTTTAAGTAATGGCGAAAAAGCCCCCAAAAATTGGCCTTCACCTATAAATTATAAATTACAGTCTTCTCCTGAGTCTTCACAAGGTTAGAGCAAGGATGGAGATGAGCAGCGGGACAGCAGCAGAAGCATTTTATTTGCTCTAGAAAATGGATATAAACGTTATATTAGCAGTGATGATTCACGACTTCTCTTGTTGCACAGGCTCCCACAGTGGGATCTGGAGACCACCTGGATTAGCTTCAGGGGCTCAACAGGAATACGAGGAACAATATGAATCCACTGTGATAATGAAAGGAGTGTATAAATAAGTTTGTATGTAGCCTGGGTTGTCTCCTACTTCCTGTCATGCCCCCCAAATCATAATTTACTGACATAGCCTAACCACCAATGTTTCCTTGAAAATAATATAGCCTATGTCCTTTTTTTTTTTTTTTTTTTAAAGCAGGTGCTTAATGTAAATACAGAGGCAGAAATGACTGGGGTTGAGATCCTCTTTATGCCTGGTGCAAAACATTTTTTTAGAGGCTGCAGGACTTGAGGGGCAGGAATGAATGGACACAGCGAGCGAGTGTAGCCGAGTGGATCCGAAAATCCTGCTGATCGACCTGTATTTGTTTTCTCCACAGAGGCAGAAAGAAGCGTGACTGTGAGGGGGGAGAGACACGTAACAGCCCCCCTACCTTCCACCACCACAGCTCCTTCTGTGGGGGGACCGTCTACGGGGATATCGTGCTTACGAAGCAACTTGCAAGAAAATAATAATAACAATAATAATAATAATGATCATCATTATAAAAGAAAGAAATTGACTTGCAAGGACAGAAGTGATATTTTCTTTTTGGGTCGCCTTCTCGCGTGCACGCAGCGACACTGGACACTTGAGCGAAACTGACGTTAACCCGTTCGCAGCGAGACACGGGAGCTGCCACGAAGAGATCCGGTATCCACGACCCCGGTCGGCCGACCAGGAGAGACAGATAGGACCTCGTGTTCCTCCGGCAGGCAGGCAGCGGCGGAGTCGGTCGGATCTTTTTTCTCTGCTCCTCTTTTCTTTTCTTTCTTTTTTTTAATAGGCTACTCCCGTGGGGTTGGTTTCTTAAATCTTCTGTCTTGTTGTGGCTGTGAATTTTTTTTTTTTTTTTTTACATGACGTGGATTTTTGTGCTTGCTACAAACTGAAGACGGGACTAACAACCGGAGCCGGTTCGGAGGAAGGAGAAGGAGAGAAATGCCAACGGCGGTGACAAAGAGGAGATTCAGTAAGTCCACCGTTATCTTTTTCTTCTCTCTCTCTCTCTTTCTCTCAATGTCCCCCATTGAACTTGAGACGCAGCTCTTAAACGTTGCCCACCTTAAGCTAACTTTCTGAAATTTGCGCTAACCGCATCGGGTTTATTCGTTTGTTTTGTTTTAGCGGTGCTTTTCTCTGTGACCTGGAGAGACACTTTGGACATAAACGCCCCATGTTAACGGTTTTCAACGGTTGACGTTTGAAAAAGGGGGCAACGGTGACTAGTTGACGTTAATAAAGGTGTAACGGTCAACGGTTGAACGTTCCAAGTCAGCTCCTCCGGTCTGTGTGTGAGGCGAATCCGGGCTCCGGCTAACGCCAGACGGCGAGCCACGCACACAGTTTGTTGCTGTTTGTATTTGCGCTATATAACTCTCAATGTATGGCGAACAACTTTTATTTTGGAGACGGAACGAGAGGAGCAGAGATTGATAATAACAAGTCTGCTCCAGAGAGAGTCTCTCAGATACATTCAGCCCTCGTTTCAATAACACACACACACGCACACACACACAGAGAGAAATGAAGGTGAGTGGGGAAAGAAGGGGGCAGAGTATCGGTCTCAATCACTTTATTTCACAAGTGCCTTTCGATACAGGGAGCTGCGCAGAGTTGGCGATAAACTGAGCGCAGACACTTTTCCCTGAGCAAATGGACGGAGCTGTAGTCTTTGCGGGGATGAAAGCTTCAATCAAGCAGAAAATCTGTCGAGAATCACTAATGAATTAATAAATAGGAGCGCTGGTGGCCTGTGGGGCGTGAGCCTGTGTGTCGCTACTGAGTGTTGTACATCTCAACTGCAGTGTGATCATACACTCCGCTTTTTGACCCTATATTGAATTTTTTTTTGCCTCAGCTCCCTCCAAACCTGGCTTTTTTTCTTTTTACTTCATGTGTGCGCGTGTACGAGCGTGCCCCGAGCGCGCCCCGGCATATGAAGTCTTTGCTGTTTCTTTATTTATCATGGGCACAGACAGGTATTTGAGCACTTGTGCACCAGCTGCAGAAGCCTCTGTCATGTATGTGTTCATCTGCCCTTAAAAAAAAAAAAAAAATCACTATTGCTGCAGCAGCACAGGCTGCGGAGACAGGTTTGATGTCATGAATTTGCTCCTTGCAGCTGAGGCAAAGGCATAAATTTCATTTAATCACCCAGTGGAGAATTCAATTGTAAAACCGTATTTTGTGACAGCTTTTACAGGTGTGTCACTTCACTGAATCGCCTAAAGCCCTCTTTAGGTATTGAACAGATCTGAGAAGAGGTGGGTGGGGGTGGTGGTGGTGGGGGTTTATTGGGTGGGTATACAGAAAGAGTCTCAGCATTGCATCAAGCCTGCAGCCCTCTTGGGTTTATTTAAAGAAAGGATTGGAAGCAATTTTGCAGGGTGAGTGACATGCTGAAGTAGCCTCATGGCCATCCTTTATCAATACATAAGTCTGATTATAGCTGTCACAGACACAATGAAGAGACCTAAGCATGAGCCAGACTGTAACAGGATGATACAGGGTGGGTTAGTTTCTTGGAATTGCATCAGAGGCTTTCTGCAACTGAATCCTAGGCCCCGCTGCATGTTTGGGTTTCTAACCTTCACCTCCTGCCAGTTGAAAAGAGAGTGACATGGTGTATTTCTGTACTAGATTTAGGGTAATTTGATATTTAACTGTCTTGTAGGCTGTAGCCTAGACAGTACTACGACACAGGGCCCTGAGAGGGTCAGCCTACTGTAAAACACTGGTTACTTCATCTGCATTAGTGTTTGTCTCCACATACGACAACATTTCTTTTGCAAAGCAGGAGCTGGAGCTGTTGATTCTGGGATTCGAATGTTCCTGTGGCTATCTGTTGAAAGGGTTTTTTATAACTGAAACCTGTTGACAGGTCTGTTAGGTGCCATGCTGCTCAGACATTAAGATTTTCCTCAGTCATACTGGTTAGATATTGTTGAGAAAGCTTCAGGGTTTCCTCACTGTGTTTATTCTGGTTTTATCCCCTCTTTTTATGTGGGCTGCACAAGCCATTATATAATGAATCTTTGACTTATTGACTCTTTCCTCTAACACACATGAATATTTTTCAGCAGGTTTTAAGCATTAGTAAGCACTGGCGTTTATTTGCTGAATATTGGCACACTACCTTGAGCTATTAGGCCTGCTTTATACTCAAACCACTTCAAAACCCAAAATGATTCAAGAGAAGACATTTGATTTACTTGACCTAATCCCCATGACTCCTGAGGGATTACAGGGTGGCCCACAATGGATCACTACATCGTTCCTCTTTTGTTTCTTGCCAGACGAGTCACCAACTCATTCAGTGTTTATGTGGGGAGTTTTTTTTTTTTTTTTTTGATAGTCTGCCAGGGCCCTTGGCTGGTGACGTCATCTGCCAGACGTACATACTGGGAAAAGCTAGGATACCAAACAACTGCTTACTGACATTGCTCCCTCTAATTGTAATGTTTGATACATGGTATACGGTAGTTAGGTGTCAATAAAAGCATGTTTTCTTTCACCATATGAATAACAGCTTGTTAAAATGTAACTGAAAAGATGGACACTGATTAAATGAGCCTGTTAACTTGGATTTATTATTATGAATCTTTAAAAGCATAAAAAAACCCATCTTGTTTTCATTTGTCGGTTATTACTTCTCTTATGGAAAGACCTGTCAATTAAACAACAACATCAACTAACCAGATTTTCTGCTAGTTGACCTGTCTGCACCTCTGACCTATGTGAGCATTTGAATGTAGTTGTGTAGGGTATTTCCTAGCAGGTCTGGTCTAGGGCTAGCAGCCAGAGCATCTGCCCCTGCTTCCTCATTTGCTGGTGCTCCCTGGCAGGGGCCGGCCCGAATGGCACTGTTAAAGAGCTCCAGCTCCTCTGTGGCCACACGCTGAAAAACCACTCGGCACAACCCTCTCCCAGCTGACGCTTTCTCATGCTTTCCATATGGGTAAAATCATGGTAATTTCAGGGCCCTGGATTTGTAATGAGAGGTTGTGCCCATAGTATGTTGGTCTGTGGTGGGCGGGATCAGCGTTTCTCGGGTTTATAGGGGATTATAACTTCTACGAGATGCCTCACTGGCCCTCTGTCAGGGCGTTGGCACAGAAAAATCAAAACTCTTTTTTAACCAGGCAAACTGGTTCAAACTGGTTGCTTTGGTATAGGGGGGTTACAGCAGCTCGGATATAAGCTTAAGTTTATGTTGATGTTTAGGGCTGCAAATCAGGTCAGTTAACAGAAGCTTCAAGATTGAGATTCTGCTACAGATACAAAATGTGCTGCTTTTCTGCTTAGACATCAGGATGTTTTACTCTTTCGTCGGTAGGGCCTCCAGCAACAGCTATTGTCCTGTTTAGCATCCCATCCCCACATAGAGACAGGGTGCTCTTAGTAGCACGCTTGGTGGATTTTTAACAATGCTTGTTCCTTAACGTCAGCGGCATCGAGGCAAAGAGTGATTTACTACTCTGTCTGCGAGGGTAATGTAGGAGCAATTTGACTGCTGATTGAAACCAGGACTCCCATTTCAGAGTCCACTGGTGGCATTATAAACCATTTACACCCATGTTTTACTGGACACCCCTGCAATGGGGAAAGTGGAAACAGACACACAGCCTAAAAATGGCCCCTGCTACCGCGGGAGGCCTATTTTTATCCGTTTCTTTGGGTGATTTGTTGTTTTTAAGTTCAAAGTGTGTTAGTGCTGCTGAGTGAAGTAGTGAATGTAGATGAAACTGAAAGGTCAAATGTTAGGTTAATCAGTTGTGTCTGTTTTTCGTTTAAGCCTAAGGACCTCCTAGATATAGGGGGTCCATCTGCTTTGAATTATCCAGCCCTCTTTGTACACGGCACAGCTTTTTTCTCCGGCCATTACTTGTGATTCAGAACTGTGGTCCAAAATCTGTAGCAAATTGGCTCATGCAGATTGCTGTGTCAAGACCTTGGGACATTTTTGCACTTGTCTGTGTCGACATTTGTCAGAAGGTAGCCATTACGTAAATGCACCGAGCAGCCCTTAATTATATTTTTTACCACCTAAGCTTTAAAAACACACACATACACACACACAACTCATTACAGAGTCAGGAGTGCTGCTGTAGAGCGAGATTAGCAGACTTCTTTAGAGGAAAAAGCGTTAAGGCTAACAAGTGAAGGATGTAGGAATTTGATGGCTGAACCATTAGGATGTCAGTATTCTGTTAATGCCAATGTTAATGACTAAAACTCAACATTAGCTGCAGCTGCTTCAAAGTAAAAGCCTCCAGGCAAACATAATTGACTATGCCTGAAGAGTGTATTCAGTTGTGGTCATTAGTGGCGCCATACCTTAATTTTATTAGGGTTGGGATATGGTTGATTTGGTTAAGATGGTTCCAGTCTGCGTTTGGATATTTTTTTACTTTTGTGCTTGTGAACCCATAACCATTTTTTATAAATGATTAAGAGTAGATACCACTGTCATAACCCCAGCTGACATACGACAGAATTAAATGAAATTGGATTTTTCACGCACATTCACAATGTTGAAATCAGAGATAAGAAGTAGGTCAAGGTTTCAAGTCATCATTTTATTACTTGCAGACAGCTCAAACAGATCACTGCTCTTTTTTTCTTTTCTTTTTTCACTGCTGAAAGATGTTCTGATGTGAGAGATGTGACTTGCAGACAACTGTGGGCTATCATACACACAATGTGCCATTAGTTCCCCATTGGTATTCATAACAAGGTCTGCAGTGAGAAGTAGAAACTGTTGCTATTCATCTGCCGTCTCTGTGATCTCAGATGGTCCTCGATGGCTTTGCATTCTCCCCACACAGACCACCTAATTAAAACTTTGAAACACTGGGTTGTTTTTAGGTGGTTTTTTTTTAATCTGTTGTTTATCGTTGTTTCCCATATTAGGTCTCCTGCATATCTAGCCGCTCCCTCCGCTGACAGTGAAGAGTAATTATGAGAAACTATTCTTAGTGTGTCGAATGAAAACGGCAGCTGAAAATGCTGGAAATGGCGTAAGGTTTTTTTTTTGTCATTTTACGTCAGTATTGTTACTGATTACAGATGCTTAGATAGTTAAATATCAGCAATGTTGTTTAGCAAACTGGCACTAATATCAGCTGCATCGCTGGATAAACCATGTGAAAATGAATTATTGTTTTTGTCCATAGTAATTACAGGTTAGTGTGTGTGCTTGGAGAGAGTTAGGTGCTTACTCATGAGATAGCTGATGGAAGTGTGGGAAGAAAAAACAACTTTTTCATCAAGGTAATGCAGTGCCCACTGCTTGCAGTTAAAATCGAAAAGCCTGAGCTGAAATATCTTGTCAATTTCAACAGAAAATGTAAAAAATTGATACCAACATTTTTTTTTCTTCTCCCAAGGTTTTATATCTGAGAAATGGTTATTTTTCTGTGTAACATCTCTATAACCAATGGCTGGTACTGGCATTATTATTAAATTGGTCTGATGGAATTGATAGTGTGTGTAAACTGTTGATATCATCTTATGTTCAGATCGCTCAGTACAGTGCGCTCGATCTGGTTCATCTGACGAACCAAACAATTGACCATGCAATTTACTCAATATCTGTTCAACAATACAGTGCTATGATTGTTCCGCTGAAGTGATGTCTCCTGTTTTGACACCACATGTGGCTGCTTTTGTTATATTGCAAAGTGCTGCTTTTGTTTTGTGTCATCCTGCTGGGAAACCACTCGAAATGGGACAAAACTCCATTGTTTCATTTGCTGCTCTCAAATATTTTACTTTCATACTTTCATAAAGTTAAGTGCAACTTGCAAAAAGTGATATGAGACTCATTTCAGGCAGACTTTATTTTTCGTAGTGCCGGAAATGTATAACACGGTGATGCCTCTGTAATGCATCAAATCCAACTGTGGATTTTATGAATCATTAGAGCCCAAATAGCTTTATGTCCTCTACAGTTGTCTCTTGTGAGTTATTAAATCTTTAGTTTGAGGTCCGCATATCAGATTCTGTATGGATGCTCATGCTGGGTTATGGCGCAGGAAACAGTTTTACCACATCCCGCGTGTTGGTAAATGTGAGTTGACAGAAACATGTGACATGCGTGTTAAACCTCAGTGCCTCTGCTGTACGTTTGCTCAGTCAGCAAAAGTTCACAGATGACGCACTCTTTCATTTCACACAAACACTGGATGGGGACAAATGGAGCAATGGCTCGCTGGCTGCTGTCATTCGTTTTGCTTTTGTCACTGTCAAACTATTCTTTTCAGGTTTTCATCTAATTAGAACACACACACACACACACACACACACACACACACACACACACACACACACACACACACACACACACACACACACACACACACACAGACAGGCACACACACACAAGCACACAGAATTGATGCAGACCATTACGTGAAGGTCAAACAGTCAGCCGTCTTATCAGGCTAGACTTAAATGTCACACACTCCATGCTTCAAAATGGAGGGAAAATGACAAATTCACATAGGTTATGTAGATTAAACGTGGACTGCAATCAACAAAGCCAGTTTTCACACTGAGCTGGAGCTTGATTCTGAATAGTTATCAAAGGTAATTTATACTAGCAGGACGCGGAGGTAAAAATGTCCTTTTGGAAACAGGAACACGTCCTATTAGCCTTTTCATTTCCTCTGTTCACTATTGATTGTGAACATGCTTTAACGCAGGTGTAAGGCCGATGAAGGGATGGGAACAGTTCCCCGTTGACAGCCATAAAGCAATTCTTTATTCATGTTTTTGGAGATGGGATCACGACTTGCATGTTTTAGTGTAGTTCTTCCGTCGTGAGGATGTCAGGACGCTGTAGCTTTTCCCTGTATTTTTCTCCCTAAAAAGCTCCTTTCCTCAAGAGAGTCTCTGTCCAAGCCATTACCAGTTTTGGTGAGAACAAGCACGTGGACAGAGATTGTGTGTGTGCACTTTCAGGTTCAAATATCACGCTGACTGAAAAGGACTCGAAATCAACAGCAAGATACCTTGTCAGGATGCTCCACCAGGTGGCTTTTAGCTGATGGAGGTGGTTTAGGTAGTACATGGCTGACAGTTGGAGCATTTTGATATGGCTGACTTAATGGTAACTGTGTCAAGACAACCGGGAACGACGTTATGCACACAGAAACACAAAAAATCAGGAAGTGAGCATGTGTTATTGTGGCGGGTGTAGACTCTGACTCAGGAATCCTTATTGCCACTAGCTGGGTGTGCTAAAGTACAACAGTGAATGGAAGAAAAGTGCATTGCTTGCACTCCGTCTGCCCTGCTGGTACGGCAGATGGATAGGATTTTAGGGAGTGGGGGTGGGGCGCTTTGGCAGTAAGGGACGGAGATGACAGCTCTTCGTCCGTGGAGGGTTACCAAGGGCCTTGGCTCTGAGCACCTACTGTGTCCTCATGACAGAGCCTTGATGCCATCAGAGACCATTAGTGTTGACAGCATGTCATCGTGTCACAGTGGAGCTCATGGACGAGCAATGAATAAGTAAGAACAGTAAATAAAGATGGCACACTTGGAAATAAAGAGGATTTTGCTAACGCCGGTATGAACAATCCTTTTCCTCTTGTCTGCAGCAGCTCCTTAAAAATAAGCTGTGGAGA
Organism: Trachurus japonicus; assembly: GCF_045865225.1. Classification (NCBI taxonomy): domain Eukaryota; kingdom Metazoa; phylum Chordata; class Actinopteri; order Carangiformes; family Carangidae; genus Trachurus; species Trachurus japonicus. The sequence goes on from NC_140923.1 coordinate 15,004,190, forward strand.
TGATGCTTCGTTTTCAATATTTCTCCTGTCATCCAAATTGTCTTGGCCTGTGGCCTTTGCTTAGAGCATAGACTGTCTAGCAAGCCTTTGCAGCTAGTGTTGGGGATGTTTTTCAAGATGGCGTGATTCGATTAAACTCAAATATATGACGCAAGTGAAGATGAGTGACTCTAATAAAGCCAAGTAATGCAATAATTCAGTGACTGAATTAAGGGCTTGAAAGAGAGCTGTTCTCATAGTTAGGCTTAACTTCCACAAAATATTTAAAGACTTTAGTGTGAGGCTACTTACTGTAAATAATTTAGTTTGTGGGCTACAGCTCGTGTTCGTCAAATGTGTGAAGAAAGCTTCATATGTTTGGACTGTAAAGAAGCATTTACTGTCTGTGCTGGTAGGGAGTGAAACACTCTGGATTTGAGATTGTTAAATTAGTTAGGCACGTGAGTTATATTCTCTTTGCAATATTGCATGTCGCCTTTTTGTCATGGGATTTTGTTAATTTACCCTGCCTATAGTCAGGATGTGCACACTTTTTTATTTAGTTACATTTCTTGAAATAAGACACATTAACTAAACTCCAGCGCTTGTTAAACAAGTCAACCCAGTGATATTACCTGCTACATAAACAAATCACTTACTGTTTAAAATTACTTAACTGCTAAGAGATGTAGTTGAGATTCATAATTCCCACTGGGACAGTCTTCCACCCTCATATCCTCTGAATAAATGAAGTAACAAGGAATGAAGAAGCACTGGAACTTTTGAACTTGTTTTAATGGAACGTCTGTGCAGTGACCGAAATGATAAGTTGTTTCCTGTTTCCTGTTTATATATAAATATGGGCTATGATAATATAAATGACCCAATACATGGCTGCGCGTTACCAGCATTCATCAGACTCTCAATAAGTACATGTCAAGGTTATACACAGTAGTGCAGAGCTGGAATCATGTAGGATTTTCCTACCTGCACACAGAAAATAATGGAATATCACAGCAGGTGAGAGGCTTTGGTGGCGGAGGGAGAGAAATTCATTTAGTTCTAACTGTAATAAATTGAATTCATTGTATGTTTAGAAAACCAAGGTCTCTAGGTTATTTTCCATTACAGCACAATTTATTTATTCTTTCATTTTTATGTTTAATTTTGTTGGAACCAATCAAACAACATTCATTAAAAAGGTATTGCCACATATCGTAACATTTAAAGCCTGAGCTAATGAGTGCAATCTTTACTGCAGATGGAGTTTTAATAAAATAAAGCACATATGCTGTGTCTAACAAAAACAGATATGCCACTATAACTACAACCAAATGTCAAATTCACACTAAATAGAGCCCGAAAGGCACATAATATTCCAAGGAATGACACATTATCATCCATAACTAGATGCCTGATCAGATTCAGAAACGTGGAATTAAAATGATCCCAGTTTTGATCCATTGCAAATTATGCAGATTTGCAGTTCCACATATTGAACCCCTGAAGGGAAAAAGCTGTCTATCCCAAGTAGTGTTTTATGAAAGGACATTTAACAATTCCCTGTGGATTTTCCCAGATTGAGTTAGCCAGAATTGCTGACATGTTTAACTGTGTTGATGAACACCTTAGGAAATCTTGGCCATGTAGTAATTTATAGTCTCCAAGTCTGTATTAGTAAATTTAATGATCATATTAAAACAATTTCTTCAGACCATATAATGAGATATTACCAACTCCATCTAAAATCACCATTGGATGGTGGTTGCCTCTAACGGCCATTTAAATACATTTAAAGCTAAGTAGTAGCTAGTTGTTATTTTAGACTTAAAAATCGAAGTGAACACAAAAACACAACACAAAGACGCATTTGAATTTGAATCATTTGTAGCATCCCTTAAATGGGCATATCAGCTTGTCACTCATCACAATTGTCACATCTCTATTCTGCAGTTCAGTTATTATTAGTTGGTCAATATTAGTAAACAGAGGCTGTTTGACATATCAACAATACATTCAACCTAACTGTATAGTGGAATCGATTACCTTCTTGTGTGCAGTATACTTACAAATAGTATAATTATTAGATATTTATGGTCAGCTGTCATGTCGGTGTGGTGGTCATGTTCTGCAGGAACAATTGATTCCCCCTGTTGTTTAAACTGCCTCCAAACCTATGCCCTGTCTGTACTCAGTAACACAAGTGAGCCCTATTTGTTGTCTGAAAAGTATTCATCCATCACCACAAAGGATGATATCTCAGTGTGGGCTATTCATTGTGAAATCCCCGGTTTATACAAATACGTGAGATTCAGATTTGTCATGTAGCGAACTCTTGCAACATCTTTACTTTTTTTTGGCTCCAGTTCCCTTGACCTTTGGAATAAAGCAGTTACCTTTAAAGTATTTGGCAATGTTGTATTAGCAGACTAATAGTTTACTGTAGAGGTAGCGCTGCTAGAACCAGAGCCTTGTTACTGTCAGCACTTCATAACTTGATTTTCAGAACTCCTAGGTCACACTGTAGGCTTTTCTTTCACCGCCACCCTTTGTTTCTGCCCACCAGGAAGAGTTAAGAGGACCCTATGGACACAGCAAGGTGAGATCCATGCTGCAGCTCCTCTAAAAGGGCAATGATTCATGAGGCTGGCTCCCCTGTCCCTGGGGCTGGGAGGAATAGCTGGCATTATCTTCTGCAAATGGGTTTGAAAATGCTCTTGGCCAGGTTGACCAAGGCACTGATTTATAGCTCAAGATGCGCTGAACGGTTAGGCTCCTTTTCCAAGCATAGGTATGAGCCCCCCCCCCCTTCCGCCACCACTGCATGCCTGAACACGCACAAAAACTCTCCTGTACACTCACACCTCCCCACTTCACTGCTCACAATCTGTGCATCATCAGTTGAGGTATACCCAGGCCATGTATTTAGAAGGAAAAAGAAGGAACCAAATTTATGACACCAAAGTTGCGAAGTAAAAGAAGTAGCCTATTGTTCTTAATATGTCAAACACAAGGATAAGCATTTTTCTACTTTTATCTTTCTTTGTCAAGGCCTTTATATAGATATGAACCTTATCCTTGACTTGAATTAACAACCGCTGTCAGAAAAATAGGAATTGCCTCCTGAAAACTCCCCTCACTGAAATACTGTGAAATGGTGTGGTTAAGCCCTTCTGGATACTTAAGTCTTAAGAAAGGCTGCTGATTGCTTTGTGTGTCTTCCCCCCTAATAAGCTTTATATCCATGTCTGAGCTTTGGAGCCTCCCAGCAGTTCTGAATTCTGACTTCCAGTCAGGTAATATGGCCTACAATGTTGGAGATAATTAATTGACAGAGTAAACCGGAGATGTTTGAAAAAGCTTCAGTCACTTGAAATGGTGCAGATTTATTTAAAGCCTCCAATTGTCACGAAGCAATTAACATGGCAAACAATTTCCCGAGCCAACCCACCCCCCCAGAAGGCCTAGGAATTCTTCTGGTCTTTTTAAAGTTTGACAAACTCCTTTTTTTTTAATTCCCACACCGATTCCTGAGCGTTACACATCGATGGGCTCATGCTTTACACGCAAGCAGGAGTCAGCCGCATTATTAAGTCAACAAGGATTACTAACGGACGGGGCGTAAACGATAGTCATGATGGAATTACCAGCATGTTTTCACATCAAGCATGTTCTTTCCTGTGATTGCGTTGAGCTTGCTCTCATTGGAACTGCAGGGGCTTGGGCAGAACCAGGGGGCGGGACAGTCAGACTGCAAACAAGGGTTGCACAAACCGGTTTTGACTTACTTTGTGAAGCGTTTAAAATGCAAACTGACAGAGAATGTTTTAGCCAACATCACCTGCGTCTAGCGTTGCAGTCCAGCCCATTAGAAAATTCCCAGTTCTGTCTCTCCATTGTTATGTAAGACCCACACAAAGGCAGAGAGGGAACTTGCTTCTTGTCTCTCTGGGGAGCCAATGGGACTCTCTGTGGGATCAGCAGCAGTTGCTTTGGGTTTTAATGAGTGACATCTAACGTCTGTAAGTCTCATAGGTCTCCACATGGTGTCTGTCCATGCTACCATCCATCCTCTAAACCCCCCTACACCCCCTCTCCATCAGAAAAAGCACCTTCTCCAAGCTGGATGTTAATGTTTCTGAATGGTGTACTTAAAAGTGGATTATTAAAAGGCTACGTGTCTGACAGATCTTTATCTGGTGGCTTGGCAGCCTGACTTGGTTTCCTGTCTCTGCATGTTGATTAGCTTGTTGTTCTCTTCTTTCCTCGCTTTGCTGTGTAGTCTTCTGTGCTAACTCACCTCATGTGATTTAGGCCAAGTTAGATTACTCCCAGGGAATGATTAATCCCCTTTGGTCTTGGATGGAAATGAATGGAGTGGAGTAATGAGTAGCCATATGTTTTGTGCACAAAATAGAGATCTTTTCTGTTGTGTATCAACAGAGTGATCAGCCATCTTTTGACTTGTGCTGCTGAAAACATTTCTGGTGGGCATGTTGGATATGTTTTTTTCTCCTGTGGTTAATGCTTGGTGTGGGTTTTCATGAACAGACTACAGATTACAGTGGGATAAGTGATGTTGAGGCTTGAATAAAAACTAAAAGAAATCTCGCTGAGTGGAAACCTGACAGTAGTAGGATAATGTTTCTGTCCTATTTAGATATTATTTGATATTGTCACACTTTGCTTAAGTGCTCAGTCTATCTTCCATTTCACTCGACTAAGGCTTTTGATCAGCTTGCTGTGCCTTGGCAGAGCCATCGTTAGCCACTTCACCCCTTGGAAAGGCACACAGAAAGTTAAAATTTTGCAGAAAAAGTGCATTTATTCAGTGATATTCAGCCTTTAAAATTTAGAAATAATATCACATCAAGGTTCGATAACTCATGAATACCTGTGGTACTTTCTTTTTTTCAGTGAACATCTTTAAAAGTAGAAACGGCATTGATTGTGGTATTCATGATTGCCTCTCATATAGTATGAAACTCTGAAGTGACAGAGGGAAAAGTTAAGACTTGCCCACCCAGCACCCATACAAAGCTTATGAGATGGGGTTTGAAGTGAAAAGTTAGAAACCTGCTGAGAGACTGAACCGAGTGAAGAAAGTTGTTTAAGTTTTTGTTATCTTATCTTCCTGAAGGTTGAAAAAGGATCATCAATCTTTGATTTCAGAGAAAGCCCAAATGTAATATTTCTACAACCTTTACAACTCTTTTCTAGCATTTTATACCTTTCAGCTTGTAGCGACTGTCATGTCACCATGCTTTGTTTCATATTCAGCACTTTGTTCCAAAAAACGATTGAAAAAAAAACATTAGAAAGAACCGCTTAATAACAAGACATAAACTAATGTGCAGCCCATGTCCAAAAAAAGGTGTTTCTCCCTTTTACTTGCTGTACGTCTTATCTATGCTTTTATACCTGCACAAAGCCAAGGTACTTTGATCTGATTTGAAAGTAATGTGCAGGCATACTTTATCTGCCAAAGGAAGCACCACAACCAAACAAACAAACATCAAAGTGAAGTCCAGCTAGTTGGAGAATAAGTAAGATTATTTTAATTGAAAAATTAATTGGACTTCTAATTGACTCTTTCTGAGGTAAACCTTTGGATGATATCTGATAGAAAGTAGGGAACGTGTTAAGACACTGAACAGTCGCACTAAAAGTTAAAAGGGTAACAGTTATGTTAATTAGATGCCTTTTTATGGGAGATATAAAACAGCAGCCTACGGAGATGCTCAGGCTTATGTTCTGCACATTTCTACAACCCAAAGCCTTTAACTTTCTTGTCTTAGTCCCTGGTTACAACGTGGAGGGTTTGTAATAATAGGTAAAACAAAATGAATTCAAACCTTCATGTTGCCATTTCCATCAAAGCTTGGCATCTAGTATTCATGGCAGATATTAGGCTGTGGTGATATAGTGCTTTTTACTTTCATCAGTCCATTAGGCGTTGGATCCATTCCAGTAGATGTGTCTCCTACATAATACAGTTTACATGTAACTTGAAGTAGGTCTAATCTCAGTAAAGCATCCATATATTTCTGACAGATCCACAGGTCATTACTACTTTCGATTTGATGGTTATAAATAATGTATCTGAAATTCAATAATTTAGGAGTGTCAGTCCAGCTACTGTAGCAGTTTTGTACAGGATTTCAACTCTCTTTTTTGCTAGCATGAATAAAATATTTAAGTAAAACAAAGTTACAAACAGCTTCTCTGGCTTTGCACAGTGGTGAAAGCCAATAATCATTAGTAACTCTTACAACGCTCTTCTTGCTTTTATCAGCGTGCATTAGGTAATGGTTACTATGTTTTGATGGAGAGCAATTAGACTTTCCTGGCAGCCAGTGCACAAGACACAAACAGAGGTCTGGGAATGGGAAATGTTTTCTACAGCCAATATTAATCTATCAAAATACGTCTGGATTGGCCCTGATCCCAGCTCAGGACATCCATCTAACCACACAGGTCATTCTGGCTGCATCAGAATTAGGCTGCAGTGGTCTGAATCTAAACCTACACGTGATTATATCACCAATGGAAAATATAAAGCACGGCTGGGAACAAGGTCATGCAGAGACTTTCCATACCTCCAGTTAAATGAATTAAGGTGGTTTGGGGTTGAGAGTCAACAAAGTGGAGTCCAAAATGCAGACAAACAAAAAATGATTTATAAGATAAGCAAAAATAATTTGTGGTCGTCTGCATATTCATTGCAGACTTGTCCCATTATTCAGAGGCTCATTTACATTTTAAGCAGCGTATCATGGTCAAGGACTGTGCATAGCACACCCGCGAGCCTCTGGAGCATTCCAATGAGTTTACTCTTTGAGGGAAGAGATGAGCCGATTGATTAGACACAGCCTGACCTGTAGTGATAGCAGATGAGCAGTCACTCACTTCTAAAGCTTCAAACACAGCCACAGCCGCGGTCGACCTTGTTCAGACTACCATTAAGACAACAAAACTGTTTAGCACCTATTTTGTAATCATCGCTTAATATGCATTAATAACTTAACTGGGTTTGTCAGATCAATGAGTTTGTTTTACTGTGAAGTCTTAAGGAAAGGCAGGCGTTTCAACTTCCGATTCGTGTCCTGCCAATTATCCGGCTCTCTCAGCCTTTCATCTGCAGGGTTTTTTGTCACAGATGTTAAGTGCAAGCAAATGTTTGTCAATAATATGTCAGCCCGTCTGGGATGATAGATATACAGCATGTGTTCCTTTTGGATGTGTGACAACCTAAATAGGAGCGACGACGAGTGCGATTGTCGGTTGGTTGCGAGATCAGATCCCCTCGTCCTTGGCTTCACATAAACGATAGTGTCAAGTCAAGCTTTATTTATATAGCACCTTTAGCCAAGACGCTTTACAATTACAAAAAAATACAATTACAATTAAATACATTAGATAAAAACACAATAAAATAAACATAAAATATAAGAGACAATAAGAACTGTCATAATAAAACAATCAGTCGGTTAGCAGTGTTAAATCCTTGTATCCCTGGAGAGGAACTGACATGTTAGAGGTGGGTTGGACATCCGTATGTTTGTGCACTGGGAGCACAAGACCAATAAATTATCCACCAACAAACTGGAAAATGTAATTGCCAGCCTATTATTTTTCCAATAATAGAATTTCGGCAGATAATTATGACCAATATTAGATGATATTGGACCGTTCAGTATGATATTGTGTTTTTTTTTCTTCTTCTAGATTCGTTGAGCAATCTCTCCAACTGCAGGAACACTTTCTTTTTCATGGGGATGTGCAGAACTTAATATTTTTTTTCTCTGGTGCTCAGCAGCACCATAGGCTATAGAATGATGAATTCACGGTTGCTGCTTCTTCACTGTTGCATCTTTTATAGCGCTGTTCAAAGATCACACGGGTGTTTTTACGTGTTTTAAGCCATTCTAATGTGTGCTCACGCTGTGCGATTCTTCACTTTGATTCAGCAGTCTGCGTAGGGGGGTTAGGGAGTTGGGAGGGTGGGTTAGAGGGGCTTACACTTGGTATGGCATGTGCTGCATTCATGTACTCTTGGGAAACTCCCAACATGTGACACTTTGAGTAAACTTTTGATGCTGCTGAAAGTAACCGAATTCCCGTCATCAAGCGAAGCACTTGACATGAGTTAGTTAGCCTACTGCATGTTTTTGTGCTCGCTAGACAGTACATTTCTGTTACATGCACTTAAAGAGGATGAAAGGTGAATTATTGAACCATCCATCTTTACAAACTCTTACATTACATTTATCTGTCTAATTAGTGATAAAATGAGGATTATAGTTTCCGCCAGTGTCACATTGCTTGGAGAACCCTCACTAGCTCTGTTATAATGTGTTTTCGGTGCAGAGGCAAAGTAGAACTATCAAGTTCTCAGCATTACACCACTTATCGTAATGTATATTCAGACAATCACAAAGTCCTTTAGTAACAATAAGCTATTTACCAAATGAGACCATACAGCGCAATGAATACATTGAGTTGTAATTCATAAATCATAATACCCAGCATTTTGTCTAGTGTAGGCTGCAATTCATCTGAATACATCCAAATATGAACTGAATACAAATCCTGTAAAGCCTGTTGAGTCCCAGACAAATTGCCCATATCCAAATTAGAGAGGAAAAGCCGTGAAATTAAACAGTTCCTCGTCTGTGTGATACATTTCAAGGTTATCTCCGTCATTAAACGACAGGAGAGACTGACACTTCAGGGTTCATGCTGGATATTAAAGAGCGCTGCAGCAGCCACAGGACCAGAGCTCGGTAGGTGTCTGTCCTGAGGCTCTTCTCCCCTCTGGTGCGCTGCTTTAATGTGAGCATGTGCTTCTTCGTATTAGCAAGAGCAGCACTGCGGCTGCCATTTGACGGAGATGTTTAACGGGCCAATACAATGTTTGTGTGTGATGCTGACAGAGGGGGAGCAGCGAGAGACACAGGAGGAGACACACACAGGACTGGATCCTCTAACACATGTCAATAAACAGCCAGGGAAGATGAGGATTATATTGCTCCTGTCAATCTGGAGAGTCGGGGAAAAGAAAAAGGGCCGTTTTGCCTTAGGATGACTCTGAATAATACAGTTCATTTTGGCTGCTTTAAATGTAATTAATCCTCATAATAGGGATTAGACCCACCAGCTGGGTGTGACAATAAGAATTGTCCTGTTGCTCGGGGGCCAGTCGCTCTGAGTGTTTGATCTTAAAATTTTGCCCAGTGATCTTAATGTGTGCCTCTCTGCTCCGCCATGACCCCGTTCACTTATCCTTTTTTTTTATAAACAGTGAGGTTGTACACTATGATGCATTACCTTGAAAACCTTTGACTATTGACTATGAAATATATTAGTTGTTTATAGTGCATCATGTGCTCCTCACCCAGTGCTTAAGCCATTCATAGATGGAGTTACAAAGGTTGTATAAGGTGCTGTATTGATTACTGTTTAAGTGAGATGGTAAGAAGATAGCTATCATTTTCACTACAAAAAAATATGTGCAGATATCTAATACATTTAATTACTACGAGCTAGGAATTGAGGGAAGGGAAAGGAAGAGCAGAAACATATGAAGCTCGACTCCACAATGAATTTTGTGTTAAATCTTATGTAAAAGTTTATGATGATGATGATGATGATGATGATAACTTTTATTTGTAACGCACTATATATATTATATATCAGAGATAGCAATTCATAGAATTACCGCTTCTCTGTTGTATGACTCCACTTAACCAGTCCAGTTGCAGTTAATTATCCTGTGAATTCTTGTGGCCAAAAACATGTGTTGTGTGACAGTGACCTTGGCCTTTGACCTTTCGCCCACTAGATTCTAACAAGTTCATCCTCGAAGTTTGGAGAGGTTGTTTACGCCGGATGTGATGAGTGAACGTTTGTGTCAGATTTGAAGACATTCCCTCAATTAGCTCCTGAGCCGCTGAGTTCACAGGACTGGGGTGAAACGTACAGACAAGTTGAAAACACAACAGCCTGCGGCCACGGCTGTCAGTGGTGTGGAGGCAGAGAAAAGGGCCGTGGACGGATGGAGATGTCAGTTCAAACCAAGTGCCTTTTGTACACATTTGAGGTGATGCTACAGCTACAATTGATTTTATCTTTCCATGGCCATTTAGCATAATTATAATAATGATAATTTCTGTATTCCTTTTTGGTTTCAATTAATGCATATTCATCATTGACTACACTTTAATTATAGTTATGTTGTGGGTCTTGCAATCAAAGCTTTCTCACGCTGACCTACTTTTAAAGTAAAAATAATATCCACTGAAGCTTAATTATTCCTTAAGTTTAATAAATAATTACTCTTATAATGTAGGATATGCAATTCCATGCACTGTGTGAGGACTGCTGATTTGTTGCATGATTAGGAAGTTTTACAGTCTTTTTCATCACTAAAATGAGCAAGACATGAACTTTTCCTTTTTGTGGATGAAACTCAGGCAAGCTGCTCTGCACTGTGTGACCCTTACCCAGTGATGCACTGAAGCAAGACACAATGAATGTTTAACATGACTCTGTACGCTTGGCCTGTCTGTGTTGATGTTAGTGAAGGGTTTGAGTTTATGTTTAAGTCTGGAGAATCACAGCAGCTCATTACTTGCAGGAACACAGAGCCAGGTGTGCAGAGAGAAAAAAACAAAACAAGAATTCTCGTGAATTTGTGAGAGACTTTAATTTGATGTGTGTTTTCACATTAGACTAAAATTTAAATATTGAAATTCGTCCTGACAGTCTCATTGGATGCCACCGCAGAATTAGGCAGAGCAGCACTGGGAGCAGATATGACATTATATCATTAAGCCCCTTTGACACACATGCAGAAAAATAGTGTGCGCTGATTGTTTGGTTGTGTAACCAAGAGTACGTTTGAAAATAGTGAATACCATACCATGTGCAGGCAATTACTGTGCATGGCAGACGAATCTGGCTGATATTTTAGGAAAATTACTACAAACACAGACTAAATGGCCACGAGGTAACGAGAGCCAGGAGCACCTAGTCTGTATGTTGGCACTGAAGCCTCGTCGCACACCACAACGACCGCCATTAATGGGCTGGCAAAACTGATCTGCAGCCTAACAGGCCTCATGAATAGCTATCCTCTGTGATTTTCCATGTTTAGTGCTTATTGCATTTATAGAAAGGTTTCTTTCTATTAGGTAAGAGGACTCACTCATGAATACAAAATTTGCAGCAAGGGCCAATTAATATTATGGAGTTGTTAAAAATAATACATTTTGAATTATTCAGCGTCAGTTAAAGGAACACTAAGGGATTTTCCCAAGGATTTTCCCCTAAAGGCTCTGCCTTGCCCTGTAAAACAGTAACTGTAACATAAATTAATGAGAAGATGAATCTGGTTCGTCAGAAATGATTTATTCAGTTTGTTGTCTGTACAGGCCCCATAAAAAAAAGCTTAAATTTTTAAGTCCTTTGTCCATCCTGAGATCCATCTGAACCATGCCACACAAACCTGCGTGTTATGTTTTCGCTAGTCTCAATGTTATTTCATTTCTTTTTCTCCTCTCATGCCTAACATTCCCACACTCAGCGCCTCTGTCACCCAGTAAGATATAATTATCCTTCATAGCTGACCCGATATCCAGTGAACACAGTGAAAACACACCATTTAATCCCCCACTTGACATTCAAGAAAGTTTGTTTTCCTGTTTTTTGAACATTAAGTACTTGCAAAGCTGCTTTTCATGTCCACTGTTGCTCGAGTTTGCCCTCATCTCAAGTCGTTCCTGCATCGCTATAAGGAAATGAGAATGTTTTGCAGCATTAAACACAAGAAAATTAATGTTATACGCTGGGGACAAATAAAACTGAAACTCATGACACATGCTTATGGGCTTCTTATGGTTGAATGGCAAAAAGACCTTCTTAGCAAAATGAATTTTGGGGGGAACAACAGATACACACTCTACACACAGAGGGTGGTTAAAGCCGTGTGACATCAGAGATTTTTTATGGTACGTTCGTCTCGATATGGGATGCCTCATGAACCGCCCCAAAATTTGTCCCATCAATCTAGCATGAGAGAGTGGGCTTCTTCACAGGCTGTCTGCCTTTCTTTCATTCTGGCCCTGTTGGGAATGGTGATTGGATCCCAGTCAACCAGCAATAGATGGATTGGCCCTCAACCAGGATGATTGAGTGGCGCCGCTGTCTATGCACGTGTGTATAGCTTTGTGTGTGGCGGTGTGCGGTTGTGCGTGCGTACCCCTGTATGCATGCTGCTCTCGCCGAACAACAGCACATCTGTTTCACTCCATCTCCTTTCTCTCATTTGAATTTTGAGTTCTCTCAATCATTGCCAGCACTGCTCTGCTCTGTTCTTGGCTTCTGGGCCGCAGAGTAGGACGGCATTCCTGTGAGCAAGTATTCTTGACTTAGCCACCAAATTATTATCAAGACGCAGCTGAACGCAATCCCAGCGGAAATGAGGATTCAAACTAACGCCGTTCGAGCATCTGTAGTGAAAGATGAGGTCGCATGCGAGATGAGACATAGCAGGCAAACTTTGTTTCAAGAAATGATGAGTGATTTTCAGTGAAAATGTTTGTATGCAGAGGCAGTCAGAAATGATCTAAACTAAACCAATGCTGGCTTGTACAGTGCGTAATCCCAGGAGCCCCACAGAACACACAGTTTGCACACACTAATAGCGTTTTTATTAAAGACAAACACTCACACAGGCTGATCTCAGAGCATGTCACTCAAACTTGTGTGCACCATGTTGTATTAGTCTATTCCTTTTTTTTAATGACTTGGTAATTGCTTTGTCCCTGGTTATTGAGATGACTGCCATGCGCTATTACACCAGTTTAATGGTGTGTAACTATTGCTCTTAACAAAGCCATCAATCACAGGTGTTACTATGGCAACGGCATTAGCTATTATGCAGATGTTATAATCAAATGCATGTCACACCTAGCGAGGTACCGCAAGTACAACTTTCTGCGCCAGAGGAAGTCATACAAGAGACTGCACAGATCCTGTGGATGTTAATCTTTTTTATTGTCGTTTATGAATAGTTAGACATTTCTTTTCACTCCATGCTTGAACTTTTTATTGAAAATTTGCTAGGCCTGCAGTCAGAGCAATCAGAAAAAAAAGTCAATCACCTGTATTTGTGTAGAAGGGCCAAGTTATTACAATCAGCGCTGCTTAAATCCTTTCTCCACACGGATTGTTTGATAGGTTCATTCTTCAAAATGTCCTGCTCTGACCTTGAAGCTGCAGAACATAAAACAGAACATGTTAAGCAGAGAAAGCATCATGCATCATCTATTCTTTGGATGTTGTGTATGAGTTATATCTTTAGCTCTCAATGGCCATTTTTTAAGTACTGCATAGTATTGACCCCTCTGGTGATAAGAGAGATCACAAAAGTCTGTTTGAGTGTTTTCGGCTTCAAAAAGAGATTTTTCTTTTCAGATGTTTTTATTCAGAGTTGTAGCCTCCAGCTTGAGGAGGTAGGAGTGTGAGCCCGTAAGGCTGTTTACAGTGACTACTCTGCTTCTCCACCTTGTTAACAGATAACGGCTGTGAAATGTTATTGTGATTCAACCATCCTGTCTTTTAAATATGGTTATGGGAGGAATTCTTTTGCAATTAAGTCCCTTTTCAATGACTAATCAACTTATATTGTGGCACCATGGCACCAGGGGTCTTTCATCCAAGCATATAATTACAGCAGTGGTTTTATCACCACTCTCACTCTCACTATAAATATCCTAAGGGGTGACCTCCAAATCCCCAAATGATCATAAATTTAAGCAGCCAGTAAGATTTTTTAATGAAGAAAAATACACATAGAACCGTTATGTGATTATTTTTCAATCAATTACTGGTTCAGTCTATAAAATGTTAGAATTATTGACGAATGTTGAAAGTTATTAAAACAATATAACAAAACCAAACACTACCAACAACAAAATAACATTGTGTGTATTTGTTACAAACTATGTTACTTTAAAGTTGATGGTCTTCGATTTTTTTTTATTTTTTTTAATAGTTTTGCAAAAACAGTAACTATAACACAATAAAATTATATCTACATCTTATGGAACATAAATATAAAAGTTAAAGATCCACCCAGCAGCGTGACAGTTCTCTTTTATATAAACCGTACTAGTTGTGAGTTGGGTCGGCCTCTGGATGTAATTCATGGCTTTTATAGTGAGTGTCTATGTGATAAATGCCAAAGAGAAAGCAGAGCTGGAATAGCCTCCAGTGTCACTTAGAGCGATATAGTTTCCCACCAAGTTACAGCAGCACAGGACAAAGAATGATGGACTGAAACTGTGTGTCGACATTGTTCAGAGGAGGCTGGGTACATCTCTGGAAACCATTTGTGGTAGCATCACCCCCCCCAAAAAATAGTGACTGAACCAGGGTGTGAGAAATATTGCACTGTTTGTTCATAGTGTGCTGGTGTTTCTGTGTGTGTGCACTGTACAGTACAAACAAGCCCAAGCTGCACTTCTCCGGGAATTATTCACTGCCCTGGAATTGATTCCCCACCCCCTTGATGGATGCACCTCCAGGGCTACTTAAGGATGTAAAACAAAAAAATTAAAGTGAGTCTTGCCTGAGCGTGAGCATAAACAGGTGAACTGAGCGTGAAAAGCCTAAATTGCACTGCAGGCTGTAATTTAACTTAACCACAAATATTCTACACTTGTCATCATTTTTGACCAATTTTATGGCCAATGAGCCATCATTTAATGTAAACAGTGGTAATTAGGTTTTTCCAAACAAATTAAAAGAGAGGGAAACATTTGAGAGTTCTTTGACACTTTTGTCTCGACCGCAGCAGTAAAACAATTGAACCGCGACCCCAGAGCTGATGTACGAACTGTGAGATTTAAACAATGGCATTGACTTTATATAATTAAATATAGAAAAGCTGCTTTGTCATTTGGCTAAGTGTTGATCATTGTTGCACTAGATTAAGAGTTGTGTGCCTAAGAGGCTAGTCGGGGAAGGAGCTTATTTTTCTTGGCGTCACATAGTTTTTGGGTCTTTATGGGACATGTATATTCATCATTCTTATCTATCACCATGCCATGCTAGGAGTAATCTGGCTCCGTTGGAATGAATCCTTTGGTTTTGGCATTGTGGCAGTTGTGGCTATGCCCCACTTACCTCCCACCCTCCACCCCTTGACCTCTTCATTAGATAAATAGGGCAGCCTATTCTCTGGCCTTCACTTGTGATGGACAGCATCTGGCTGTTTCCGATACCCACCGTGAGAAATGGGGAGACAAAAGCCTCCCTCTCCTTCCCTTTCTCACAGTTTCCTCCCTTTTCTTGCTCCCTCGCTTATGTGTCGCCAAAAAAAAAAACACAAAAAAAACTGAGCATTGTATGATATCATATGTCTTTGAATGGACTGCAGATATAAGACAGGGCGGGACGCAGCAGATGCCGATTTTCCCCACTTGCCGTGTTGTTTTTCAGGAGGAAGTTGAATCAATTGGTCACACTTTGCACAAGGGTGATGGTAATGTGTCCTCCTATGGCAACAATGCCGTACTGGATGCCATTTTTTTCTCCCTCCGACATATCTTCATGCATTCCTATGTGGATTTAGACACATTAAGAGGTTTAGTTGGCGTGTCAAGTCAATGCACCAGTAACAGCCACTCAGCTGATGTTCTCACCACATCGCGTACACTTCTTGCTCCATGCCTCCTCCTCAATTTTTTTTGCTTTTAAGTATTACAGAAAGTACAACTGCAAATTCAGCGGATGTCTAATGAGGCTGGGAAACAACTTGAAACAGACAGGCTGGCTGTTGCATCACCCACCACATTGGGATGGCAGGTGAGAAGCCGTGTGTTAACAGTGCAGGCTGCAGTACAGGTATGTGGTGCAGGCTGAAAGCAGAGGGTGTTGTGCTGCAACTAATGATTCTGTTCATTATTAGTTGATCTATTGATAGAATTTATGACATATTCATAAACTGATAAATGGTTTCTTTTGTAAAATGTGAAATATGCCAAATATCTGCGGTACCTGTAGCCTGAAAGGGCCGTTACACACCCACCTATATGGCTTTCAGACCCACGCTTCACGTTCAGTATATTCTGGCTTTTAACAGACCAGAGGCAAAAAGTACACGTAGCCAAGCCCACTTCATTTTGAAAGTGGTGCACCTGCATTAGAAAAATTGATAATGTTGTGTTTCTGAAATGTTGCGGAAAGTGACATCCTCGGCCCGGATGGTGTGGATGTGCCTGAAAGCTAAGCAAAAAACATTTTATCAGCACTTTGTCCCTTCACTCTGTGTGCACCAGTAACAGGCAGACAAGGCAATCCATCAGCAGGCAAATGTAGTAAGTGTCACTGAGAAAAGTACTCCAACAGCAGAGTGAGTGCCACACACATCCATATCTTTAATGTCCACATATGATGTCAGGTCTCCCCGGCTCGGAATTCAAAACCTACTGTCTCCTCCCAAGCGTATCATGTCATTTGGTGAAAGCTTTTGATGCTGCAAAGCACTTCGCTTCTCTTGGCTGCACTCTATCCAATTACTTATTTATTTTAATTTATTTCTTAAATTTTAGAAATGTTTTATGGAAATAAAACCTCTGTGAACCTATTATGATACACATGACTTTAATTGCCCCACCCTTCCTCTGAAATGTGTCGCATTTTTCACAGTTGGCGGAGAATTTACAGGGGGGTAGCATCTTAAAAAAAAGAAAAGAAAAAAAAAAAGCGATTTTTTTGCCCGAGCTTCACTGAGATGGCAGATTACCAAATGAGGCTTATGCTTATTGTTAGATTAGAAGTGCTTTCTGAAAGAATGTTTGCGCCCTCCTCCTTTGCAGCTCATTTGGTGCAGGGCAGGCTGACAGTTCTGAAATAACAAGCCTAGGGGAATGCAGTGCACACGTCTGATGTCGTATCTCCTTGGTCCAGCACTTGTTCTTTTGGAGCTCTACTGAACCAATCCTGCTCCCCGTACTTACCAGACCCTCAGGCCCCACTTTGATCTCCCTTAACAACCAGGACAGCAGTTCAAGCATCTTGTTATATTTGACTGTTTAATCCATCAAATGTGTTTGTCTCAGCAATAGGGTAATGAACATCTCTATCTTGGCCTCGCTGCTGTTGAATACCTCCTGTGATAATAAGTTTCTGTAGGATACACTCGCGTGAAATTTTAAAAGGGTAATGGCTTGTTCCTGCAAATTGCTGGTGTCCTATTGTCAAGTTTGACACTGGTTTTTCCAAACCTTGACTAAGCAGCATGACTTTACTTTATTCCCATCACATTTAGCATGGAATTCTAATACTGTGTTCTCTGCTCTCGGTTGTTTGGCACTGTTTTACACAATTTTTAGTAGACCAAAGGATTTCGACTCCTGAATCAGCCTTTTAGGTTGTGTCCTTCTGCTAGCATGTCCAATACAATCTACTGTATCAGCCCCCCTGTGGCTAAAATGCCAAGCCACTAAGCAAAATGTCTCAACTAATTAGGAGCTTTAGAGCAAAGCTGTAGAAATGCATCATATGACTAACTTTTTCTTTCTTCTGTTCCTTTTTCTGCAGACCTATTGTATTGGTCTTCTATTTAGGCTTTACATTGGTGACTTTTTAACTTAAAACCAAGGCAATTAGAGCCCGAAGTGGCTGACAGCTGATATATGTTAAGCCTTCAATTCCTGAATTCTTGCGTCCTAATTGAACTACAATTCTAAAGCTTTGCGCAGGATTTTTGTGATACAGGAAACATCTTTAATTGGAGTCATACAGTTCGGGCCGAATGTGTTTTCACCCGTGGGAAATGTCTCTGAACTTCATGTTTGAGAAATACAAAACTTAATACATTTTTGTTATTAACATATGTAGCTATATAGATGTACAAAACAAAGAAACCATTCCTTATTTGGATCAACCACAATTTAAAGGTCCCATACTGCAGAAAGTTTCTCAGACAATCAGACGAGAGGCTGATAGACCAACACAGAAAACACTCTGCTCTTGCTGGAACTGCAGAGAGAAGCATGAGATAGGAGATATAGAACGATACTGAGAGGGGTTTGGGTGCTTAAAATCGCAAATTTATCTTCTTATGGATGTTAAAACTTCAAATGAAATACCGCAAAAGCGTAAAAGTGATCGCTGAACGATCTACGGCTGTGCAGAACGGACGAGAACAGAGGAGACTTTAATCTGAAATGCTGCTGGGCTTCACAAGGACAAATGTTAGAATACCAGCAGGAGAAGGCAAATCTTGAATTAATGTTTGAACTCATGGGAACCAACGTCCCACATGTGTTTGCCCAGATTCACAATTTGCCCAGATTTCTACTATTATTTAATTCTGTATACTTAAAAAAAAAAGTCTCATCTCTTAACTGCACAAATTTACATTTTTAATGCATCTGACCTCGGCACCTCGAAGAAAAAGAGGTTGTTGCATATGAAAAAGACAAGGGGAACTTTTTGTACTTTATTCACCTTTGTCCCCAAACAGTGTTTATGGGTTGTTGTTTTTGTTATTTTATTTTATTTATTTTATTTTTTTTACAGATCTTTTACAGTCTTTCAGACAAGAGTTTCTAGGTTGACTTATGAAGTTTACTTGAGAAAGTAGTGGCTGTAATGGTGTCAGCAATGTTTTCCTGCTGTTGTTGTTTGTGCTCTCTCTGGATTTTTCATGATATTGTGCAACACTTTTTAACTTTGTTGGGAAAAACTCTCATACAAATTAGATTATTGGTGCAGTTAGCTGCAGTTGTAGCACACCCTTGTTCTTTCCCACACTTGTGTTACAAAATCCCACTGGGAGCCATACATTGTTGCAACTAATACAATTTCTACGCTCTTCAAGGTCTGTTTCAACTCCTGACAGACATTTTACTAGTTCACGTTCTCAGTGCTGCTGCTTCCAGACACACAGTGCATCTGATCTGTATTTCATAGCCGTTCACACAGAACACTCACTGTCACATTATCCTCTTTTTTTTTTTTTTTCACGTTTTGCAACAGACCTTCAATTAACTCTTAGCTATTTTTATATCTTTAGGGCGGTGCTCGTTTTGTCTCCATAATGTCTTTTGTCGCGGGGAAACAAAGCCACCTGGACTCGGTGAAAAATCCATAGGGGGTGGACAGAAGTGAAAGAGGATGTATCCTGTTGGTGGGGATGTATAGACCATCACAGGGATTGTCAGTTCTCATTTGTTTATTTCATGGCAAGCACTCTGGCGACGCAAACCGACTGGCTCTCCTTGAGAGTATCTTGTGCATGTCAGTCTGTATTATTGATGCAGAGAACCATGTAGAAAGGATAGGCCTCAAGGATGTCTGTCTCAGTGTGGAGGAAAAACTCTGTAGCCCCTATTTCATAACCTTTCTGAACCGACAAAGACTTACTGTACCAGGTGTGTGTCTGCACTCAACAACTCCCTGCTTGCACTAAGTGTTACAAACATTAAAATCGTGATCCTCAGGCCGACACCCAAAATCCTACTCGGAGAGTAGCTGGACAACATCAGTTTTGAATGGGTTTGGATTGTTTTTTAACTACCCACTTTCTTTTTCGCTGTAAGTGAAGATGATCAAATGCAAAAATATTTTTTTTATACCGCTAACAAATATTTCACACGATTGATCAATCTATTCATGTTTCTTTTATGAATCAGTTGCCTCATTGTTTTTGTAGTCTAAAAAGAGACGGGTCACAGTGTTTAAGATTCAAGAAACTTGAATCTGTATATTTTTCTTTTATAAATTATTTAGATGATAACTTGTAATCAAAACTGTGGCTGAAGTTAAATCTGTCTAGCTGATGGGAGAGCAGCATTTAACAAAGTCTTTTATGGCTGCAACCTGATGCATCACGTCAGATGGTCCATTGTAGTTTTTCCACTGCTGACCACTGATTAGTTTGAATGAAATGGATGAGGTTAAAGACTTTCCTCTTGCTGCAGACTTTCCCAGCTGGCATTCAAACTGTGCTTGGCTAACACTGCCCTCTAATATACAGGATGCATTAACTCTGCTAGCAGCTTTCAGTGTGTGTTTCACTGCCTATTAAATTTAGGGCTGACACTAAGCTGGTTGAGGCTGGTTTGCATGCATATAATGGTGCTACTTATACTTTTAATGTGGAGGATTGTGTCTTAGCCTTCACCCTGTCCCAAAAAAAAAAGTTCTAATATTTAATATTTCAAAAAATGTTAGAGAGTTATGTGCAATTACATGCTTAGATACACCGAATTTCCTGCACCTCAAATGAAGACATTTGCTATCGTCCATATGGCTTCTTGCATGACTGTGATCCTTCTCCCCCCTTCCCACCTTCGCAGTTTGCATAGAAGTTTGATAAACCTGACACCAGGAGATGGATTTCCCAGCCAACCTCGCTCAGAAGTAATGGGAATCCAGAGCGTAACAAATGGTGGTGCCAGTACAGAGCTGGCTCCACTGGGTGTGCAGGTGGTCCTCCATTCCCCTTGTCAAACCCCCCACTGCTCCCCCAAAGTGGCCATGGAGACTTGGGCAAGATTATTTAGAGTTCAGGTTACAGACCAGTTCTTTCACTACCCATTAGTCACACTCCAATTTCTGTGATGGGAATTTTTTTTTTTTTTTTACTGTCCCCTCATATTTTGTAAATGTATACACAGCCTTTCCACCTCAGACTTGAAAGGTCACAGCATGTTTTTGTAATTTCTTGTCTGCTCTGATTATTTTCACCTTAACCGGGGTGCTGTGCCTGTGGAAAGCTCATGTCATGTAGATTTTATATTTGGAAATTGTAGTGCAGTCTCCATTTGACATAAATGATGAATTAAAGGTGTGTGGCAGCGTTAAAAGGAAATGTTCTTTTCAGACTCCAAGTTAAAGAGTTCAAAGGATTTCCCTTTAGACTGGATCTTTGTTTTCTTACAAATCCAGGCCCTCGCTGAGCCAATAATGTGTATTGATTGGATTTTACTGGCCTGTTTGCACTTGCAAATGGAAGCCTGTGTGTTGTTTTATCCCGGAAAAGCTATAGGATTTCGTGTCTGTCTGCATATTAAGAACGGAGAGTGTGGATTTTTAGAGGTTTTTTGAGACACATGAGATTTAAACGAATAAATCTGGGCTACAAGCAACGTCGCCTCAATCTGATATCAAATAGCAGCATGAGCTAATAGTTTCTCTTTAAATAAGGGCATTAAGCTAACAGGACACCCCTGTCAGTTTTAGTTGTTAAGCTTCGATGTGATTTGACCAACTTGCTACTATTTGAGTCATATTCTGCCCCAGAGACTATCCTCATTCTCATCACTTGTATTATTTAGTTACAGTTTAGCTACTTGATTTGAATTGCCAATTTAGTTTAGGGTATTTGACATGTAGACTAATTTGCATAGTCAATTTAGGGACACAGGGTTAGTTTAATTCAGCACTGAACATATTTTGCTGCCATGGTGGCTTGTCCGCCCACAAGTATTGGCCATCTGGTGACACAATTTCAAAACCTCTCCCCAGGAAAATTAGGCATAGAGTTTCCAGAAGAGTTACTTTCCCTAAGAATATATTTTTATCATTGCAGAGTTGTTGCAAGGGGTGGACATAATAACATAAACACCCGTACAGCGTAATTGAATGTGACGCAGAAGCCTTGAAGTAAATACTATCTTTTATTATGGTCTGATTTACCTGCGGTTCACCAGGATATATTGTATGCCACCGATGTGAAGGATATTAATGTTATTTTCTACCTCGGTACCTTTACAGTGGAAGGACAAAGTAGCACACTGGTAGCATTTATTGAATGGATGTACTACGAGAGTGCATTACACAACATGTACTTGGGAAGACCTTTAGAAACTTATAAAAGCTCTGCTCCTCCTGTTGAATGGCTTTGTTTTACCAGCTGAGCCCTCAAGCATTGACCTAGCCTAGATGCGGCTATAATTTAATTATTTCATTACATAATTTATGATGTCTGACCAATTAGAGCAGAATAAGAATATTGATTTATTTGATAGTCCTCTGGTTATTGTAACCTTGCCCTTTTGTGCTAAAAGTAGGCCTTGGAATTATTCGGTTAAAAACAAACAAACATAAGTTAACAATACAGATACGTTAAAATTAGACCTCCTCTGTTTCAAATTGAACTATCATACACATTTACATAAAGTGACAGTTTTATACACCTAAAATGTGACAACCAGGTGAAAGGTCAACATTTGTCAGGGGGCCTTGCTTGCATCTCTTCCAGGCTTCCTCATTAATGTGTGGACATGGTTTTGGACACAGTGTTGGCAGCGCAGTTGTTTGTATTTAGAAGGACAGATCTCTTCGTGAATCCAAACAGAGTTCACAGTGGCAGAGCATCGAGCACGCTCAGACGCATTTTCAGCTTTACCACATTCAAACACAAAGGTCACATTCAGAAGACAAGTGTAACCCCGGCCATTGACACACACTGACAGAGAGGTGGCATTTGTCCACTGCAGTGCTGTTCTTAATATTGTCAGAGATATAACCGGAGTGGCAAAACTCATTACAGAGATCAGAAGTGATCTGAACATTTTCCTAGCGGGGAGCCTCTTCATAGGCGAACACCAGGCGAAACGCATCAGGAGATGCTGAAGGAAATTACATCACGGTTCACCTAGCATTTTAGTTTTGGGGCTGTCCGATGGGATAAGCTGCATGGCTCAGTGCAGAGAGATCAACTTGTGGAGCAAGTAGGAGCTGTACCTTTTTTTCAGCAGTCTAACTTTAAACCAATGCAGCACCTCTTAAAGGCTGATGTGCGATCATGATGGCATGCTGCGTTTCCTGGGTAGCGACACCCACCGTGTGACCTGCAGTATGGCTTTGACCTCAGCCTGAAATATTTGATTGCTGTGGGAAGAAGGGGGGGAGTGGTTGTAGTAGGGCGCTTGTGTGTTACCAGCATGGTGGCCCCATTAATGCCATGCTGGTGGGTCAGACAGTAGGGAGCCTTCAAGGAATTTAGTAACTCTAAGAATGCTGATCCCTCCGCCGCACCCACTGCAAACATTCAGTGATACGAACCCCAAGAGTAAACCTGTTCAATTTTAGTCAAAGGTTTCATTTCCTTTACTTTGAAAATGTTGAATCCGTTTGACAGTTTGATGACATTTCAGCCCTGAAGGATTAGTATCGATTTAGATTTAGATTCTAAGTTGATTTGAATGGCGTTGCATCTATTTGCATCTACTGTTCTCTGACACTAACCTCATTATACTCAAGGTTAAGGATTCTGGAAGGTAAACAAAGTGTGGGTGCATCAGCAAATTGAAAAATGGTGCACATGAGTCTTTTTCTTTTACACAGGAGATGAGTGTTACCATTCTTTTCATGTCTGTTTTGTCTTTCTGATCACAAACCAGAAGCCACCGCTCGGTGTTTTAGAGGGAGCTGACAGCCGGCCTGACTTGACTGTCAAAGTCCCTGAGGTCTTAGTAAAGCTTAGACATTGTGCTGGGAGCATGCAGAGGGAAATATTTAAGGAAGACATTCGGGGTGAAAGATTTTGATATCTGTATAAATTTGCCATGCCATTTGTGAAACCTTTTAGTTGATGGATATGGTATGTTAAGAAATGAAAGTCCTTAACAGTGCAGAGCTCGGTGGTTACAAACTTTCTGTGTAAAGTAAGGCTGGGATGTGCAGGTATTTTTCCCAGACTAGGTCTCCACAGGCAGAACTGTCTCTAAGGTACAGTGTTTTTTTTTTCTTCTTTCTTTAACTTTCTTCGCGCCTCAAAGAGCACGGCACTTTAGCACTTTACAGTTAGCAAAACTTCCCCATCAAGAGGTAAAAACGGCGCACAGGGCTCTGGACGATTCGAAAAAAAGAAGAGAAGAAGACAGTTCTTTCTCTCGAGCACTTAAGCTCAGATCTTTGTCATTATTAGCTTGCTTCTTTAGCCACATATTCCTTTTTTAAAGTGATGGAGACCAATGCTCTGAACACAGTTTGCCTGATCTGCCATGCAGCAGAAATCCCAGAGATAAGTAATAGAAGGTCTAACTCTTAAAAGGCTAAATGAAGTTGAATGGGAGGAAAAGGGAAATGACTGGCTTTCTTCTCCATTAGCACTCAAATTAATCCACTCATTTCTTCTCTATAGATTTATGAGGCACTGATGCTATAATAAGAAGTTTTATGTTGAATATTTAATTTCCTTAATTATTTTGGGCTAACTTTCTACTCAGCCGGTTGGAGTCCATTTGTTACTCTGCTGCTATGAATGGTTAATGAAGAGAAAAGCTCTGAGATTTCCTGTAAAGCTGTAGTAGGCTCAGGGTACTGTTTAGCTTCAGTCAGTTATTTATTAAGTGTATTTAAAACACTCCAGTTTTCCATTTGCTGGACAATCATCACCTCATGCTTCTCAGTTAATATGTTAGATAGAAAAGATCCAGTTTAGTGACCAGGAGATGTGGACTTCCAATACAGCAATAAGAAAACCACCGTTCTTTGTTATAGTGGTTATAACTTTAGTTACTAACTATTAATTTACATACAAAGCATTATATGAGTTAAGATTCTTTGTCCTGTGGAAGGATGACTTGGCCATTGTTCCCTGTGTGTTCAGTGTTTTGGTCAACAGAGGGCCCTTATCTTTTGCTGTCAGTCAATCCATTGTTGAAGAGAGGGACCCTGCGAATGCAAAATGGCACGAGTGATGGATTACTCTTTTATTTGGCAGGCTTTTCATCCCTTGAAACGCTGTGTGTGCGTGCTCACGCATGCATGTTTTCTTGGAAGATCTTTTTTTTTTTTTTTTTTTTTTTACATGTGGTGTTTTGTTTTGTTCTGTTTTTTTAGATTTTTCCTACTTGTTTTTGAAGAACTAATAACTGATGCTGATTTGCAGAAAAATACCTAAATTGTGCGTGGGAAGCATATAAAAACTAATTTATCTGCAGTGTTGAATTCTTAAATCTCACTTTTGATTTAAAACAAACAGTTCCTAATTGGTTATTACTATACAGGGGAAGAAAAGGACACAGAAAACTCAAAGGAATCATAATATCGTCATGAATAGCTGTCAACCTACATCAGAACATTTACTTGACTATAATAATGGTGGGACTACTGAGATACATTTTCAACCCTTTAAAATATTTGTTTATATGACCAAAGACATGAGCATGCAACACAGCTCTTTATCAGTTACTCATGCAAGAGGCTAGCTCATAATTTGTGGTTTATTTCCTTTTAGCGGTGGAAGCAGCCTTCTCCAACTCCAACAGAGGGAATAATTTCATGTCCCCCTCCTTTTGATTCCAGCAAAGTGATGCACTCGGGTGCAAAGCTTGGGGAGATTTCCTAATGAGAGCCATTAACAATGCTGAAGTTGATTTGTGTTTTCCAATGCATCCCTTTGTGTCCGAGTTGTTTTTCCCTGCATGCCAATGGGAAATTATTAGAATAATAAAATGCCTTATTAGAACACCACAGGTTTGTTCCGTGGAAAATAAAAATCCTTTTGAATTGTTAGAAGCACTCACAGAGCACGCTGTTGTTTTCGTGTGGTTGAAGTCTAATACATATTGATGGTGAACATCTGCGAAGCTTAGAGTGTATTTGAAAAGCAGTTGACACTTTTCACAGTAGCCAGTCGGGCAACTTATCTTCTTGAGCGCTAGCACCTTATCCTCTGTGTGAGGCAGACATTTATTGAGGGAAAGCATCTGGAAGGCTGTCCTGTCAGAGACAAAATGCAGCCTCCTCAGGTTGGAAGAGACTGCGCTGTGGGGCTTTTATTAGGAACCTCTCTGAAAGTTTTGCAGATTTATCAAAGTCTCCCGAGCACACGGCATGCTTACTCCATCTGAGGCACCATGGAGAGAGAGAGCAGTGGCCCCGGTATAGGTTGTGTTCTTGCTTTATCCTTTGGTACATTTTGTGTTTGTGAGCAGGTTTTGTGCTCGTTCTGGTGTTGGTTTCTGATATATCTCCTTTAATTCATCCTCTCAGTGGAAATATCAGCTTTAGAGCTAAATTCATCCTGAAACGCGTCAACAAAAGAAGAAAATTTGGCAGTGTGTTGTTAATCTCTCTACACACAATTTTTATTTGCTCGTGGTTTTTCCGTATTCTCTCAAGATGACTGGCCAAATGTAAATCATAGACTGCACGTTGCAGACTGCTCTGCAAAAATGACAGCCGTTTGTAGTTAGTTCAAACATGAGTAGACGACGATGTTTACAAAGATTCAGAACAGAATACTTTCTAAAAAGAGATAGAGATATCAATTCCCTCACTCCCAAGTAGCCCCCAAGAAACAGTATGCATTGTAGAAACAGCTTGCATCTTTGCAGGTCTGATGGCAGTAGCCTGTGAAATGTAACACTGCCGAACAGCTGGTCGCATCACACCACAGCATTGTTCTTTGTCCACGATTACTTTCCCCTGATTGGAGGACTAACTAGGCTGTCTCTGCCAACAATGTCTTCACTTTCACACAAGACGTCTTACCTGATGGCATCTTCACATTTCCTTAAACTTGAAGGAAGCAGATGAATGAGATGTTTCTCTGTGAGTCGGTGCTGAGGCAGCTAACTGTGACAGTAATCTCCTACAGAGCTAATCACTGATCAAGAAATACAAATAGAGGACTGAAACATGGGTCATGCTACCCGAATATTTACTGTCAGTGACAGATTTTTTTTTTTAACAGTGATGAAAAAATCTGAAGGCCGTCTGTCGTTTTCCATTTATACACTCAGGGTACATTGCGAGGGGTAATAAATTCCCCGCAGAGGAACGTGCCTCGCTACGCGGGTGCTGCCAACACACTAAAGAGTGACAGGCTTGAGGACACGTTTGAGGATCTTAACAGGATCTGGAAATCCCACGCTCAGAGTCTCTCCAACTTCTGATCACTTCCCTGGGAGGAGCGATCCTCAGCCTCCACTTCTCTGAATGCTGAAGTGGAGGCTGGTAATTCCAGTGGCATCTCCATTGTTGCATTGAGGACAAATTTACAGCCATGAGAAGTCGTCCGTCCGTGGCAGAAATACAAACCTAATGGCAAGTGCCTCTGCAGCCATCTCCAATAATGCATTGATTACACACAAGTGAGCATCCTGTTGAAATCCATCACATTTGCCTGTTTGGAGTGTTTTAGTGCCCTCCGCTGTCCCTTATAAATTTATAATCTGAATTGTTTTTGGAAAATCAAATGCTGTTAAATGGGCTGTGTCATTAAAAAAATTAAAAATTAAAATTGAGGGTAATAATAGACGACGGCATAATGTGAGTGACAGACAACAAGGAAGTGTGATGCAACCGCTGGTCGTAAAATGAGGTGAGAAAACAGTGAATTGGAGCATGCAGGCTGGAGAGAAGGGGGGTGGGACGCCTGTGAAGGTCACCTGCTAAGGCATGTTTAGATAAATGGAGCCAACATCCATATCATTGATTGCCAACTTACCCTTTGAAGTTGCAGCAAGTTGCATTGAGTCCCTTGTCTTGCACACTGTTCTTGACCCCAGCTATATGCCGCGCCTCAGAGGGGAGCTCTTTAGTGCCGGAGCCGTGACTGTTACCCCCCCCCCCACCCAGTAGGACCGTGCAGAAATTAGGCATGCAAGATGAAGCAATAAAAAAATGGCGCTACATCACTTGGCGCTTGCGTCTCGGAAAACATCGCCACCTCCTGTATTGCATATTTCACCTCAGAGCGACGAATCCGAGCCCACCCGCCTCCTCGCTTTTCATGGCGGGCCCCCTTTACCCCTCGCTGAGTGCAGCATGCAAGGAAGTCAGTCTCTGGAGAGGTTCAGGGAGAGCAGGGGGCCAGAGGGTAGAGAGGGGCACAATGCTGTAAAGTGCCTCAATGTCGCTTCATTTCCCCATTTTAATTGGGCTATCTAAATGCATCCCCGGTTTGTCAATACCCGCCGGGGTCCCAGATAAAAATGATTTGTCTCTTGCATTCTGCGGCATGCTCTGCTGTTCCCCTTAGAGAGCGTGCCCTGCCAGTTGTCAGCAGCAGAGTGTAATGGAGAGCGCTCGTTGTTTTTGATTTTCAATGAGTAGCAGGGAAATAGGTGCCTTCCTCTATCAGCGCCACCGTTCTTCTTTTACTCATTTCTTTTCCTTTTCTTGTCTTCTCATCCTCTCTGTATACTACTAAGTCAATATAGGAATGCGGTCACACCCACCTGTATAGCCGTATACGTACATACTTAGCCTGAGGCGCCGGACACATGCACAAATTCACACACACACACACACACACACACACACACACACACACACACACACACACACACACACACGCAGACACACATTTATACCGGCACGTACACATGCCAGCACTCAGTGAAGGTCAGCAGCGAGAAGCCAATCTTATCTCTTGTTTTTATGTACTCAGTTTCCCACTGTCCTTGTGTTTTTCACACCTCCTGTCGCCATGTGCCATCACCTTCCCTCTCAGGGCTGGAGCCGGTCTTATCTGCAGACAGTCCTGAGAAAAATTTGGGGCCAAAAGTGTGCCCTTAGTGTTTGGAATGTGGAGCAGAAATACCATTCGCACACAGCGTTTTGACATTTTCATTCATTTTTACGCTGCACAGGGATACATCGCTTTGCATGTTAAAGAGGTGACCGTTTTATGCTTCACCGGATTCTCTCTGCAAGTGTTGCCTTTTATCCTCTTAACTGACGGATGGTCGTCTTTTGGTGTTTTTGTTTTACATCTCCACATGCGCTCTGCATAGTTTGAGCTTTCCCTGTAACTCATCGCAACACATTTCACAAGCTGAGGTGAAATGTTACAGTGATGATTTGTGGGTACCTCTAACCCAGGGCTTTTTTTTTACCAGGAGCACAGTGGCCCATGACTTAAAGTTACCATCCCAGGCGATGAGGTGATGTTAGATAAATGAGTGGAGGCTCTCTGCCTTCCACACCGCTGAAAACCAAACCTGCAGGATCAGAGCCTCGGACCCGGTGTCACATCTCTTGTCTCTGTGGCACCGCGAGTCCGCGACACAAACTAGTTCGTAAACGTAGATGGCAGTTGCATGATTTGTTTGCCAAAATTTTGCCAAAAATGAGCCGACTGGGATGGTACCTTTAAAATGTTAGGAGCACAAGCAGAAAGTTTAGGGGCGCACACAATAAATCGACCTGCTAAGCAAATATTCACATTTCCTTTTCATTCACGATCCTCACGCACATTGACCTGTAATGACAGATACCAGATTCTTTGAGTTGCCTCTTCCCCATCTCACCAGTGTTAAAACCCCCCCAGCAAATTTATGTACAAGTGGATGAAAAAAAAAAAAAAAAAAATTTACTTGCACTGCCTCAAATTTTAGGGGCAAAATGCCCCAATTTAGGGGCAGTTTGGAGCCCTGACTCTAACCCGTATCCTGTGAGTGATGAGTGAGTCCATGCATGTGAAATAGGTAGCAGCACAATTACAGACTGGAGGTAGATTAGTTAACAAACACATAACAGCAGTAGCCAAGCCTCAGTGCAATTGTGAATTGGGCTGGGAGTTCTCAGCTAACAGGTGTTGCCCAGCTGTGCTTTTGGACATGATGACATAGCGCAAGTCTTAAGAGCCCATCAGCAGCAGCACACTGACTTTCACAGCTCAGTGTTTATGACACAGGTCAGCATTTTTTCACTGGCAAGCGGCCAGAATTCAGTGACCCCTCTGAATCTGTCTGCGGAGGTAATGCACGTCATTTACCACATGTTTTTTTTTTCAACGCTATTATTTTAGATAGTAGCTACAGCAGCAGTATGCTTGCATGCAGTAGTAGCTCACTTCAGCCTGCAGTATACTTGTTATGGTATATATCATTCATTCAGTCAGTGTGTGCCCCTCTGACCCTACACGAGAAACTTATTTTCTTACCTCGAAGCTGAACCTTTCCAAAATGTTTTGGCAGACTTGTTAGATGGTGCAGACAGTTATATTGATAAAGCCCAAGGCCAATGTGATTCATCTACAGCAGCCAGTGCAGTTTCCCATCAGATGATGACTGTAGCTCTCACTGAGGAGCTGAGGTGTCTGGCTCCATCCAGGTGTTCTTCACCCCCAGATAACCTCAGAGTTTGCACAGCTGATTGTGTACACGTAAGTCACTAAATAAAGGTAGAACCCCCCCCCAAAAAAACAAAAAACAACCATGTCTCTTCTTGCACTAGAATCTATTAACTGGGTATTGTTAACAGACTGGCTTAGGACCGGCAGAGGCTGGCTCCTCCAGACTGAAGAGGTTGTCAACCTTTTTTAAGGCTAATGAAATGAGCGGGGGATGGGTGGTTGTCACAATGTTATAAATTCTCAGACTTGGTAGGGGGTGTTCCCAACTCTTTTCAAAGTTGTGGGGGGTGGGGCAAAAAGATAAGTCCCTAAAACTGCCGGGGCTACAAACGCTCCCTCGAGGCCACACTTATAATCTTGCATAGAGGGTTACTGCTCGCTTCCATCTGTGTTTTGAGTTCTGCATTTCCACTAAAATGAGATTACACTGGCGATGAAATGGCTCATGTTGTGCAACTGACACACTACACAACTTCACTGTACCTTACAATTAATTCTCTGCCACCCTGCGAAGACAGATAATCTTCATTTCTACCTTTTTACCACCGTGCGATTTTGTTCAGCGATTTGATTTCAGACGAGCGTGACATTTGAGCTGCCGCAGACTGTTTACACCCACAAAAATACTTTTTCTCTTCTCCTCAGGGGTGTGTAGGTGTAATAATTATTCTCCAGAAGGTTCCCTCAAACTCTCATTTGTTTGGAAAGGATGAGAGGTTTCCAATACGTCCAGATTGGTTGCTCTCCTTTTTGCACATAGCTGTGTGTTAGTTGTGTTGACATTTTAGGAAGTTTTTTTTTCTTGTTCTTCTTCCTGGTGCTTGTTTGACATCCCATTTTTTATGAGCAAGATTATTGCAGCACATACAGCAGGAATGTATTTATATTTTAGACTGTTCAAATGGAATTACTTTTTAATCAGATGACCCAAATCCCATTTGTTCTAAACTAGAATGAAAGTTAAAGATAAAACAAGTCCTTCCCTTGCTGAAAAGTCTGTTGTGTGCACAGATCTGCAGCCTCCAGTAAAATCACA
This sequence comes from Trachurus japonicus, assembly GCF_045865225.1. Taxonomy (NCBI): domain Eukaryota; kingdom Metazoa; phylum Chordata; class Actinopteri; order Carangiformes; family Carangidae; genus Trachurus; species Trachurus japonicus. Next base: position 15,035,323 of record NC_140923.1, read on the forward strand.
CTGTCTCCCATTGTTAAGAACAAAGAGAAATGTAGAGCACATTGCAGTTCGCCATTTCCTTCAGCAGAGTTTGAGCCTAGAAGACATTCAACTTTGCTGCTCTTAGTGGAAACACTCATAAGTGCTTTTCAGAACCTCAATCTGAATATATTTTTATTATGTTAGTTTCCTTAAAGAACTGCACTGTATCAGCAGTGCTGCCCTATTTAGATTAATAGGAATTACACTAACCAACAGTGTGGGCAATGCTTGAAGATAATTTGTCCTTTCAGGAAATATTAACATATTTTGATATACTAGCTGTTAAGAAGAATTTAATTATTAATGCACCGCAATACTATGCATGGCCTCATCTAAAAACATTGGTCTCAGCTGAGGTCATGGCTTTGCAGCGTCAGCAACGCCACTGATACATGGTACACACACAAAAAAAGAGAGAAAAAAAAAACAATGCTACGTTGAGGTCGAAACATTGTTGTTGAAGCATTGCTGGATGAGTCAAGTTACAGTCCACACAGTATTATGGGGATAAATGAGCAAACCTCTCCCCAAGGTCCCGAGGCTCTGTGATCTATTAAGGCGCTGTCGTCTCGGATGGTGAATCTCAGAGAGTGAGGGAATTTTGGAGGGAAGAGAATGGTTGTGCTGACATCCTCTCTCAGTGCAATCCCTTGTCCTTGTAGAGCGGAAGAGAAAAACAGCACCAGAGGCTGACTTGGCTGTTCCTCTGAGCTCCATCATAAATCCGACTGAACATTTCTGAACATCTGTTGTGGATGATTAGCTCCGTGGCTAGCAGAGTTTGACCAGAGGGAGCGAGGAGCAGCGTGTTTGGGAGTTATGTGTGTGCGTGGACACTCAACGCCTTGCTGATTTAAGAATGAGAATTTTGCACATCTATTTACCTACACCACTTCTTTTTTTTTTAGAAACAGAGAGGAGGTCAAATAATTTTTTGAAACAGTGTCACCTTTTTAGAAAAAAACATGTAATTGGACATGTGTTAAATTGGCACAGCCTCCTGGGAATACTTGTATGTTTTCAAGGTCACACTTTGTTAACCTCTTTGTTTCGGCGATAATGACACTGCAAATTGATTTGGAAGCACATGCAAAATAAAAGTAAAAGTAAAAACTGGAGATGTTGGACGTGTCAAACAACCCGTCGTCAGGTCTGTGATAAGACGGCATATGAAGCTCACGTATTGCCACACTCTCTCCCTGGAAGGTGGTCAATAGATAAGCCATAATGGAGGCTGAAAGGTGCGGCAATACGTAACATCACGTGGACTTCTGCCTCCAGCCTTTTTTTTTCTCCCCCCTCTTCCACGCAGGTGAGCTAAAAAATAGTCTCTCATTGGTCAAGGTTCAAAAGGTAAGGCCCTGCAACCCCTCCCTCTTCCCACTGAAATCTGACACCAGTGACATCACAGGGTGGGCTTGGCTTCTCCCAGGCAGTCCCTCAACTCCCGTTCAGTGTGAGAACAAGCTCTGCCTCAGAAGGATCTCTCCCCAAGCCACATTGCTCGATAGCCACAGCTGGAAACGTATTGCCGGGGAGCCAAAAAGACAGTTCCTGTGGTTTAATGAAACGGTGTGAATGGAATAACTGAGCAGGAGCTGGAGACTACTTTCTCTCGGCATACTTTTTTTTTTTTTTTTTTTTTTTTTTAGAAGACATCTTTCAGGGATAATCTTTCGTGGATACTGGTGGATTTTCTTTTCTAGGATTTGGATACTCTCTCTCACTCTCTCTCCCTCTCTCTGGAATAAGTGCCTCACAATAGAAAGGAATAGAAAGGATTTATTTATAAGTGGATGTAATTGACATGCATAGGTAAGTGTGAATTTTGTATTTCCATGGAAATGTTGGAATGCATTAGCGAAGAAAACAAAAAAGTTGGACTGTTTCTTTAAAACAAACAAATGAGGCACAGGTGCGTTTTTTGAAACTGACTGAGCCGTCCTACACTCTGAACTTTTATCCGTCCGTGTGTTCCCCCTGAGCTCCAGTGTGTGTTATTTCTCATCTTAGGACATTACCTTTTACAAGTTGCCTCTTACAATAAAAGTAACAAAGTAAGTTGATGTGTTACACTTCAATGGTCAGGTATTTTCTTACTATTCTTTTGTCCCCTCTTCTTTTGTCCTTGCTCACTCTTGCTTGTTAAGCCAAAACAATAGTTTAACCTCGTCTTGGCTTAGCTCTATTGGCTGGCTCTCTGGCAAATTGCCCTGTCTGGTGCGAGCCCTCCCCTACGTATTCAGAGGACGTTGAATAGAAGGGCCATAGAATGTCCCCTAGCTACCGCTGCTAAGGTGAGGCACCCTACCGTTCTACTGCATTAGGCCTACACTGAGGCCAAACAACCTGTTTTTCCAGTTGTCTTTATCTCCCCGAGCAATCTGGAGGGTAAAGTTACAGCGACAAGAATTCCAGTGAGAAGGAGACACCGAGAGGCTTTGAAATCCCAGATAATTGTAGAGGGGAACTTTTGGAAGTCACAAATGATGATTTTCTGAAAATGTTTGGGCCTCGGTTTCAGCAAAGTATAACTTGTAAGACGTGTTTCTTAGCTTGATTTAAAGGTTTAAAGTTTGTTTTTCTCCTCCTGTGATTATATCTGAAAGACACTTTTGGGGAAAGACACCTGAAAACTTTCTTTCTTATTTTGCCCTTCATCTCAACAAAGATTAACCAGCTCTAAGTGTTCCCTTCAGCTTTAACTGTGTCTTAAATCTCCTATATCTTTATTTTTTATTTTTATTACAGCATAAAACTTTTATACTCTGTGAGGAACTTTTGAACTGAGTTCATCTTGCTCTTGGACACAATAAATGTGGCAGTTGTTTCACAATACTTTTGTTGCTCAATACAAGGAGCTGGTTTCAGTGGGAAAAATATTCCTTTTGCTCTTCTCCATCAAAGCTGTCTTAAGTTTTCAAAGAACATAGTGTAGATAACACGTCTGTCTCGTTTTGTTTGGCAGTTGAAATGACTAGACTTACCCCACGGGTCTGTGTTACTGCAACGGGAACTTTGTGTTTTCTCTCTTAGTCGTACCAAAGCTCAGCTTGTTTTTCTGTTATGTATTGTTTATATTTTTCCCCTTTAGTTAATGATTCACGAGAACAAATCTCACTGTGCAACTCAGCCCTTTTAGTCTCAACTTCGGAGTGGTTACCCAGACTTGATTAAAAATGACCTTGAGGCGAAACTCAACGCTATGGATACAGCAGTTAAAGTGTCTGCTCAGCTGCTCAGTAGCATAAACAAACAGGACAAAAAAAAACCTGTCAGCCGTGGTCATTTGTTCAAACAAAGCCAATTCCTTCCCACATTGAGTGACCTGCGGGTCGTCCTCCTTCACCTCCAACGCGCAGGCCACTGACCCCTCATTCCACTTTTACGACCAACGCCTCAGTCACTCCGTCACCGGCAATGTTCCAGAGCAACATTAAGGGACGTCTAGGATATGACCTGAGGAAATAACTGCAGCCATTTGTGTACCACTGCTCTTTATTAGATTCCCCCGACCAAACATACAAAATATCCGTCTGTTAAATGACTGCCCCGGCTGAGGCCTTTCCTTCGGAATAAATAACCTTGTGTGGAACAGTCAATCATTCAATCTCGCTCCCCATCGGATTCCTCAAAAGTAATTATGGGCTGAGAATATGGATTTTTCCATAGAACTTGATTTCTCATCATCGGTGAATTGGGTGATGTGTAATGGCCTGTTAACGCATGATGGATCTGCTTAATCACTCTCATCCCAGTTGGGACATGAAAGAGGTTGCTTACAATCACAGATCAATGTCTGTGAAGGCGATTGTGTCAGTGGAGCCAGACATTTGTCTATGATGCATACTGTAAGCAGGCAGAAAATCTACCAGCCTCTTTGTTGGGTTATTGAAGTTCAAAGCTTTCATGTAGGGGCTGCGTAGACTTGTACATGATAAGGTTTCAGACTTTGAAATTCTAGCAGGGGTGGGATTTTTTTTCTTCTTCTTCTTTCATTTGTTTTTCTACCAGAATCCGTTGCCTGATTGTGACAAGGTCATGAGTCACAGGTTTCTGATGACAAGGCCTAATTGTCAATCCTCTGTTCTGTGCTACATGACATGTTTATGCAGCCAGCCATGAGAGAGCCAGATACATTCTGTGTAATGTGCGATGTCATTCGGCGGCCACCGCCTGTGTGATGTGTTAGCTGTGCTGATAGTCACTTTCTGGTCTCAGTTGTGACACTTCTTTCTTGAAGACAGTCACTCATTCATTGTGACAGGTGCCGAGAAGGTTAAGAAGGAAAAAAAGGCTCTTTTACCACTAAAATCACCAGTGTTTTGACAAGAACGCTTTTCCTCAGCTGCCCCAAGCAGAAAGCTCATTTGATTGAACTAGGTCTGTGCCTGAGCTTTGGCATCTACACAGGCTTACTGAACACACACAAGGTTTTGACGTATTCCAAGATGAGATCATATCCAAATAAGCAGGCAGGTTTATTTTAAGTAAGGTGATGTTATTTTTGTTGCCAATTAGGAATGAACGGAAATGGTCTCTCGTACAAACCCGCTCCATCTATGGCAGTGAAGCTTTAGCTCACGGTCTCTTTAAAGTGATTTGAAAACAAGTGGATCGTCGAGCTTAGGCTTAGATCATATTCATCTCTTTTCTTTCCTTCATCCATTTTCTATACTCTTTTTTCTCTTGGTATACAGTATTCTGCATTTTAAATATCTACATTTAATGCCCAGTTAAAGTCGGCAATCAGAGGTCTGTGTTGTGCTCATAGGCTTGCACCTTCCATTTAAACCTTAGCTCTGTGCATTACAGCCATGGCTTTCTCAATGGGAACACAAATCCGCTTTGTCAGAGAGGACATTTCCCTCCTTGCACAAAACTCATTTCAATTCCACATCATCCCATTACGCCTCCACATTGATTGAAACAGCCTCCATTTTCAGGGGCAGCTGCATTTTTATGTACTGTGTATGTATGACAAGGCCAAAGCTTATACTTGTGTATGTGGAAATGTGCAGTGATGCAGGACGTACATCCATGACTAATCTAAATTCTTCTATGTTTTAAACTGTTTTCTGAATATAAAAGGCCACGGGTCACCGTTGTTGCTCTGTTGCCTCATCGTGCTCATTTCCCTGATGTTGTATAGTTGAATTACTGCATGATAACAAACTAATATTCTATACTTTAAACAGAAGGATGGGTCCACACAGCGGTCGCCTGTGGACCGCCATTAAAAGGGAGTTAAAGGTCGTAGCGTTTACCTTGCTCTTTAGCATAAGGGGATAACTGTGATGCTAAACTGCAGCAAAGCAAATAAAATTAAATGTGAGCTCGATTTATTTGGTGCTTCACTAGCAGCAGCCTTGTTTGCTCAGCCTCCCAATTTCGCCGAATGCCCGCTTGATTACTTTATCAGCTTTCCTGTCACTCCCTCTTGAGTTATGCTGTTTTTCAGGAGTTCACTGCTGTGATCTCACAAAGCAACAAATAGAACCGGCCCTCTATATCCATACGGTATCATAAAATGCTATAATAAGTCTTCCTAGTCTGGGCCACCCACACACACATTTGTATGCAGTCATACTAGCGTCTGAGGGAACAGCACGTGTGTTGCATGTTTCACCGCGAGACACATTCAGCATCAGCACAACGTTTGGCTTTTGTTCATCTTGTGGTTCATCTTCACACACGCAGGCAGTGTCTCCTCCTACTGCACAACTCTGAGGTCCCCTGCTTGTTTTGGGAAGATGGATGGAGATTCATTTGGTTTCATTATAATGCCTGACTTATTTATAGCCTGCCTGTGCAGCGCCTGTTGGCCCACTGTGGCCCTGTAAGGATGCTGGGGGCTGAGGCGTTGATGAAACATTCCTGTGTCCAGGGGGTATTCTCTGAGGAGAGCTCTGCTTGTTTAAGGGAGGGCAGCGGGGTGACAATGTAAGAACCATGGGCAAGGCCACTGAAATCTAATTCCACCAGCCCTGCCTAGCTACAGCATTCCTGTTTGAGAGCTTTCTTGCACTGTGGGGGTGTTGTAATGACACTACATAGCTGAACACCGGGAGAAACTATATAAAGTGATCTGGTCCTGTGAATGTAGTTACAACAAAGGAAAAGGGGGAAGGAGGAACTTCATTAGAAGAAAAAAAAGACTCCCCTGGAGCACACTATATTATATCATATTTTGCTTATGCACAGTTTGGAGTTTGGAGTTCCACAGCACCAGTCCCAAACCTTTATCTGGATCTCCCCCTTCAGCCGCAGAGATTACTGCTTCACAACCCTGGAGCAGGGATGCTGTCTGCCTGGTAATTTGATGGCTAATCCCCTGCCTCTTCCCTACAAATCTCTTCCCTGATAAAGGGGTTGCTTCTACATTAGTAAACATGGGAGACTGGGCTGCCTTGGCTGACAGTCAGACAAGAGGACTGGGTTGAGGAAATGGGAAGTAGAGGGATAACCAGTCTCCCCCACTTTGTAGTTGAAAGGAAAACCTCTTTACATCTTTACATCTCATGCTGCAAACTCAACAGGCTTTTATTTTAATTTTATGTATGAAGTAAATAATGTATAGTACATTTTTCACACATTTTGAGGAAAATCCCCTCTGCTCAGTATCTCATGCGACTGGTGGTTTTAATGGTTTGATGGTGAGCTGTGAATGTGGCAAAATGTTTTCCTTCACAGAGAGTTTTCCATACAGGCCATTGTTAATGCACATTCATTAGCTTTTTGACCTGAATATGTTATCCTAATGATCACTGTGCTACTGTCACGGCCAGACACGATGGCTCACTTAAAAGAAATCCATTTCCTCAGATCTTTCTTCACAGATTTTCATTTGGCTGTACGGACTTATAGTACATGACCAAGCATTGCTGGATTACAGTCTGTAGTCCTGCTAAGAGTTTTAATAGGGTGTGTGTCCATCAATGTCTCTCTCTCACTGGTATAAAAGCCCCGGCAGGGCGCTGGAGTGTGCTTCATCAAAAAAAGCACTGTGCATGGTGGTTTTGTTTCTCTGATCACTGCTGCTGTTGTATGATAGACTGGCGTCGCCCCTTGTGCTTTTCATCGCTGTTTAGTTTGACATTGTTGACGACGTGATGATAAAAGCACAACACTCACACCAGCAGCATTCAGTGTCCGAATGATCCGCGCTCACCACAAACGGACCATTCTGCCTTTGTTGTGATGGTTTTCTGTTCGGCATGTCACACACAGCTCAGGATAGAACATTAAGTTACGCCTCCATCTTCTCGGTTGCCATGGCATCAAGTCCCACCCCATCTGAATGGTTGCTTGAAAAGGAGCTGCAGTGATGACACTAGCACTTTTTCAAAAAAAAAAAAAAAGTTCAGAGACATTCAATCAAATGTATTCAATGTGGCACCCGAGGCTGAAAAATGAAGCCAACACAGAAGAACCCAAAAAATACACTTAACAGCAGCTTGAGGCTGGCTCCAAAAGTGAGTCACTCTCTATGGAGTCTCATGTTAAACTGACCAACTAAACAACTGAAATAAACATGTTCACAGCCTGGTGCAAAAAGCTCATTTCCTCCTTCATGACAACTGTACACAGGTAAAGTTTATATGACTCATGCCCACGGGTGACGTCACATAGGCTATGTGGTTAGAAATAGATAGATAGATAGATAGATAGATAGATAGATAGATAGATAGATAGATAGATAGATAGATAGATAGATAGATAGATAGATAGATAGATAGATAGATAGATAGGTAGATACTAGACAGACAACTGTACACAGGGGAACAGGTGAAGTTTACATGACTCACACCCACGGGTGACATCATGTAGACTACGTCGTTATGGATGGATGGATGGAGAGATAGATAGATAGATAGATAGATAGATAGATAGATAGATAGATAGATAGATAGATAGATAGAAATTCCACAGTGGTCAGCTGCTCTCCCACACAATAAAAACATACACACCATTCATGCAGCTCTTTTTTCACCAGGCATGCGCTTTCCCTCCTCAATGGGAAGAACTGAGAAAAGGCGTTATAGACTGTACATAGACATTCACCCTGAGGAAATGTTAGCCTATGCCACTTGCATGATTTCTGTTTCCTGGATGGTTGCTCACCTCCCGTGATGCTGCATCAACACAACACTAAAGCCGGGGAATCAAAACTGACGCCTTTAGCTTAAACATGCTCAAGCAAGTTTAACAGCACATGGCAAGATAGCATTTAACCAGTCTATGGAATAACTTCAGCTTGATGACTGCAACATCGGCTGTGATGGCTTCTCATTTGTTGACCTGACAGAGGCACTTTAGGCGTCAGGGTGGATCTGGTTGGGTGAGTGACAGGTCCTGTCCCTGCATGTCTGGCTGCATGTGTAACGGCCTGGTGTTCAGTCTAATCATTGTCAGAGAGCGAGATGACACGTCAGGAGGAATTTGGCGAGATCTGTGTTTTCAGCACATCGTAGACCAGTCAAACATCACCACCACACAAATGAAACGCAGCGAGAGCTCCGAGTCTTGTGTTTGTGCTTTTTTTTTCCATCTTGTAATCGTGTGTGCAGATGCTAGCGCTGCACTTTTCCCTCCACTCACATGTCCTCACATGTATGTAATGTGGTGAGTCAAACATGTTGTCACAGCACGAGTTTTTCTATTATTCTGCCCACGCAATTCATACAAGTTGAAGTTTTACAGATTTTTCCGTAAATGGAACTAATTTATTTTCTGAAGATTAAATCTCTGGCTTCTTCACATATAATTTCTGTACTCCTTTCATAGACCACTTGATCTAAATACAAGTTTGCTTGATTGGATGTATTTGCACTGGCGCTGTATCACAAGAGAAGCTCTTGTCTCGATTTTTTATGAAGTGGATTTTCATCTAACTATTTGATTAGTCAGTAAAAAATCCTATGACTCACAGGCAGCCCAGAATTTCTCTAACTGGATGTGTCCAAGAGATCTCTCTGTGAGTGCGTGTGTGTGCATACACAGTGTATATATTATGTGTGTATGTCTTGTTAGCCAAGCTTCAGAACAGTGACTCTACACTGGTGGTAATTGATAGTCTGGAGGCTGTCTCAGCTGCAGGTAAATCCTATCTGCAGCTGCACTGTGAAGGAGAGGGGTGGGGTAAGGCAGAGAGTATAAATAAGTCTTCCAAGGACTAAGGATTTCAGAATAACTAGAGGGATGGTAGGGGGGGGAAAGGACAAGAAGAACAGATAGCATAGCTGAAAGACAGGCTGATAATGGGGGAAATGTTTAATATGGCAGAGGTCCCTCGCGGACAGTTAACATTTCTTCAAGATAGCCCGGGCTTAAACGTACATTTAGGCTGCATTTTTCTGAAGAACATTGAACTGTGGATTACCCCGTGTCATCCTTTGTTCTGTGTCCATTGGTGCCAAGTGCACAAAACTAAGTGCAGAGGCTTAGATGTGGCTTTTGCCTCTTTTCAAACACTTCCATCAGATTGACAGTGCGAAATTCAGTCCACGCTTTTTTTCTTTTTTTTTTTGCCAGGGAGACGTACTGTAGAGGCAGAGCAGGGCAGAGCATGATGGAGAGAGACCGGTCCCGGTGAGAGATTCATTGGTAGTAATGAGGGCGTTGGTGGAGTGCAGGGGCATCGTGTTGTGGCTCCGGCCTGTCAGTATAATGGAGCTTGCTAGTCAGCTGGCAATCGATTGTTCTGCTCACAACCTCGCCCGCCTGTTGTTCTTCACTCTCGCTGTCTGTCAACCTGCCACCCAGAGATGGAGGACGAAGCAGAATCCTCTCCCGGACGACAGATACAGTGCCCAGATACTTTCTCATTACCTGAGAGGTGGCCTGAGGTGAGGCGAGGTGGGGAGGAAGCCAGGTCTGACTCCACATTTCCAAGCAACACAACATAAAGAGGACACCGCAGGAGTAGCACCCTCATAATTGCAGTTTATTTTTGCCAGTGGGTGGTAACTGCCAGCATTCAGTCAGGTTATTAGATAGAAATAGAAATATTTGTCAATGTAGCTTGGTAAAGGACTTAAAAAGATTAGTTGATGATTGAATTTAATGTTGAGTAGTTTTCTATAAAAAGCACCAGAGAACTGTGAGGCGTCTGCCAGTGTTACTAAAACAGTTTCATGCAATACCGAGATCGTGTTGGACAAAATATTGGATTAGGCGCTCGTCGAGGAGGTCTGTGGCGAGTTTGGAGTCTACATCTTTGCGGTTCGCTGCTCCGTAGCACAGCGCTAGTTTTTTAAAGGAGTGACTGAAGTTGTGTCTGATGAACAGGGTCTAAGCTGAGAGCCCCTGCTTCTCTTTTTGCCCTTTATCCACTGGCCCCTGCCTGTTCCACACTCATCTCTTTTACATTTTAAATCCTCGGGCCTCCGGAGAGAGAGATGGGGATATATGGTTCCATCTGCTCCAACAGACTGGCTCATGGCTCACACAGAGAGAAAGAGACAGTGAAGTAGACATGGCAATGGAGAGAGAGAGAGAGAGAGGGAGAACAGGGGGATGGAGACAAACACAGACTGACAGAAAGACAGAAAGGCTTATTAGAATCTGCCTTTTTTCACTAGTTAGACAGGGACTGAGAGGATAACTGCCTGCAATAGACGGCAGGAAAGAAGTTGGATTAGGACCTCTGGGATACTCTTTTTCCACATTTGCAATGGCAACTAACCCGGGTTAAATCTGTTAGGATTTAACCATTTTAGGTGGACCAGTCTCAGTTCCTCGTTGTGTTACACAGAAGGTCTCAGTGCGCCTTGTTAATTCCTCCAAAACCGAGTTCCCATCAAGGGGTCCTCCTTTTCTAAACAGGACCTAATGCTTTCCCTCAGACACCATCAGGTACAATGTTTCTGTTTCCCACCACAAACGCTGGATTATATAGAGTCAGTGTTTTTCCCTCGCCCCCCCCCCCCCCAGTTAGTCTAACCCTTCCCTGTGTCAACACTGGGTTTGTTCCTCTGTACCTTGGACTGCGGAGGATTGTTTTCCCCGTGTCTTCTACGTGCTGCGTTTGTAAGGTGAAATCATAAAAGCGCTGTGTCAATATACAGTTTCAGCTCCGACTGATGCCAAGCAAAGCCAACACCATCCAGCGCACACTATGAAATATTCAGTCTGTCACAAAGTGAATGTAGGCTACCGTTACTTGTCCTCACCTCGGCGGCGTGCCGTTCGGCGGTGGTTCGTTCAGAGGGAATATCATACTGCAGTTGCTCAGAAGTGCATTTGCATAACAGGATGTAGGGAGATAATGAGAGGCTTTCAAGATTACAATGAGACAAGCACGGCCCATCCTCCCAGTGTCCATGAATGGATGAATGATCCTTCTTTATTTATCTATGTATTTTTTTGACTAGTAGCCAATGGTAGCACTCTGACTAATCCATTCACTGTCAGTTTGAACCCTGCCATTGTGAAAACGCAAATCCTCGTTTCTGTAGCAGCACAAAGTAGATGTAGCATGGAGAAAAGTGGCGTGTTGAGGTCTGTCTGGCTAATTCTGTGAATAAATACCTGAGCAAATCATGGTATTTAAACCACACTGATGAAGAAATCCTGCAAATACTGCCTCGAAGCAGTCTGCTCCTTGATTTGCATCATTTTCTGCAGTGACAAGACATATTAGAGGAATGGAAAGGGCATAGGGGGATTGTCGGCCAGTCTCGCATTATCGCCCAACACTGGTCCAGAGTATTGTGGCGAACAATTACTGGAGTTGCTGCCCTGTCACCGAGCACTGAGGCCGCGGCTTCTTTCACATGTCGGCCTCTGGAGGGTCCCTGCTGGCCAAAGAGCTTCACTCCCAGGCCGTTACAGTTGCTAATCTGGCCTGACACCAAGCTGATTTACAATACCCCCCTAGCCTAAGTACTGACTGACTAGAAGTAATTGATTTAGAACAGTGTAGACACCTGCTGAAGTATGAATCCCTCTATAAAGCCCCTCCGACCCTCTTATACAAAGTTAGACTCTATATTCTCATCTCGGTGCCACCTGTGGAAAAATAAATACGGTTAAACTTAAAAGACGAAGGGATGGTTTCTGTCCAAGCTGGGTAATACGATTGGGAAAACATGCTTATGCAGTGTTTTTAAGCTTGTATTGGGTTTCATATCTTCTCTATTGCGTATTACGTTGTTTAAAAAAAAAAAAGAAAAAGTCAGCTCTGGTTCTTTCGGGTTGCTAACTCCCCCCACGATAGATCCATGGATTGAGCCTGAGCCGGAACAACTGCCTGTGTTTGGCGAGCTATTGATCTACGGAGCTGTGTATTTGCCAGTCTTTCTGCTCACATGCCTCCACTCTGTTTGTCTTTGACTGGCGGAGCCGAGGAGGTGGACAGGACGGGGTGGTGGGAGTGGGGGTTGGTTGGCTGGGTGGGGTCGCTGAAGTCCTCTGCATGGTGTGAGAGGGGAGGGGGCGGGGTTGGGGGGGGGTACCGTGCCTTCTGTGCCGCCTGCCTAGTCATTTTATGGCACCATCTGTCCACAGGCAAACCGTCAAGTGGTGACGTGTTATCCCATCTCTCTTACTTGACAGTGTGAATTTCCTTTTGATATATATGCACATCTGCTGTTGAGAATGCGTCCCAGTTTATATTGCTAATTTAATGTTTGGCCATACCACAGAATCATTCTTAATTATGTAGTAATTCATTTGTAAAACTCTCTAAAAATGTAAACAAACCCAAATATTTACAAGCCCTTTTTACTGTCTTTGAACTATTGCAGTGCTATTGGCTTTTAGAGACTGAACTGAATATTAAGCTTTGTAATTTCCTCCATTGGCTTTATTTATAATGACATTTTTTTTTATGTACCACTTTTTAGATCCCTCACAGTCAGAGGAGAGAAAATGGAAAGGGCAGACAAGAGAGGAAGAGATAAACAGAGAGGATTTATGAGCAAAATAATAATCGTAATAATGTTAATACCTATGGTGATAAGTGCAAGTGTCAAAGTAATCCTGTTGGGATGTCAACAAATGGGATGAAATTTATAGGAAATATGAGTTCTCCACACACAAAAATTAAAATATGCTTTAGCTGCACTAGTTTACATTCAGTTGATGAGGCTCCAACGGGCTGGTGCCACTTCAGAAAGCTTTTTCATGCAGTCGATTGGTCCAGGTGTACACAGCATTGCTTTTATTTGATGAATGTCTGTTTTACATTGAGCCTGCTTCTTGATTTATTGCAGGCCCTTCGCCCAGCACTTTGTAGTGCAAGCCATTTTCTCCTTGCTCTGCAGCTCGACAACGCCAATAATCACTCCCCAATAAATTCAAATGAAAGTGGCACTCTGGTATGTCTCTTCTACTCTGTGTAATACATATCAGTGTAATACATATCACCTTTCATTCCCAGATTGATTTGTAGCTGAAAAGATTGGTAGCCCCCCCCTGCCCCCCCCAAGAGGTGACTGTAAATCCCCACTTCACTGGTAATTTATGGAGGTGCTTGAGTTTTGTTAAATGTTCACTCAACCAGACTAAATGCCAATCGACATTGTATCATATGGGTGAAGCCAATATGCGATGGTCTTTGCGTTCTGTGGAGAGGCAAGTCAGAGCCTGTGTCAGGACATTATCAGGAGCATGGTGCATGAAAGTCCAACTCTGATGCGTCACACATTATGGCATTGCGTCACGGTGGTGGCTCATAGACTATATTTATAGGCTTAGGTTAGTCATATCACACTGGCTGTAGTGTTGTTATACTTAATTTTCGCTTCCTACCCAGTGGATTTCTTTGAGTCACCATCCTCACACTGAACTCGTGTGATTCGTTCTCCGAGTGCTTTTCATTGTAGGTCAGCACAATCAGCGCTGCCTACTTTTTCTATTGCACAACTTAAGGAAGTGCACTCGTCTGTTATAGTGTTTTTCGGTCTCTCAATCTTCTTCTCGGCAGTAAAGCGTTAACAATTAACTCGGGTGCAATCAGCTTGTAAACAGACGTGCTGTAGAACTCGATAGGTCACAGGACATTAGCCTTTGTTAGGTGAATTTCAGCGTAGCCCTGTAAAAACGACACGCGCCATCAAGTCTGTGGATGCAGCAAGGACTACAGAGTTGGAGTGAAAACCTAATTTGGTTACTTTACACTTTCATTTTTTACAATATGTGGCTCACTGGCTTCCAGTAACTCTCCAGGGATCTTGCGGTATACGTTCGATGCTGAGGTTAAAAAAAAAAAAAAGGAGCACAGACTTATGAGGGTGAGCCTTCTAGGGCATGGAAAACTAATCAAGGGCCAAAACACTGCTGTCGAAATTCAGCTTGTAACTGTGTTTATGGAGCCGTTGCAGGCTGTGCCAACACAAACCTCTCCGGTCTGGGTTTATCACCTCCAGAGATGGCCATGATTAGCTCCCCACACTGCTAGCCATATATCTCAGCTGTCCCACCTCCCCACGCTCAGGATGACCCATTAAACAGAGACGGAGAAAGAGAGAGAACATGAGTAGGAGGGATGGAAACGATGGAGAACAGAGATGCTACCTGTAGTTAGTGTAATAGCGGTGTTTACACAGCCACTGCACGCACTCTCCGTCGCTGTGTCTTGCATTGTCTGGTCGGAGACGACTGCTTCTGTATGGGTGGCCACTCCTTTGCCAAACACACACACACACACACACACAAACAAGGGGTATTAAGTTGAATGACAGGCACCTGATGTAGGTGGCAAACAAGCAAACATCATAGGTGTGTGTTTTTTTTGTTCTGCTCCCTCCCAGCTGAACTCACACAGAGGCTCCTTTGTCCTCCACAGTTTACCGTTTTGAGATGCTCACATTCCATTGTTCCCTTGTTAATTACTTCCCTAAACCTCTTAGTCTTCTTCCTATTATGCAGCGTATATATACCGTATATGTCACGCTCTGCAATACTGAGAACTCCCCAGACACTCCAGACTCCAAAGATTCTTCCTAATGGACTTAGAGAGCGGATGCTCTCATGAATGGCTGGTGATGTGGGGGGTTATTTCTACTTCTGTATCACTCAATAACCCTCTCCTCTCTTTCATGATGTTTTTGTGATAAGATATAATGTTTCCACTATAGCATCCTGTCTTTATATATCTTCCTTCTGAGAAACAATTTTTCAAAAAAGAAAACAGCAGGTTGCATATTTTAAATTATAGCTACTTGATAAATCCGTAATTTTTAAAATGTATTGCTCACAGTTTGTTTAAATTTTATGATTTTACACCATTTTTTTTAGGAAGAAAAAGTATGACACTGATGATGTAGGTCTTAAAAACTGTATCAAATATGATACAAGTGGGGTTAAAGGGTTAAGGATGCGTGACATAACAGCCAGTGCTGCACCACTGATTCACCACCTACATCTCAAATTTTGTGGAATAATTCAAAGTAATGAATTCAGTGGGGCTGTTGCTGAACGCCTGTTCCTTAACAGCAGCTAACCAGCCCAGGAGGCTTCAGGCTTGAATTTATTAAACCCAGCCTCCCCTTTGTTTCTCCATTACATGTCCGTGTTGTAAGTGATAACGAGGTGGAAAGATCTAACAAATGTTTGATTTGACCTCATCTATTGTTTTCCTGTTTTGGGATCTCCTGTCATAGCTAGGTATCTAAGAAACACAACATATCTTTTAGAAATGATGTCTTTATGCACGTCTTGAACTTGTTCAAATTGTACTCTGACTAACAGAGCCCCAGTCAGTCACTGATTGAAATGGACAAAATGTAATAACAGAAAATGGCTCACAGAAAGCACCAGTCCAGATTTAACCCATAATTTTGCTGTTCCCAGTCTTGACAACACATAATGCACGACAGTAATCAGTCCGATAATTATCGGCCCGATATCAGGAAATTATGACGTCATTTCGATAAATCCGATATCATAAATTTATCGGCCCGATAAGATTTAGTAGGCTATTTATTTTTTGTCAGCACTGCGGTGTGGGTCGTTTTTGTTTTTACCAAGCGCTCTCACTCCTACGGGAGACCTGAACAGCCTGCAGTGAATGCTGCGTTCAAGTGGCCTCCCTATAATCGGAAAAACAACTTTCTGACTGAAAAAAAAAATCAGAATAGCCTACTCCCTCATCTTGGAAAACAACTCGGCAACTCGGTCATAATTTTGGTAGTTGCCGACTTGACTTGATCAACGTCTTATCCACAGTATTTTACCAATTACCCATGTTACACATAAACCATAGAAATATGATCATAAAAAGGTCTGAAGAACGGCTCGCAAACCGGGAACTGGGAACTCCCATCAACACGTGAACGCAGCACAAAGTGCGTGCGTACCATGGATGTGGGTGCGTACCTTTACAGTCTATGGTGCGTACATTTGTAAACAGAACATGGCGGCGGCACTGGGACGGTAAAGAAGACAGTTCGCTGGATATCTGTTCCAAGTAAGTTCCACGAGGAGGGAAAAATAGCGCGAGCAAACCTGGTCAGTACCTGAAACATGACTTTAAAAACGTCGCTCCGACGTTTTTAAAGCTACGAGGACGCTGCTAAAGACGCTAGCAACATAAAGCTAACTGTAAAGAAGCCACAGACACGAACACACACTCCCTCTCTCCGCCTCTCTCTCGCTCTCAAACACACACCCACTGTTTGTCTGTCCCTCCCGCCCTCCTTGAACAACTGAACCTCATTTACTTTAGTGAAAAGTTACTCATTTGTATGGAACCAGCCAAGCTTTTTAACTTGTGAAATGCACTTTTCTCACTTTGTATTTATTTTAAATTACCCGTATTTTCCGGACTATATGTCGCACCAAAGACTTTGGTATTAGTCACATCTGCCTAAAAATACGTCATGAAGAGGAAAAAAACATATATAAGTCGCACCGGTTTATAAGTCGCATTTATTTTTCAAACATTTAAGTAATAGCCGGGTCTCATATAATGGCCGGGGCTTTGTTTACACGAAAGCGCGCGCGCTGCTGTTATGCATGCACGCTTCTCTGTGGTGTGTAGCCTATGTGTGTGTGAGGATGCAGAGATGAATGAAGGCGATCATCCGACAGGGTGGGGGGCGGCGGCGGCTGCGGCGAATATCGCTACTTTTTTTTTTTTTAACACGTTAGTTTAGGCGGCAGCTCTTTGTTGTTTAGGCGGCCGCCTTAACAGGAAAGCCCTGTGATCAGAAACCCTTTGTGGACTCTGTGAAGACGGACGGGAGTGAAGCCGACCTCTCCTCTGTTTCAGAGAGGGACAGGCTTGCACTGTCGGACCTGGCTCTCTGCTCCGTGTCCGGAGCCCAGTCGGGACCGGAGCAGAGACCGAAGACGGGCCGCAGAATACGCTGTGAAAATACTCTGAATTGACTTGGAGTGAAGCGCTACGGCGCAACGGAGACAGGTCAGACAGCGCAGAGAGGAGAATAGCACGTGAGGAAGATGAAGATGAGCTACTGAATGAGGAGGGATTTAGAAATAAAAGCCTTGCTTCCCTCTTGTTGTCATAGCGTAGGTTTTTAAAAAAAATATATAAGTCGCTTCTGAATATAGGTTGCATGGCCAGCCAAACTAGAAAAAAACCGCGACTTATAGTCCGGAAAATACGGTAGTAAAATAAATAAATAAAATAATGCAAAATATTTGCATCAGTTCTAGAGTCTTTTATTTTTCTATCAATAAGTAATGCACCTTATTTAAATAGTTGTTCAATGTTCATTTGAGATATCAAATAGTTTTGTTTGATATCTTTTAGCAAATGTTTGAAAGGCTTTTTAATAGAATATCTTCATTTAAAGAGTCAAAACTGTTTTTGGTTTTGTTATGTCTGTCATGATATATGTTAGGTCCTCACTAGTCTTTCTTATCTCCAGGTATGTTATCGGTTATCGGTATCGGTTTCAAAAAAATGTTATCGTGCATCCCTATAAATCACTGGTAGTACGGTATACGTTGTGTCCCACGGGTTCCTGAGGTGTTAGCTTAGTTTTTGCACTGCATCTCCAAACTGCAGATCAACCACTGTGGCTGTAAAACAATTAAGCAGCAGAATTCATCTGGACTAATTATTGTGATTATTAATTAGAATCTCACTTTCTGGTGAAATAATCTGGATGATCATTTTAGCCATAATTATGCAGCGCCAACTCTCTCTCTCTCATGCACGCTTTCCTCTTCCTCTCTCTCTCTGTCTCTCTCTCTGTCTCACACACAAATACAAAAACCAGGCAGCAGAATTAAATCGTTACCAAGACATAAGGATTCACATACAATCTCACAAGGGCAGACATCCACCCCTTCATGTTCTCATTGTTTTTCTCTCGCTCTCCCACATAGCAGCAAGCAGAGCCTTCCTGTGTTGTGAGCCACTTGCTCAGATTCTGGATCACACTGCACCATTTCCACATTGATGCCCCCCCCCCCACCCCCCCCCACCCTCTCTCTTTCTCTCTCTCTCTCTCTCTCTCTCTCTCTCTCTCACCGGCGCCCGCACCACCGACACACAACAAACACAACAACGCGAATGCACATGGTGGCAAGTGTTGTCCCATAGTATTTGTGTGCAGCTGGGAGGCACCAAGCTGCACTGGGATAAATAAGTAGCTAAATAAATAAAGAATAAACCTCGCTCTAGGAATTTGTCTCATTGAAGATGAAAAGCATCTGCCTCTCTCTGGCATCTGCTGTGAAAGATATCCCTCCACCGCCAAGGGTTTGGGAGCACGGCGAGTAGCCAACTCTATCAGCCTCACTCACTCTGTCTACCCACCGACATGAACCAACGCAACGCTGGCGCACATAAAAATGAGTGTCAAAACAAATTTGTCAGCCAGGAAACTTGACGTGAGTTATGCTCATTTTGCAAAGCTAAGTTGGGGTATTAACTTGAAATAAAAAATGGGGCCTAAATGTCTTTAATTCCGGCTGCAGCGAGAGAGGAGGAGGAGGGAGGGCGGGGGGGGGGGGGGGTGTCATCCAGTTCTTTGGCACGCTGAGCAGTGTATTTGTGTACGTTTTTCTTCAACAGACTGCTACAGCTTAACACACCAACAATGAGCTGCATTCTCATTACCAGCGGAGGTGAAGACACTGAGGGAAAGGTTTTTTATTTATTTATTTATTTATTATTATTCAACCCAGAGGTTTTAAATTATTTTAGCTGCACTTTTTTTCTGGGTACGTCTTGAAAAAAATCTACATGCAGGGAAGAGTATAATACAGATTGACACAAACACAGCTTGAGCTTTCACTGACAATGGCTGACGCTGGCTGCACAGACTGTTTTGGAATTCCTTAGATGCACGACATGTTGTATCGGAAATTGGTTTAGCAGACTTGAAAAGCCCGGAGGCGCATTCCTACAAGTGACTAACAGCGACGACGAGGAGTTGGCCAACAATGCTACCTGTCTGTGACCGTGCCCAGGTGAAGCATTCCTCCCATCGTCTCCACTCAGCCATGCCTGTCTCTTCCTCCTCCTCCTCCTCCTCCTGCTGCCAGGTGACTTGTCAGAAGAGGTTAAAGAAGAGCTCACATGAAGAAGTGGAAACTGAAAATTTTTTGTGTTGCTTTGCTAAAGGCTCTGCCCAACAGAATGTTTTCTTTTGTTTCACAAAGAGGGTGGTCCAACAGTTGCCCGGTGTGGTTGTAAGTGTGTGTGTGTGTGTGTGTGTGTGTGTTTTTATCGCTGTTTCCACACACACACACACACACTAAAAAAGCCACATGAGTAATGGGGCTGCTCAACACCTCCACAGGCTTAAGAATGGAAAGGTTTTTTTTTCCACAAGATACTGGAGGCATTGTGTTCCTGACACTCTAACTTAGTTTGCTGAATTGAATAGACTAAAGCTGACCGGCCACCCAGCGAGCCTCCAAGATATTCCACGCAGTGAGACCCCTCTCTCTTTCTCTTTTTCACAAATATCAGCAATCGGCATTGTTCGGACGGCCACTGCTATAAACTTGGGCGAGTGAGACCGGGCAGACGAGCTTGAGATAAGTTTTCAAATTCAATCCAGTAGGCCTCTTGGAAAGGCCTTGCTACCGAATCAGTGTCAGGGAACCCTTGGAAGACAAACGTAGGCTCACTTAGAAACTTTTTCAAACTTTTCTCATTTTAGCTCTCAAGTCCTCTGGAGATACTGCTTTAATTCCATCAAAAGAGAGATATCTATCCTTACCATATTGTGGTCTGCTTTACAGCGTTATGATTACTCATCACAGATGGCCCTTGGGCAAGAGTAGGGATAAGAAATTTAGTTAGCTCAATTTATTGGGATACACAGTTACTTTGTTTGTAATGGCATTAGACAGTGAAACTGCAGGCTATGACAAACTTACCATCGTATATCTAAATCTTATCAGCTGGCTTAGTCATTTCCTACACTAAATCTAATTCCTAAAGAGACAAAGACTCGGTGCGTGTGCAGTTTGTTTTTGAGCGACAGCCATTGTTTTTTTTTGCGTCTCCACCTACTACTTAAAGTGATGGAGGAGAGCTTTCTGTTTTATAGCCCGATCAATTATGGTTAATTTGTGGTACACCTGCTGCTCCTTTGTGGACCAGTCGTGTGTCCCTGCGTTGTATGTTCAATGTTTATGTATGCACGGATGTTGTCATTCTCTGAGATCATGGCACTTTGTTGATTTGAGCCCATCTGGAAGACAGAGTTTCAATTTCTTAATGGGGAACATTAAGTGGGCGGCGGTCCACAGGGAGTACTGTTTAGGAGGTCCTCTGGGTTTTCCACTGATCCTCATTGTGAGAGGATGACTATGGAGCTTAATCCTGCGTCCTGACCTCCCCTTTGTTCTTGTTATTTCTTCCCATGATTTCTCTCCGTGGCACTGTACTGCGCTTGTTTTCCTAACTCCTCTGCTGATGTCGTTTGCGCGTTACATTTGCTTCACTTGTATTTTCCCTCTGCCCCGAGCTGGATTTTTTGTTGTGGTTAGTGGGTGCCTTGTTGATCGCGACCAAAGATCCCCAGTGTTGTGTGCTGTTGTTTTCTTACAAGTATAGAAAAATGTCTGTTCTCTTTGGTTCAGCTTTGCGACTTGCTTTTGATATTTTTTTGCTTTACTGTGTTATTATGCTCATTCAAATGTATGCAAATACATTGTGAGTTTGAATACTAATGTTTCTCTACTCCTGTTCTGCATGTGTTTGCTCTCCCAGGTGTTAGTCTTTGATCCTGTCAGAGTGGGACGCATCTAGCAGGGGACTGAGGAGGGAGCAGTGCCAACTTGGAACATGGTGCCTAATATTCACCTGGCAGTGCCCCTCCTGCCCAGAGGGGCGTTGCTGTTCCTGCTTCTACTCAGCTGCATGGTGTTCTCCTCGGTGGCAGACGGTAAGTAACCTTGTTCACCTGTGAAGTCTTGCCTTGCTTTCCTCACATTAAAGGGATAGTTCAACATTTTGTCAAATTCACCATAGAAGTAGGTTTATTACCTTTAATTATTGGTGCATGTTGTTTTGAGATCTGCGGGGCAGAGACATGAGCTGCTCAGCGAACACAATGGAGGTGAACGGTACAGGTCCCCTGTCCCTCAAAACTCATCAAATACACAGTCCAACAACTCCATGTGACCTGCACATTTACTTCACTATGAAATAATCATGTATAATTATGTAACATAACGTCACATGAAGCAAATACTCTGAACTACTTGCGCTTTTAAAATCAATCCGCCCAGCAGCCGTGTCTGGGGAATGTAGTTCCGGCTACGCATTTGCCTCGAAAACAACTCCATCTCGTAATGTTAGATGATTAACGTGGTGAATGTGCAGGTCGAGTGTTTTGGAGTTGTTGGATTGTGTATTTGTTGAGTTTTGAGGGACAGGGGACCTGTACCATTCACCTTCATTGTGTTTGATGAGCAGCTCACGTCTCTGCCCCGCAGATCTCAAAACAACGTGCACCGATAGTTAAAAGTAATGAACCTTCTCCTATGACTATAGGGATTATGGTGATAGGTGAATTTGCCAAAATGTTCAACTATCCCTTTAAGCCTCATACGTACAGAGCATTCACAAAGTATTCAGACCCCCTCACAGTGTGATACTGTATGTCGCAGCCTTTTTGCTCAGATCATTGGAGTTCATTTTTTCTCTTCATCAATATACACTCAATAGGTCATCAAGGCGACTGAACTGAATTTTAGAAATGTATTACTAAAGAGGAAAAAGTGAAATTAAAACTTTGTCACTATGGGGTATTGAATGAAGCTTGATGAGGGGGAATGAATTGAAATGTCTCAGCATAAAGCTGCAATATAACAAAATGAGAAAAATGAACGGGTGCTAATACTTTGTCCACGCACTGTATTTTGACAGTAGCTTTTCATTTGCATATAGAGAAAATGACACACAAAGGGGGAGTTAAAAAGCTCTTTGAGACAAAGTTTAATTTACTGCCTTATCTGATCATCAGCAGAGCAAATGCAGGAATTTTGGACTTCCTTAGAGGGACTGACGAAGGTTGAATTGAACCACTACAGTATTTCTTATTAAATTCAATGTTTGGATATTCCCACAGAACCAGCTTTCTTCATGTGTGGCGTAGAGGGTCTTTTGAAATAGAATATAGATTCTGTTTACATTAGGTGCCTTTGGTGGTTTCAAGCAGACGGAAATAGCGCTTCATCTAATGCATGTCCCCAAGTATAGAGAGCTTTAGTATCTGCACTAAAAATAAGCGTACAGTGCATATAGTGAATCTCCGTCAGCCCCTGTGCGTCGCTGTCAATCTGGATGACGCCTTTGGCCCGATGGACTCGCTCAGAAAGATGTGTCACCATCGCTCTGCCTCCGGGTCCAGGGGCAGTTGAGAGGTATTGCCCTGCCAAAGACGAGGTCAGGGACAGAATTAATTCCACACATGACCTCACCTCTAGTGCTGTCATAGGGTCACTGTAATTCAATTATACCCCAACCCCTCCCACTCCCCGCCCTCCCCGACCACGCCAACTGCCCTGTCCTTTCATACACGAGGTACAATAGGGTTTGTCTTTCTCTCGCTCACCCCTGTGCTATCATCTTAGTCTTTTGCTGTGTGTCTAGAGTTTTTGCACATTGTCAGTGTGAACTTGACCTCGTGGAAACGTCCTGCACTCCTGTCTGTTTTCTTCTTCTGTCAAGTGCCTGTAATATGATCGGACCAAATCAGGCCATGATCAGCGCCACAATGGTGCAGTAAGACTAAAAGTTGAGGCCCACTGCTCTGACTTAATCCCTAGACTTTTAAAGCACTGACATGCATTCGACTGAAGTCCACTGGTTTTGCTTTTCCCACGCAACCAAAACTGTTGTGCTTTGTTGTCGAGTCCCTCTGTTGATTTAAAACAACAAACTCTGAATACTAACAATCACTTAAGGATTTAAATACAGCATGACTCGCTGATGATTAATTATCTTTAAGAAATTAATGAAATAACTAAGACAGTTTTTGGTCCATGAATAATTGGCATAGTTGGTTTCTCAACAAAGCAAATGAGATCTGCCATGTCAGTAATTTATTAATTGGTTATGCACATGTTTATTGCCATGTTTTGTTGTGTACCTGTGCTCTTTTATTGCCTGCATGTTAATCGTTACCAAGGGAGTGGGGGTAAAAAGAGAAAAAGAAAGTAACTGCGTTTGCTTTTAGAGATCAACTACAAAAGAAAGTAATGTCAGGGGTGTTGAAGGCGCCAAGATATTATTCAAATGTGCTGAGTGTGTCAGATGCCAAGTGCAGAGTTTGGATGGGACCTTGATTATTAAGCTGTGGTGCTACTGTGCTCTTTTTAATCGATACTACACCTATATGCAAAGGCAAACATGCAGGATTGAGAAAGCTTTTCAAAACTGTATTAGTCTGTCACGGCCGTATGCAGGGCATTTTATGCAGTTTAGACGTGTTGAATATACACTCCATTTGCCAGAATTAAAGATCTTTATTGGTGTAGATGTAGTCTTTGTGCTCTCTGCCTCCCTGTCTCTAAGATTGCCCTGGTCTCTAATTTCAGTAATCACATCATTTACGCATAAAAAAACACAGAACCAAGCATTTAATAAACAGACAAAGATACTCTATTGTGACAAGCTGGCACAAGCATTTTCAGTGGCGATAACACCCAAAACACTGATGCATGAATAAGAGACCGAAGAAAAGATTTCATCTTAAAAATTCATTTCATCTCATAGGGAGGATAAAATAAATAATGACTTGGAGAAATGCCTGGCTTTGGTCCAAGGTGAACCTATGATAGTTTAATGAAAGCACACATGGGAAAAGTCCAAGACCTGCTATTACCAAAAGCAGTGTATGTCTGTAAAGCAAACAGACATAGAATTAAAATAAGACAGTTTGGGGGGGTAAAAATAACACCTACCACTAATGGCAGGGTTGTGTGCATTTGGTGTCTGTAATTTGTATGCAACTTAGTTATGTGAACTTCATAGTTCTGGTTTAGATTTCCTGTATTACAGGGCAGACACCAGACAGATATTATGGGCTGGGTGCCTGGTGAGTTTCTGATTACATGGGTTCAGTCTGGTGTCCTTGTCTCCCAATTGAAAAAGTTAAGCGGGTAAAGCAACCATACGTACGTGCCAAATGTGCGAGCAGAGTCAGGCCTTGTCCTTACATGAGAACTATGGGTAAATCCATTTGCAGTGAATTGTTTACTTGCTGATTTAGCCTGGCTGCATTTCAGTGGTGGTCGTCGTACTGTTTGTTTGGTGTGATAGTCAAGATGGCACGATTCATCATGATTTAGCACCACAAATACAGTAAGTACACCACCAGCACTATCAGTGTCATAGCACTCTGACATCATTCATCTTATAGCGTCACTGAGTAGGCACACAATACAGTGTGATTACTCCGAGTGCTGATCGCAGACGTCCCATCGATCCCTGGGGAGCTCTGCCTAATCAACCAGCTCTCTATACAGCCCTGTTGTACACAATAGGCCACTGGCTTGCAAGGTCAGCCTCAAAGTCACACATACCCAGCACTTAAATGTAATGGTTATCTTTTTGTAGTGCTGTCATTGTGAGTTATTTCATTGGCTTTAATAAGCTTTTGATGTATGTGTCTCCTCTGGTGCCTCTCATGTTATAATCTTGGGTGGCTTTTCATGTGTGGTGCTGCAAGACCTCCTTGAAGTTTAATGCCACTTTTCGTGGCAACCCATTGTCTCACGCAACAACAGTTTATTGTTGCATTTGTGTTCCCATATGTGCCACCAGTAGATGATAATGGCAGTATACAGACTGTAGTTTCCTAGTTGCTGTGTTTCTTTAATGTCCCATCAGTCGTTTGAACACCAAGAGGCATCCCATGGGGCTCGTATGCTAAATATACATAGCTTTAGATAGAAATATCCCTCAAAAGCTGGTAATATAATAATTTATCTGGATGTTAAGCTCAAAAAAGTGCTTGAAAAACCTCTTATTTCCACTGAAACTACCATGTATTACAGGGACGTACTGTATAATACAAAGTCTGTAGATTGATCTGGCAATTTCTCCAGCTACTACACAGAACTGATGTGATGGAAGTGCCAAAGTGGTTTGGAAAGGGGTGACCAGACAGGGGGGCTGGGTAGCTGGAAATTGGATTGTACTTTTAAGTGTCCATATGGTCACCCAGTTCAAAAACTGACAGGGATATAAATTGATTCTTTTTTAATTAAAAGTAACCATATCCACCTTGGAGAGCCACTTGGAGAGTAATGCACTTAACACACAGCTGTGGTTCGCACACATCATACAGACAGGCGCACTGAGAGAGGGAGGGAGAGAGAGAGAGGCTGAGGTGGCAAGAAAGCTAAACAATAGAAAATGCAGCCTGTGAAAGCAGTGGGAGAAAGCAATATATGTGAGAAAAACATCTGCAAGATAAAGCGTCACAGGAATGCAATTTAGAGGCTGGAGAGATTCGATGGGAAGTTGTTTTCATAAGCCAGTGCAGCAATGTCAGAATGGAGGGAGGGAAGGGTCATCGGAGGTTAATGATGTGAGATTAATAGTTTAATTAGGGAGCTCAGTAGCAGGGCCAGAGGCAGTCACCCAAACCCTCTGCTGTGTCCCGGATCCAGCAATGCCACAGGGTGACAAGAACCGGCAGTGTCCTTCTAGAAAAGGGCAGAGAAAGACATTTAATTCTGTGTTCACACAGTGATGGCTTTATTGACAAAAGACACTTGAATTCCCCGCACTGTCTGTTGAAACTTGTTATGATTACATTCTCACTTAATCTTAGGTTGTATGAAATGGAATAATCTAGTATTAGCACAGATTTGGAAGAATTGATGTGGATTTAATTTGTGTTGAGATATTACGTGGGAAGTACAATAAGCATGAAAGGAATGCCCGTACGACGATCTGCTCTCGTCACATCCTGATCAATGATCACACTCTGCTGAGGCGGGAGAAACTCAAGATAGCTTTCACTAAAAAGGGACAGGATTTAGTATCTTATGGGCACATCGCTGCACACCCTTGTATTGTTTACTCGTGGAGAATTCTCCGAGGTGCATTTTAAGGCATTTAACTCAACCCAAACAGCCCGTGGACATGGAGCAGGATAAAACATAGTCGGATCTCAAGTGGGATCTATTTCATGGGTAAATGGTCACCTTTGCTTTTCAAAGGTTCTAAATCATAAGGGAAGCAGCAAAGGGCCTGTTGGCGCCCGCAAAACCAGCATTTCTTTGTTTCATGTCCCTACAGTAACATGATTTAATTTGCCCCTTCAATTTTGGCTAACAGAGAGTTGAATTACTTAAGACCTCAGGGTCTTGTGAGGGAGAAGATGAGAACAATGGCGGGGGTTCTTTGTGGTCTCTGAGGGGAGGCTAATCTAGGGGAGGCAAATTAATGAGGTTAGTAGGGTCACAAGGGGGTGCCCGGTGATGGATGATGAGTTAACCCCAAAATGGGATGTCTGAAGAAGCTGGAAGCCATCTCAGCAGCTGAGCCCCTAACCCACCCCCCTCCGGGGATCATGCAACATTTTCCACACACTGGTCTATGAATGTGTGTCATGGTTTGGACCAGGCCAAGGTGACCACTGGACTGTACCCACCACCATTAATAACCCCCCTCCAGCCTCCTCATCAGTTGCAGAAACCGTCTTTCATACACCCACCGCAACTTCACGGAGTCGTTTTGGATTTCCATTACAAAGGTGTCACACTAAATGCTTTATTACACATTCCAGCTGCATCTAAAATGTACTTTTTCCTCTCTTTGTATTTTGATTTGCATGTGAGTGTTTCCAGGTTGACATTCTCCATTACCCACCCACACATGCCTTCAAATGCAGCAGTCAGTCATCCTTCACAGTTTCAAAACGGAAAAACACTTAGTTTCATGACAGTGGGAAATAAGAACATTTTATCATCAAGCAAACTAAATGAACATAAGAGGTGATATATCCCCTCCAGGCTTATGCAGATGAGCTGTGCAGTTCAGCCAGCACATGAGTTGCCTTGTCTTCTAGTTTAGGGGCACATGCCTCCTGAAGAGCTGGTTCAACTGCAGTGTACACTTTTTTTTGTTTTTTGTCAGACTTGAAGTTGTTTTCAGTTAATGATATGTTGAGTCTCCAACAAGCAGGCAATTATGGGTGTTTGCAAAGAGGAAAGGAAACTGTAAAAAAAAAAATATATATATATATATATACATAGCATGTATGCCCTGATTTTAAAACAGCATGAAGCAATATGTTGAATATTTCCTCACACAAATGAAAAAATAGAAGCATTTTTTTTCCTTTCAAAAACATACCAAAGAAAACATTGTGCAGCGGCTGCCTTTATCTAATGTCTGCTCCAACTTTCCCGTAAGGACTGAAGGTGGGTTGAAAGAAGCCACAGGTAGTGACTCATCTTTGACTAGATCTAGGTTGGGCGCCAGTTTAAATACCACAGGTAATATAAAACCCCAGACTCCCAGTTGTGTGATACCAGGAACACCCACATCCTCGCCATCAAAAAAGTTCACGAAGAAGCGTTTATCCTTGCATGTTTTTTAAACAGTTCCATTAAATGCCCACTCCAGGCATCGGTCACAGAAACACATTGCGTTTTTGTTTTTTACTTCATTTATTTTTTATTTTTTTGCCCCAAAAAATGTGATACATTGACTGACAGTCAAGAAGAGAGAGTGCAGGCTTGAGAGATTTCCTCCCTCTTTCATAATCGGCTTGAGAAGATGAAAGCCATTACATTAATGTTGCTCACACTGGGAAGAGAGGAGTGAAGGGTAATTGCACTTAGAGTTCTTGTTCTTCTCCACTGTCTTGAATAATTCACAGAAGGCTGGAAGGCCTGATAGAAAGCCTGTCTTCGTGGTCTACGGGGTATTGAAAGTTTGATGTTTTTCTTTTTTGGTTTTCTTCTTCCATAGGTTTGACATTTTGTCTTAAGTACAGTATCAGTAGATGATGAATCGCATTGCTCTTGTGATTTCACTTGAAGTCCTGATAAAGGTTATGAAGCTCTATCAATCTCTGGCCTGCGACGCTATCGTTTTAAGAAATTTTCTTTAGTTTCTGTGCCATCATGAGTGAGGGCTGTGTGAACCGACTGCTAATGAGCAGAGAGAGAGGAGAGGACGAGTGCAAGGAAACCAAACCGTTCAGCAGAAGCTACACAAACAAACTCCACCCATGTGGGTCCTAGTCAGGTTTGAAACCAGGATGTTCTTTATGAGATGCAAAACGTAAGCTGAAGATGGTTGGGTCATTAATAAAAATCGAATTCTGCCTCGCTCACCTCACAGTGCATACGTTTAACTAGTTCACAGAGAGGAGAGGTGTGATTGTCACAGAAACAATAAGTGGAGGAGTGCAATGACAAGTGCATTGCTCTTTACAGCTCTTCAGAATGTGATCTCAGTTTGACAGATGTGAGAGATTGAAATTGTAACCACTGGATAATAGAAATAAAATTGTCTCGACCTGAAATACATCGAAATGATTATGGCAGATGCTTTCACCATCCATTATCCAGACCCGGGGTCCCCTCGCATGAATTGTAACATGTGCAATGTACATGTGTCATTTGGAAAACAAATAACGCGACGCTCCTTGGTGTCGAGCTGTAAAACAGAAGTGCAGATAGCTGACATGATGTTTATTGGTTTAAACAGCCTGAAGTGCAGTTGACTTTAGCGGGGGTAAATAACTTACAGGGGAGGCAGCTTTATATCGAATTAATTGCAAACAAGTTGCCTGCTAATGGCCTGAAAAGGCCTTAATGGAAGTGTTCCATTAAAACAACCATTGCTGATGCCATCAGACAAATTCCCACTAAGTGTTGCCTCATGAAAATGATAACTTGCTAATCCATTATTAATAAGAATTAATGGTTTTCTCTCTGCCGCATGTGTATCGATCCCTGATATCCTACACTCCAGAGTAGCTCTCATCGGGCATTCTGGCAGGCATGGGAATACACTAATTGTTAGCCACACAAGAGCCATTTGCATGACTCTCCCTGCTGTCTCCGCATTCATTACAAGCCCTGCTCTGAGGCCCTCGACAAGGAAAAAAAGAAAAGAAAAACCGTATAGCTGCTTAGGAAAATATCGTGTGTCAGGTGGGAAAATATATGAATATATATATCTTGGTTAACCACTCAATTAGTCCACTAAAAGCTGAGCTCTGTTCTTGTCCTCAAATACGACTCATTAGTTTATTGTTCCTGATCGCCCATCCCTGGAGATCAGTGGAGTGAAGAACGAAACACCTTTGGCAGCCGTGGAGTTTGGGAACCCCTGTGTCTTTCTCCTCTCTAATGACCTCAGACCCCACAGATCCTGCTTGAAGGCATTAGGAGGTTAACTGAGAGAAGCTGTTTAATCCTCACACACACACACAGAGCAATCAGCAGCCTCCAGGCTCCCTCACTGCTGTCTTAACCTGAGTCTATGCAGATGTGTCAATAGCCCCTCCCCTGGGTCACATTTAAATTTCACTCCAGCAGGTCAAACATGCACTTGTTTGTGATTTTTAGTGAGAGTATGTCTGCTGCAGGTACACACTACACCACTATGAATTACCTCTAATAACCACTGCTAGATGAACCCAGCACTTTGTATTAAGTTTTTGAACATTAGGCGTTAAAAGGGTTTGCATTAATTTCCCTAATAACCCCATGATTTGTTTGATAATCAGATTCTGTCAGGCTGTGTGGCGTACAAGAAACACCTTATTAGTCCCACAAATTAAGAGAAGAAAAACTTGGGGTTTTCACTTGTGTTTATTGTTTTTTGCTTTGATTAATTCATTTATTCCATTCATTAGTTGTAACATGAAAGCCTTTTAGCTCCAGCAACGAAAAAATAAGTGTGTGTGTTTGTTATCCCTCTCCTCTACTATTAATGCTGTTGTGTACAGCCACACTTTTTGCATATGGGTCACTTTACATCTTTCTGGTGAATTTAAACCACTACTTTGTAATACTTAACTTTCTAATAATAATCAGATCCGTTTATCTGCCAGGGGTGTAGGTTCGCTAATAGAACTTATATAACTTAAGAAACTATATAAACTTGTTCACACTAAGTTTGGCATTAATTCATATTAGATACTTTCAGTGTCCCCGTCCCAGAAGGTATCTTTCAAAGACAACCAATTTAGGCCTGCTAGCATTTAATTGGCCGAGAGGGCCAGAAATATCAGGAGGCTTGAGTCGTGTATGAATATTGCACTTACTGCCAGTGAGGGGGCGAGAGCAGATCAGTGAGTATTAAGTTATCAGTGTCGGTCCAGAGGTAGTAGTAGGTAGTTAGTTAGTCAACCAGCCAAATGAAGACAATACCTCGGATAAATGAATGTGGTAAATATGAGGAATTTATGAGTCGATAACCTCAACCCTGAAAAATTCTGGCACCTTGCAACCAGTCCCAGTCCTGACAGCTATGGCAGCACTTTGCCAGCAAGAAGAGAGCATCCGTTAAACCTTTGTGTGTCGAGATATGAGTTTTGAATGTGATGTATCAAAGCTTAGAAAGAGTGCGGCTCAAAGCTCGCAGTCACTGTGAAAGAGAGAAGGATTTGCATAGGTAGGCTTATGTGTTTTCCACCTCGTCCCTGCCATTGTTTTCATGTGACAACTGCCTGACAGCCAGGAAAATGGGACACAGGCTGAGAAAAAAAGGGTCGAGTCTGGATTTTGTCTCTCTAAGAAAAGAACTGACAAACTGAACAGTTCAATATATCCTCACCCACCAGTGGTGGCACAGTGATGGAGGAACTGTGCAGAGACTCAGCCTAAAAATAAATGCCTCTGCCCTTTCGCTGGAGTGTGTTAGGACCACTATTAACCCCTGTCCGTAAGTCAGGGGTTTGAGGTCAGCACAGACCTTTTGGAGATTTCGTGATTGAATCCTTGGCAAGTCCTGGATTAACAATGGACAGCCCAGAATTTGCCATAGTTTCGCCTTAGAGTCATAGGTCAACTATCGAAATTCAAGGGAAGCTCGTTTAAGAGGATTAATACGGGGGGGAAAGCTCAGCGAGGGCCAGTTCACCCTTTTCCTCCGCTTATCCCTAAAAATCCTTGATTTCTAACATCCAGCAGTTCCTCACTTAAATGTTTGTGGCAGCGCATGCTCTTACATCCTTTAATTTGAAGCATGTGCCGAGAACTGTTTAATGCCGCCTGATCCTCCCTCGGAGCAACATGGTGAAAAGCCCCCCCCCCCCCACATCAACTTAGACACAACCGCTATGGACAGATGTTAGGAGCAACTCTTGGAAGTCAGAGAACGGTGATAATCAGGTCTTGAGGATTCCAGCTCACCACCCATGCACGCACTGATGCATGCTCAGGCACACACTCTTAAGAGCTTATCAGGTTTGAATCATTAGCTGCCGCCCGCATGTGTGTGTCGCAGTCACATTCTGTGGCTATAGAAAAAGGATTTATCGCCGCGCTTTTGCCGTTTAAATCTTGTCTCGGAGAGCACCGGGAGGAAAATATCATTCATATGTCAGGTGGGATTAGGTACTATGAAAGGGCCACAGGTCACAGATGGCTGGATGGATGTGTTGGATTACTGTGCATCGCCAAGTACGCACAACTGCCCACTCGCACACTACACTGCTCTTCTGCAGTACACTTCAGCTTATCACCGTTATGTAAATTTGCCGTGGATTTGACAGTGTTTTTGTTTGTCATTGTGAGCTCACCATGATTGGCTTTAAAGGACCATATTAGCTTGAATCTGTTTTGCTAATTTGACACTCGGTTGACAGAGATCGACTCTTAAAACTGACTTTTTAGAGTAAAAAAATAAAATAATATCAGAGGGGCACTGGCATTTTACTTTTAAATGCTGTGAGGAGATGGTATCTCTCAGTGCATCCCTGTCATTTTAAATCACTTGTGACACTCATCCTTGCCAGATTTTACAATCAGAGTTGACAGTTAATTTGGTTTAAGTATTAGGAGCAGCATTAGACTGTAGTATTAAACAACTGCCAAAAAAAAAAAATGCTATGCAGTAATGCTGTTGTACAAATGTGGAAACAAATCTGAAGGAAATGTCATTGTTTCAATTGCTCTGCTTGCACAGTAAGCTCGTATTTAGGAGCCACATATCTCTGTTAGCACCCCCCCCGTCTTTCCAACCAGTTGCATTTGAATGCGCACAAGCATCCAACATCAAAGTGTTATGTATGCACGCACACCTCACTGCCTGCACCCTTTTTTTTTTTTTTATTGTACACTGCTATATTGCTTGAAGAAAGCTCAGCTCCTCAGCAGCAGAGACGTCCTAGAGCAAGGACAGCCAGCACCTCCTCTCTCCTCTCTCTCCACAGCCCAGTGAGGGCAGTGGGGGGGTGATGATATAACAGGTAGAGCAGAGGAACGTGCCCACTAAAGGTCTCATCCATAACAGAACCTGGTATAATGTTATTCTAACATAGCATCACACAACATTGTCCGCCCTCCCCCAACGCAACCCCCCCCCTCCTCCTCCTCCTCCTCCTCCAAGCAGCGTTATATGAGAACACATAAAACAGAAAAGAACAGTGGCAGCCATTGCTGGATTTTCCCCAGTGTGTGCTCTCTGAGGGAAACGCTGGCATCTCCTCTGTGTACACAGCATAATGATTCACCCAGTTGTGTGTGCGCGTCTCCACGGGGCGGTCTGTTCGTCACCGCTGCGGTTTAGGTGTTCCCCACCTCCCTGTTTAATGACTCTGGAGATGAAACACAAGCTGACAAGGGGCTGGTAATAGGGACGGTGAGTTACGTTTGTCGCAGCCAGACTTGTATTATTCACATCTGAGACTGTAAATGAAGCATAAAGCGCGGTGGCATGGCAGTCGTGTCATGGCTGCAAAGGTGGGCTCATTGTAGCATCATGTCGGCTCAGACGGGCTGTCACTGAAACACACACACGCCATTGTCCTGTGAAGAATGGTGTTGGGTGTGGTGCTGGGTAAAAAAACACCCTGAAGACAAACGCAGCAGACGGATTTAGCTGTGTTTTTCAAGCTAGTCCACTTTGTTGTTGTAAATGTACATTATCTGGGAATACACAGGAGATTTCTGAGGCCAAACACAGTAGAAACCTTGTTTGGATTTTAGTACAAGCCGACCAGTTAATGCCCAGTAAGCCAAACACTGCTGCTTGAATGCTAAATAACTTGATGAACTCCCAAAGTTTCCAATTTACAAGCATCTCTGCTGTTCATTGATTTCTGATCTTTCAGACATTTTGGAGAAGAGTAGGAGTTCATCTGATTGTTTCCCTGTTTCTATTGGGTTTAATACCCCCTCCCACCCCCCCACTCCCTCCACCCCACCAGTCTTCCTGTGATATAATTGTAACTAAATTGTCTGTTTGCAACAGACTTTGTTTCATGTGGTGCGTCTAAGCCAAAAAAAATCAGCAGAACGTGGAGACAGACGACAGCACAGAGACGACGTGTTCCTCCTGTGGCTGAGCTGAGGTTGTGCGAAACAATAACACCTGTGCTGTGTGTGTGTGTTTCTGCAGAAAAAAAGCGATAAATGCTCGTAGATAACCGGGTTTTACATGCTGACGTGACTGGAACAGCTACTGACATCACCTTCACCCCCTCCCCACCCTTCTGCTCTCCTCCCTCCTGGCTTCTTTCCCCCTCTCTAATCCTGTCACTTATATCTTTCCCTCCCTCCCTTTGCCCCTTCCTCAGGCCCGCCATCTTTCGTCAAATCCCCGGAGGACCAGACGGGTATCTCGGGCGGAGTCGCATCGTTTGTGTGCCAGGCCGCCGGGGAGCCCAAGCCCAGAATCACCTGGATGAAGAAAGGCAAGAAAGTCAGCTCGCAGCGCTTTGAGGTGAGCACTCACTCACGTGTGACTTTCAGCTCTTTGAACGCACTCGTACACACCCACATGTACACACATAAAAAGAAGCAGGCGCAAACATACACACATACACACACACACAAAAAAAAAGCATTAACAGGCGTGGGCTTCAGACTGCCGCTGTAACCCCCCTCTCATTAAGCACTCATCCGCAAATTCGTCTCCACATGCACATCCATTAGCAACATTTACACAGAGTGTTTCCTCTCGCCACACACACAATCAAATGCCCTGTTACTGAACATCACACCTGCTCCTCACTTCTCCATGCAAGAACAGAAGCTCCCCTTCTCTTTAATCTCCTTCCACCTTGATTTATACAGACTGCTTCATCTCTTCCAGTCTTTTCACACCCGCATCCTTCCCCTCCTGCTTCTCAGCTCCTCCATCTCTGGCCATACATCACCTTGATGTATCACTTGATATATTTCCCCTCCTTCTTTTGAACCGTATGAACAGAGGGGAAGTGTTAGGTGGGAGCTCGCACTCACGCTGCCTCTGACCAGTGTGTCCCATGTAAGAACAACAGCCACGAAGGCTGGAGTAAGGTTTATTGGTATTCCTCGATAGGATCCTTGTTGTGGTCCTGCTGGATTGTATTTCATAGTATCATTTACTCAAAACATCAGGATTGGTTTTCTTCTATTGAAGCAGAAGGTTTGGAAATAGCATTTGAATGGCTGTTATCAGGGAGAATGACAGGCTTAGATACTACTCCTGAAAAGTTTCATTTTGCAGCAGGACATGGAAAAGCAGCGTTTGAGAAACTGATGAAGCTGCAAATCTGCCAGATGTTCAAAGTTTTCCTGTCTCATATCAGAAACATAAGGAAATGTTACATAATCTGAAAGTAGGAATTGACGTTATTACGATACAATAAAGTGATATCCTCGGGTACAAAAGAAAAAGAAAAAAGAAAATAATGCCCCTAAAAATAACATCCCTGCCCTTTTGTTTTGCTCTGATCCTTGTAGGTGATTGAGTTTGATGATGGTTCAGGCTCTGTACTGCGGATCCAGCCACTGCGCACACACAGAGATGAAGCCATTTACGAGTGCACAGCCACTAACAGCGCTGGCGAGATCAACACCAGTGCCAAGCTTACAGTGCTTGAAGGTAAGATAAGTCTTCTTTTTTCTCGCTCAGTCCCCCCCTCTCCTCCTCCTCCTCCTCCATCTTGCTTTCACTCTCACTCTTTCCCTTAACCCATTCTTGTTTTCCTGCTGCTACGTGTGTCTGAAGCTTTAAAGCTTTCATTTACTAAGTCTAAGGATTCCAAGTATTGGCAGTGTCACGGTGGAGCAGATATATCTTAATGTGAATTCCACAAGGTGAGAGAAAAAATGCAAGGAATGCGTTTTTAAATCAGGTAGTATACAGTTCAGCAATTCAGCAAATGCATGACCAGGAATTGACTCATATTGTAAGAAGTATTTGCCTTCTATTGGCTCTAACGTTTCCCCATCTGCCTCAGCCTTGACTCCATCTCTTTACCACAACAAAACAATGGTATAATCAATTAAAAACCTAATCAATGGTCCCATTAAAGTCCTTATCATGAATAATGACTGCTGACTAAAATATATGACTTAGATAAACATTTACTAGTCAGTGATTAACTGCCCTTCCAGAGAAAATGCTCCTCATGGGCATATTAACAGATTTTAGAGTGTGGTCCACACACAGTGGTCGCCCTCCATGCCTGCAGGATAGTTCGACCCCCCCATCCTCCTTTTGACCAGAGAGTTAACATATACAGTTTATGTGGACAGAGGTTGTGCTCCTCTCCCTGATCAGCCTGATCCCCACATCGCTGAGTTGTGGATGTGAATTGCTTGTTTAATCTCTAACTTATCTTATCTGGAACTTGATATTTCATTATTTCACCATCACTTTAAACCGCTGATGTGTGCTGTTTTATTTAGCGGCCGCAGTTTTGTTTTTCATTGTTTTCCTGCTACTCCTGCTTCCTGATATATTAGTTCTTACAATTGTTATGATTAATTGATTGTAATTTTTGCCATGTGGGTGCAAGTCGCCACAGGAGTTGATTTCATTAGAAACTTTAAAGAAAAAAGCTGCGGAGCTAGCTAGCAGGGGGGATTAGGACCGTCTATAGCCATTACACCAGCATTAAAGCAGATCCTGTCTCATTCAAACAGCCTCTCCATCCCCTCGTTTGAATCACATCTTTCTTTACACCCACCCCTCCTTTTTTCTCTGTCCACGCTGATTTGATGATATCATCGGCTGGGCTTGCGTAATCTTTCCCGAAGGGACTTTTCTCCTGCAGAGAAAAGGTTTTCTTCTACCCCTCCTTTGCAATGTATCAAGAGGAATGCCTGCGCAAACAAACAGCACTAACATGACATGTAGCGCACATGAATGAGATGAGATTAATCCCAGTGTTAGTGTTCGGGGTGGGGGGAGGGGGGGGGCAAAATAGAACACGAAGTTCGTCTTTCCTCAGAAAGTGGTGTAGAGAGACAGACAAGAGTCTTACTCAACAGTGAGCAACTGTTCTCAGCAGCAGATGTGCTGTGCAAGAAGTCGTCTTCTCTCTGTGATACTTCGCTCAGCGTTGTAGCTGCAGACAGACACAGGCCGTACGACGGGCGCTTTCCTACTGCACTTTCACAGCACACACTTTGTGTCGTTTAAAAATATCCACACCTTAAACGTGTCTCTGATTTAGCTTGAACCTAACTACAACAGATATTACACATTATTTTAATTCACACTGAAATAAAAAAGTAAAATGTTCACTACTTACCACTTACTATTTTGTTTTCATACCACACACCTTTTCAAAAGTGTGTGAAGCAATACTCTATGATAATCATCTCCCCGAGTCTGCACGTCTACGCAGAGGTGAGCCACTTGGAGCTCGTTGTTTTGGTCTCACAAACCAAAACAATGAAAAAAAAAAAAGCTGTGGACAGCTGCTCTCAGCCCACAAGCTCCAGCAAGCCAGCTCTACGCTACCTGCTCCGAGTGGAATGGCAGACGGCCAAAGTAAACGAGTGACTGGTGAAGTTGAAGTCTTTGTTGAACCCTTGGCAAAGCAACGAGAGACAGATATTTATTTCCGAAAGCAGGACTCCAGCAGGATAATGCCAAGTTGTTTTGTATGTGTTGGAAACAAGAAATCTGCCAGAACTGATAATGATAAGCTGATTCAGTGTAACGGCTTGTTGCTGTGATATTTCTGAGTCTTTTCTGCCCATCATTGCATGAAAATATCATCGTGCAGATTCAAGTGCAAATATGAGCAATTGGAATTGTTGTAATTACATCTATCAGTCAGACGTACACTTAGCAGTATGTTTGATGGAGTCTAGCTGACAGTCACAGTGAACAGTTCATTAGGATACATCAGATAACAAAAGGGTTTTTTTAATAGAGAGGTGTTTGTGTGTTAACATAACTACAGAGGCTGTTGAGGAGCTCAACCACACATCCAGTTTAATCAAAAAGAAACTCCTTGACTCTGCTCATCCTCAACCCTGAGGATGTGCTGGACAAAGCTCCCACATGCACACAGACACACAACCATACACACATTCATGCATATTAACTCACACAAAAACACTCACACACACCTCAGAGTATTATCATCAGTCGGGCTCTATTTTTAGACTATTGTTTGTACCCGAGCGATACATCAAGTTCATATCAGCAGCGCTACACAAGAAAACACCGGGGCAGCACGAAACAGACAGAGACTAATGATCCGCCCCCTTAATGGGCCGCCGGTAGCCCCAAGGTTTGAGAAAGTCACGTGTCGCGTCAACGGCATCGCTGTGTCGAATCTCGGACCAAATGATGAAATCTGAAGAAAGTGACTGAAAAACAGCATGTAGCTCTCCAGGTGTGAACGTGTAAAGAAAAATAAAGCTGAGGATTGCTAAAAAAAAAAAAAAAACACACACTTGGCTCGCTCAACCTTCACCAAGTGGATAAAGGTTGAGAAAATGACTTCATGAGCAAAAACTTGCTGTTTTTCATTTCAAAAGAAAAGTCCCCCCTCCCTCCTCTCTCTCTCCCTCCCCATCATGACTTAAAGTGCACGAGACTTTACATCCCCATGAAGTTGTCATAAGGCATTGAGCACCCCCACCCAGAGAGGCAGTGAGAATGGTGGAGTCATTATACCACTAAGTCGATCTGGATTATAGGTTTTAGCAAAGCAAAGGAAGGTCGAGCATTAATTATGATTATTTCATATACTGGCTCCTAATTTTGCTATGCCAATCCTGCAAAATATGGATTATGACAGTCACACTGCAGCTTTACTGATGCCTTCATTGTGCTCAAAGGACGAATGCAGTTTTTTGAGGAAAATACCAAGTTTTTGAAGTGCATTATAGTGTCTGGATCACTTGCTTGTGATTTTTTTTTTTTTTTCCACCTAATTCAGTGCATCTACATTAATTTCAATTTTGTCAGTGTTGCCATCTTCTTATGTAACACCACTTGAAGGAATCCCTTCGAGGAACATCTCTTAGCATGAAAACATGTGCCGTGTCAAAATAGTGATTCACACAGCGATTTTTCACACTTTATATTTTTAAATTTACTTCACTGGCACTTCCTGCACTTTCAGAGCTGGTGTTGCTGTCAAATAATGACTGCAGAATTCAGCTGGTATATAGATTAATGCGCTTGTCACGCCGGACCTGCGGATTTATGTCCACCCAAGACGTTATGTCTATCTGCTGAGGAATGGTCTCGCTCTCTTTTACTTAACCCGAGCAGAGGATGGAGAGCCCAGGCTGTCACCGCACAGTTTAGCCCGCCGCTCACCTGCGTGGATGGAGCCGCTAAAGCGCACGCTCGCGCGCCAGCCAAGTCGGGCTTTAGCACTTTCGCAGACACGAGTCTTGAGTCACTCTGTAATTCTGTCACGCTGTAACAGCCCCGCTCTTTGTTCGTGGCGGTTCTCACGCCCCCGCCTGAGAGGTCACTCCTCTGAGACTTACATACAGACCCAAAGTCAGCTCAGCCATTCTTCATTGTGTGTGTGTGTGTGTGTGTGCGTGAAAAAGAGACACACACATACAAAGGCAGAAAGATAGAATGAAAAGTATAGCTGTGCTCCTTTTTGTTGTTTCAACAACATCTTCTTCAGACCCTTGTCTATAATCATCTCCTACTCTCTTATGCTTTGGATCATGGTCTACATGCAAAATGACTTATCGAATGTGCAATCCTGCCTCGACTTGTTCTGTGTAAGAGAGAGTGAGGGAGTCAGTCAGCCGTGTGCAGCTCTGACCTGTATGGTTAAATAATGATGCAAACTACACTGAGACCAGAGGGGGAGGTATGACGGAGAAACACTGTTGCTGTCGCTCTTTCATGCTCCTTTCTCTTCTCCTCCCTTTTACTTTTATTTCTCCCATCTTGTCTCTATCATTTTTATTCCTACGTGTCTACCCCTCGCTCTGCTCTGTCCCCCTCTCTCTCTCTTGTTAAACAGCGTGGACAGTGTGGCGTGGCTGTGACATGTAGGGTAGTAGTATAGAGAGATGACCAGAGGGGACAATGACTCATTACTTGGGTAACGATGCCGATGTTCTGACCTTGAGCGCCCCTCTTGAATTGAACTGCCTTAGTAAATGTCCAGGTAAATGGTGCTTGTCTCGGTGATGTATGAAATAAACTACCGCTGGCCAGAAAAGACATCTCTGCTCACAACATCAGTCTTAAAAGCACTGCGCCGCCACTTCTCTGTGTCAAGGCAATAGTTCATATTTCCATCGCTGTTAACATTTGATGAGCATGTAAAATGCAATGACTCAGATCAAGAAATGACTACGGTGGTGTCAAAACCATGTCACGACACTAATGGTGATGATAAAACTGATGGGGCTCTGTGGTGCAGAGGATGAAGAGATTGTTTTCGCAAATGCAAGTCGACAGGTTTGTCCAGAACCAGCACCAAATTCTAATGAAATGGCTTCAAGCAAAACCCTAAAAGGTGCATCGTGCTTTTAATTGGACTCCATCAGCAAGCAGGGAGTTGCAACATTGGCAGTTCCTGGGAAAGGTCAGAGACAAACTGTGACTTGTAGATTAGAAATAATAAGTCATATTTTCCAAATAAAATACGTAAGATTCTCTGCGAGCGGATTCAACACAAACATTTAATTGGAGGCCACATATCACAGAGGAAAGACGCTGTGCAAACACAAACGCTGCTTTTATTTCCTTTTATGGCATGAGAACAAAAATGGCTCAAAATGCAGCTTGGCCTGAATTACCTCTGCATTTTCAAAAACAAGAATACAAAGTGTTGAAAGCGAGAACTCATAACTCCAGCCAAAGTGGTTGCAGTAATCAAATATCCCAGGAAAGTGAAAGTCTCTTGACCCTTATCTGCTTACGTTCACCCACTGCTGTTTCTCTGGGAATAGTTTCAACTAAGTTCTTCCAAAATAAAAAGCTAAAACAAGCACGAAAACGCCAAAGCGACGGCTGCAGAGCTCTCTGTGACTCCAGAAGATCTCTCAGAAACTAGGTGTACTGTGACTTCTCTCCTGTGCTGGAGAACAGTCTCTTGTCTTTTGGGAGACAGCGGCCCTGTCTCTGGAAAGGAGGAATGTTATCTAATGGTGCCAGATCAAAAGCTCCATCATTACTGGAATCCTTTGCTGTCAGAGTGTGAATTAGAAAGGTTCTCCTTCAGACCAGCTGCACACCTCATTTGAAGTTCCCTGGCAACTCTTTTCTGAACATGTAATGTTCAGGGGAAAAAAAAGATGTAATTTTTTGGAAAGGTCAAGCGAGAAATATGCAAGAATTCAAAGCTCCAGCAGTTGAAAAGAAAATAGTCATATTGCTTGGTGAAAACATGTCAAACATCAAACTTGAGAGTGATACAGCTCCTTGTAATTTTAATAGAGTTCTGCCATATGAGTCCATTATACGCCTCTCTGATTTTAAGATGGGAATAGAGGCCATAATTATGCCGCAGTGTTGAAACTCATCCGTTTTTGAACACAGTTTGGAAATTTTCAAAATGGAATTTAATGCACTGTCTCAGCTTTTCTGTGTTGACTGTATTTACAGTAGTAGCCCTGTGTTTGGTGGCAGTAAACAAATTACAGGCTCACCGGTTAGAAAAGGCCTTTATTTGCTTGGCATGCATTATAGTCCCTGGTGCAGAGGCAGAAAATGACTGCGACACAATGCCAGTAATAAATATCTCAGGAGCCAGGCAAGTGCGGACAACAAACCTGACTGAATAAACAGCATAGAAATCTCATTGCTCCTCTTCCCGGGCAAGATAAATACATACAGAAGCTATATCGGAATGATTTAATACCGAGCCCTGCTTCTCCGACAACTTAATCCTCTCCTTTCCTTTGCGCTATTCAAATCATCCACAATGACCAAAATAAGGTCTGTTGTGTAACTGCCATTCCCCCACATTACTTTTTCACTCTCTCTGATTCACTCTTTGAGTGCTGGTGGGTTTCTGTAATGTTCATGCTGCCATTTTTTAATAGCTGTTCCCTCATACTGTTGAAGAAGGTGAGAGGTCAGTTCATGTTTAGCATTAAATACTGCAGGTTGTTGATGACAAATGGTGTCGGGGCGTGAAGCTTTGGGGTTTAGTTTTGGCAGAACAGGTTTGGCTTCCATTTTAGGACAGGACTGTTATTTGTCAAAACATGCATAAGAAAAACAGAGGAACCTACTCGCACGCACACAGAACTGTGCAGGGACATGCTTCCCTTCACACACACAATCACACACACCTATCTACAGGTGAACCTCCCCTACTGTATTTCTGAGCTCCATTGTGACGGTCTGTGTCACAGATTTAATTTCTCCCACCATCTGCTGGCTGGAGGCCCGGCGTCGTAGATCATATCCAGGCTGACAGATACAAACTGCATCTGTCTTTGCATGCTTCTCTCAAGGACTCACACAATATGGCAGGGTGAAATCACTCTGCCGGCCACCCAATCTGCATCCTCGCACCCCCCCCACCTCCAAGGACTTGTAAAAGGAGGACAAATAGGTTTTTAGGTTGGTCCCGATTACAGTGTGTTTACTCCTCTTCCGCTTTGACAGGAAATTAAGAAGAAACACAAACAGATACATGTTGTCCTGGAAAATCACCCAAACAATCACAACAGAGGTGAACAAGAAAATAAGTTTAATAAAAAAAGTATTGATAATTTCTTTATTTTTTACCAAACCATAGCTACCAGACATGCTCCCCTCTCAGCAAACATTTTCTTCAATGTATACATACCGTAGTAATACAGACAAATAGTTAGATTTTAAAGGTGTGCAAGTCTCAACCTACATAAGCATCAAGCTATGGTGACCCAGAAACGGCGCCTCCGCGTCCCTGCACACACATCTTCAGAGGTGGCGGCGCTGTTACATGGTTTTAATCAGCAGCAACCACTCTGCTGAAGTGTCCTTCAACTAGACATTAAAGCCTCAAGAATATCTGTCAGCATTTTGTGTATCTGACATTTTGCTGTAGGGGTTTCTGTTTGTGATCAATAAATTATCATTCAAAGAAAATCAGCCAGGAGCACATTTTCAAAAATTCAAATGCTCTCTAATGGTTATAATCTTCAATGTGGAGGTAAATAATTCAGGATGGACATGCTATAATAATTCATAAGTTCACATTTTCAATTACCAACCAAAACTGACCCTGATTGCCTGACGTGTCCCAGGAGACGTGACATCGGACACTACATTCTTCATGTTATATGAGAGACATCTGGATGGATTCATTCTTCCTTTGAGGCAACATTTTATCGCCTGTACTTGTCCATCAATTGCTCCATGCTTTTGGCAGGCTGGATGTGTAAAGACTGCGACGTCTGGTATGTCTGGTCTGCAGCGTCAGTGCTGATCACGTCTATGGCCTCAGGGGGGACAGACAGAGAGAACAGAGAGGGAGAGAGAAGGAGGCAGAGGGGTCAATGAATAGAACAAAATAATACAGATAGGAAATGTTTAATATTGTGGGAATTACTGGAAAATGTAGTCACATTTTGTTTTTTACTGTTGGTGAATTAGGATGGTGCATTAAAAGTCACTCCATCACTGAGCTTTTTGCTGCTTCCCACCACTTTGTAAATTGTCGATTGCCTGTAATTTGTATTAAAACCTCCAAACACATCTGAAGACCGTCCTAATGATTCAACAGTGGATTTACATTTCTCTAATTCATCCCTTTATCCCACAACCCCAGCCACTTGTGGGAAAAAAAAATAAAAAATTCAACATCATGTTTTGAGAAAAGGCTAATGCTGGGAAATATTTATCCTGTTTTAAGTGGGCTCCTGATTTTCAAAGGGTGCTTTAACTCATCAGAGTAGAAAACACATTTACTCAGACTCCCAGGTAAAAGAGAAGAAGAAAAAAAAAAAAGCCAGAGCAAGAAAATGGCAAAATGAATGTTGATGAAATTCCCCGTTAGTATTATCTGTTTCACTGATGGTGCTGATATCAACCCCTGTGTGTTTTTTTTTGGGGGGGGAGGAAGTCATCAAAACCTTTCTTCTTGGTAGACTTAAATCAATTATGTAAGGGATGCCACAGTTTGGAAATTTTCCCGCCGGGTAATAAACGGAGTGACATCACCGGCATCACAGATTACACCAGACATTTTTACCAAGAAAAGACATGTGTCGGCCCAATGTCTGTAGATTAGAAGTGTTACCTCCAGATGCTGCCACCTTCATCACACAAAGTTCGCAGAGATAACCTCATTAATTTCATCACAGGTTCCCTTCTGGCACAAAGTTTAAAACCGAAAACACTGCCACATAGGCGCTTTTTCACTTTGACACCGAATCCTTCACCATTGTCTTGTAGCATCTCTGCAATGAATACTGCCTTTGTTTGGAGACCGCAGTATAACATTTCATAATACGTCATGTGTAGTATCCATGGTAACATCACAAGCAATAGCTGTAAAAAAATTATCTTTTCTCTAACGTTATTTGCTGCCCAGCAAGTCGCCTTTATTACAGAACTGTACTGGACGTCACCCCATCGTGTCTGGCTGCTGTCATACGTTTATTTCGAGCAGAGCGGCCGCCTGTCACTGTTTTAAACTCGAATTTACGGCCACCGCTGATTGTCAGGCTATATTGAACCCCTCATCTGGATGTCATCTCTGGGTTTCAGAAGATATTGGAGATGTGACAAGACATACGCATCTGTTAATATCTGCTCATTGTCAGGAACAGAAAGTGATATCCATAAATTGACATCTGCTATCAAACCACTGCCACAAACAGCTACAACAGGCTTTCGTTATTAAATTAGAGATTTTACAAAACACTTATTTGTAAGAGCATGTCCGCTGTGATTACCAGTTGTGTTTCACCATGTGTACATTTGGACAGACACACTTCCTTCCTCCCTCAGAGTAGTGAGTGAGGTGCCAGGCCATTGACTAATTGAATCTATATCTTAATCTAATATATACCTATCTGATGATCTGAACTAGGAATTGTTATAATATTTTTTATTGTGTGTCGTGCTTCACTCTAAACCAGACAAGAGGCTATCAGAGAGAGATAGAGACAGGCATATGAATGTGGAGATCCATTAACAGTTTTCCAAGA
Organism: Trachurus japonicus; assembly: GCF_045865225.1. Classification (NCBI taxonomy): domain Eukaryota; kingdom Metazoa; phylum Chordata; class Actinopteri; order Carangiformes; family Carangidae; genus Trachurus; species Trachurus japonicus. The sequence continues at coordinate 15,080,296 of NC_140923.1, forward strand.
ATCTAAGCGGTCTACATGAATAAAAACACAGAGGGTGATGGAAACTGCCACTCACAGATGTGCTCATGAATCATATTGATATTTGAAGGGGTCAAATACAAGTTAACTACTTCCTAACACCTGAGCATTGTGAACCCTGCAGACAGCTACAGTTTTTGTTTTGTATTTTATCAGCTTGTTCATCGCTTCATGCTGTTCTTTTTTTCTTACTGTAGTTAAAAGTGGTTTATGCCCAGCTTGGACCTGTTCCCCCCTCTGTGTTTTTCAAATTCAACACATAACAAGAAGGTTTGTTACATTCAATTTCCTCTGCACGGCACAAGAAAACCATTGTAACATGAATTGGGAGTCAGAATTGCGCTGGAATGTCTAATATAATTTACTGAGCTGCTGATAAAGGCAGAAATTGTTTTTGAAAATGTACAGAACTCATTACAACAAATTACCACAGAAAGAACCCATATTGAATCTGACATTGTGTAGTGGAAATACTTGAGCTAAATGTGGATTATGGACATGGCGTCGAGTAAAATGACTTTTGATTTCATAGATATCTGACAGTTGGTTTATATTATTAGCCCTAGTTCATAATTACACACTGCATTGTGTATTTAAGTAGAGATGAGTTCATTGCACATGCTTTGATGTTGGCAACAGCAAAAGTCTGTCTCTGTTCATCTGAGTCATACAACACCAAAGATTAGAAAAATAGAAATCCCTGTACAATGGTAAACAATTAAAAAATCTAATTTAACAGCTTTTGAAAATTGTTTTCTCTCTACTGTCATTTTTAGACCACACTTAATTTGCTGAAGTGCATTAATTTTTAATACTGTTTCTAATCTTTTGGCCAGCCTCATAAATTCAGTCAACACTACCTCAAAAATAACCAAGGTAACACATCACTTCTACTGTGTCATCAAAACTACAGCTATTAATCACTAGGTGTGTATCTATCTAATTCAAATATAATCAAAGGATAATCCCCTCGCATTTTGCTACTATTTCTATTACAAGAATAAAAGTATGCAAACACATGGGCACTGCAGAGTATAAAACAATATAAGAAGAGAAAAGAAAAGAAAAGAAAAAGCACTTGCAATGTTTCTTTCCTTCAATTTGTTAATAATGGAGCCCGGGGCCTTTACCCCTGCAGGTAAAGAGCAAGGTCCACCTTATAGCTCTGCAGGCCAATGAGTCAACGGCTCCCCAGGCCCTGAATGGCTATGGATGGATGGGCCCGCTACATGTCAGGGGGGTTCTAATACCTACACTCAATGAGCTGGCTAATGGGAGTCCTTTCACCCTGACCCCGTTTCCTCACACATTTACACACCGAGCCCTCTTGGCTTACCCACTGGGCCATAGAAGGTTGTTCTGAGGGTTGGGGGGGGGCTTGACTCACTATCACCCTTACAGCTTGGCCTCAAGCTTGACATTTTTCTCGTGTTTAAGAGGCATACTTCCATTTTGTCCAAGCTGCTAAGCCGTGTTTTCCAAGGTTGTACTTGATTGGTCTCCGCTTACAGCTGTCAAAGGCGCTGTTGATTCCACTCCAGCATTACATCTGCATCAATATTTTTAACCTGTTTTGCAAGGGAAGGTTGAGCGAACAAGCAAGCTGAGACTCGGGTCTGCCCTGCCAAACACTCACACTGTCGAGGCTTGTTCAATAGTTAAGAGCACTTACTTGCTCTTTTATTATTTGTAAGGTAAAAGCAGAACCTTTTAAACTTTTGTGGTCACCCGTTTATTGACTGTGACTGTTGGCCAAAGCAGTTTTCAGGCCGGGGGTAGAACCAAGACGGCGATCATCAAACCAGCTACAGAAAATGGCCACAATGTAACGTTCAGCTGTTTTAGGGCTGTCGTATAGATCGCTGCTTTCTGTGATCAGAGGTTTGTGACGGCTGTTTGGTCAAAGATCATGTTTCTTGTGCCTCTCTGCTAATATTAACCAGCACTAACAAAAAACTCTGGCAGCTTGCCTGTGTCAAAGTGAGCGGTCAGCAGGTCATGCCAACACTGTGATAATGTTGAACACCTATCACTTATGCAAACCAGCCTACATAATCAAAGTTGAGGCTGTCGACGTGGGCTCACAGACTCTGTGTATTATTCATTATCTCTGACTGAGAGAATAAGTAAAGGCTGTCACAGGAGCCCAGTCAGTGAGGATTTAATTAACAGAACCTGCCACATTCCACTACATCCACTGCCTTTCTCAGAACTCATAAAAGCCATCCTATCTGCCGTAATTACACTAAACATGTCACAATAAAGCTCTGCCGATGATTAATTTGAGTTGTGGAGAGGATCAATTAATTCATTTATTTGCAAACCGCCGCTCCGCTTCCTTTTGTAGACCCATTTCATTAATCGTCACGCTTCCTGATTTTTGGACCTGTCCTTGTTCTTCTTCTTTTTTTTTTTTTCAAGACACCTGGAGGAATAACCTGCCTTATTAGCCACATCGCATTACCACAGAAATGTAGCATGAGCCCTGAGGTTTTTCCATCGTAGAGGCAGTTACATTAAAATGAGTAGTAAACCACAAACCGTGTACTTCGTAATACCATAATCTCAAGGGTCTTCAATCAAACTCCTGTTAGTAGGACCACAAGGCAAGAAGTAGAGCTGTAATCTCAAAATGAAAGCCTACAGCTGTGCTACTCATATAGCGTAGTTAATGGAGGATGTGATTCTGTGCAGCCGTGCCTGTCCCACAAGGTGACTCGGTCAGCATAACCATGTGAATTCAGAAGACCACCCCTGGGTTGCAGTAATGGGTCGGAGGCCACGGTTATGTACTAACCAGCGCGCCGCAGCATAAATAACAGGCGCGGGGCATCTGGCAGGGCCGTACATCATACTGACGACAGTGGAAGTATGATATCAGATAGGAGAAGGAGGGAGAAGTAGAGATAAATAGGAAAGTGGAGAGAGAGAAATGATAAAAAGAGGGGGAGGAGGGGAAAGAATTGCGTGGCGCGTGTTTGTGTGTATGTGGAGGCGGGTGGTGGGGTGGTGGGGTAAAGGAGGGGGGGTATTAGATGACTGTTATTGATTATCTGTCCGTAAGCGGGGAAGTAAGGCCAAATGTTCTGCTCAGCCAGACAAAAAAGTGTATTATTTCAAAGGTCATGGCATGCATTACAGTCTTTTACTCCAAGTACACTTGGATAAACAGCAGAATAACAGCGCACTGATACCACCACGTATTAACAGCCACATTAGCCGTGTTTTTGTTATGGCTGTGGCTTTGTGATGGTCCGCTGCGCACAGGTGTGTCTGTGCGTGCGGTTCATATGTCCCGGGGAGTGTTTGTTTGATGGGCTGCTATCTCCATAGCAACTACCATAACACCTGGTCTAAGAGATAGCGTGCCAGAGACAACAGGCTTGACAAGATGTGCCGACGTATTTGAATGCACGTTTCATTCATTTCCCTGCTGCCTAATCCTAACTGTAGTAAATAGACTTATCTGCCCAATAACAAGCCCCTTGTGCAGTCGTCAGCTACGTCACCGTCCGCACCGACTCGACTCGACTCGACTCGGGTCCGTCTGTGGAAAAGAATTCTTGCAAGAATTTGGCATCTTGTTGTCTTTGTTTTTCTGTCTCTGGATCCTTTTCCATGGAGATTTTCACCATTTTCATGTCATTACAACAGTATTACATCAATGGCCTCCTTGCCGGGTCTTTGATGTCGGGGTGTGCCGTGTCATCCCTGCTGAGGAGACCTCTGCAGTGGGAGTTGTGCCAGCTAGTATTTCTCTGAAGAGCAGGAGGGTCTCGCTCACATGCCCTTCATGGCAGAACATGTGAGAAAACTCCTTGCCCTCCGATGTTTTGCAAGTCAAAAGCACAGAGGCAGTTACATGAATACCAGCCGGGTCTGACTGCCTTTCTGTGGGGCCCATTAGTCACTGCCTTAATGGCCCAGGATTTCAGAAGGTAGCACCTCCAAGAACTGCCATACTTATCAAACAAATGCAATTACTGAGCCTCCAGAAATGTTCATAAGTAACAGCTCTAACAGTCAACTGTTACTGTAAATGGAAATGCTGTTATGTCCAGATTTATTAATGGATAACCATTCCCACTGTCCAACAGAGTGTAACACCACCATTACCTTTTTGTTCCCCATAAATCCTTGGCAGTTAAACATTTTCCAAGTGAACTTGCTGAATGTTTTACACACCATCAGCAATCCAACTATTCATGGAGCTCTTTCAGCGGAGCTCATGTTAGCTTTGGCTTTCTATTTGCACCTCCCGCTGCCGCCGACACTTCTCACACACTTCCGCGTCTCAGGCAGATGCAAATGTCTGGCTTGACGGTGTTCTTGGCTAGAGACAGCCGCGGGCCATGCGCTTTGTTTCTGCAGACGGCCCCGTCTGCTTTTCAGTGCCAGATTGACTCCAGACCAGTCGGGACAAAGACAACACTTATTGCTCTATATTTAGTTTCCCTCACAGCTTGGACTGGCAGAAAGGTGAATAATTAAAAGGGTTTATCAGTCAAAACACATGAAACATACAGTCTGCAGTCTTTGAAGTGCAAGTGCCTCACAACTTACAATAAATAGGTTCTTTGACCTAAATGCTGTACCTCCTCACAGACTGGAGAATAAAACACTAAAATGGACTTCATATCCTCTAAAACTATATAAACTCCTTTTACCTATAAAGACAGTGCACTGATGTACGTTTAAAAGGCTAGATTTTAAAGCAGTAATATTTCATGAGGCAAGTGGCTGTGTTGCCACTGTGGTTCTTTGGTTCGCACTATCAAAGGAGACATCACCTTTAATTGTTGTCATCCATCACTTGGCAACAGGCACACACAGAGATCATAAGGCCTTTTATTTCTTGCTTGAATTGAGATCAGCTCAGATGTATAAGTTAAATAACTTAAGAGCGTCTCACTGTATCACCTTAATTCTTGATGGCACACGTTGACGTTGAATTAGATTAACTATTGATGCAGAATGCGGTGAGCTGCTGGTGGGCAGTGTATACGTATATATACACTGACACACACACACACACACACACAACACTCTGACGTGTTTTCTTATGAATATTCCTAGACATATGCTTCCCCCGTATGTTTCATGACTGTATTGGAGCCTTTCTCTGCCGAGACCCCTCACTTAAAACATTCATGGCAGAACATGTCATTCACCACTTTATGCACTTGAGAATATAAGGAGGAAGGAGGTACGGGGGCACACTGCGATGGAAATGAGGCAGGCATTTTTTATGCAGAACTGTTGTATCTGGTGGCACTATGTCAGGGCTCCCCTGTTATCAAGGGGATGGGGCGTCTGGAGTGTTTTCCCCCATTGAGATGAGTATGTTTGGGTTGAGGGAAAAACGCTGGCTGACGTTAGTGTGGGATTGAGCTCCAGCAGCCTCCCAGTGGGACAGGAGGACAGGGACGGGTCTCTTTCAGCAGGGCTCTGATTAGACCCATCGCCCTAGCTGCCACGCTCCACTCACACTGGTAATTGGAGCTGGCAGGAGGTTGGTATGCACCCCTCCTCTGCCCCCTCCTCTTCTCCTCCCTTCCTCTCCATTTTACTTTTTCTCCCTCTCTCTCTCCTTCTCTTCGCTCATCTAAATCTTACCTCACCTGCCTGTGGCTGTTGCAGCAGAGGCACACCTCCCTGACACAATACTCCATGATTACTGTATCATGTTTTCTTAATTTCGCTAATTACCATATTACTAGTTCCTCTTTTCTTCTTCATTTTTTTTTTTTTTTTTTTTTTTACAATTGATGATGCCAATATTACCCCATGCCTTTTGTGTATAGTTACGGCCCCCACTGCTATCCTAATTGAGTAGTACAATCAGAAAACCACATTAAGCCTTTCCCGTCTGCCCTCTCTTTTCTACCGTTCCGCCATAACCTCTGCAAACAAGTTCATCTGCTAAGCTGGCTCATATTGCAGTATGACTCTGTGCGTGATAAATGGCTGCTGAGAGAACAATGGTCCTATTTACTTTTCAAATCATGGTGGAACCAGTTCATGCGCACCTAGTTTTACCTCTCACACGTTACCGCCGTCGCCTCTGGCCTTCCTCATTTGCAAATCCAGGCAATTTTTCCTACTTTTTGTTGTAGAAAAAACAACATCACACAAGTCACTTTATAAACATAAGAAAGTCTCATTAAGCAGCGTTGGTTTAAGACAGATTGGACTCCTCAGTACGAGACATTTACCACATTTTAATAGATCAGTCGCTGTAAAATGGTTTGCGTGCATACATTCAGTTTATTCAATACACACAAAATAAATCACTAGTTTGATAGTAAGATCGAGAAGTAGAACACAATAATCTCCTTACATGTCACACATGGCATTGGTATTTTTTTCTTGTTGTTTTCCCCCTCTGCAGCTCTGTTCATCTCCGTAATGGAGGGTCTACGTGACATTATCTCAGGATTTTCGTCTTATTCGTATTTTCGTGCCTGGACTAGACAGAGGAGTGGAGTTGTTGTTTTTTTTTTCCTCCCTTTTTTTTTGATGAATTACACTCCAGCACAAGAGGGCCTTTTTATTAAAAATGCCCTCTATCTTGACAAACATCAACCTGCATCGCCTGCACTATTTCATTGGATTCTCTCCAAATTTCCCCATCCCCTTTCTTTTCCCTTCAAATTAAAGAGGACTGAACAAAGGCATGTCTTTGTCTTCCTGGGATGACAAGTTGGCAGACAAGGCCAGCCGCAGGAGTTGGAGTAGTAGGAATAGACAGACAGGGCTCAAATTTTTACACAATAGCTCAACAAGATCTTTGATAAGTGCGTAGACAGAACTTTCAATTTCTCCTTCATCTTCTTTTAAAGGCCAAGGACAACTTTAGAAAGCTACAATGGATGAAGGATGCGTGGTTTTTGCAGATTTTTATATACCGAGCATTTTGTTAACAAATCAAATAATCATAACTGTCTGAACTGTCTGCAAGAGATTTTGTGAAGTTTTTTTCTTTAGGTGTTATGAAAGCTAAAAGACGAGTCATCTTATGGCTGTCTGTGGATTTTTTTTTTTAATCATACAACTTGACATAGTAAGAGAACAGAGGATGTGATGTGAGTTTTGATTTCTTTTATAAAATGTATTTTAATATATAATACAGTTGAAAGTTTTTTCTCCATTTCCATACTAATGAAATCCATCTAGTTTTCTGTTGGCGTAGAACATTGCAGAGGACAGAAGAGCAAGAGAAATAGATGACATTTACCGTAGCTGCAGCCTGGCCAGTCATCCATTCATTCCTATTATGTCCCATGATGGAAGTGACACAGTGAAGCCATGATGCACTAATCAGGCGCATTTTTGAAAGGAATATCCAACTCTGTAGCAACAGTTCACCTACAAGGCAAACATTACCCTGAAGTAGGGGATTGATTCATGTATAAGCTTTGCTGCAGCTGTTTGCCTTCTAAATTATTCCCTGTTTGTGCTTCCTGATACGACAGAGCCGCTGACTCGTGTAATAACTCCTTTGGGGTCTTTCACCCTGTTTTACCAATGGTTTGCATTTTTCACAGCCCAGGAACATTTGCCAATAAACCCTAATCATAAATATTCCATAGGCGCCACCACAAGAGGGTTTGGCCAGAAATATCCTGTGCTGCTATTTCTTCAGTTGCACAAACACTACTCCATAAGTACCTTTTCCCTCCCAGTAAGACAAGGCAGTTGTTTCTGTGGCTGTCTGTATGTTACAGACGGAAAGCTTTGCAGCAGGTTAGTCAGGAGGAATTGGATCAAATCTTTAAAAATTCACCCCAAAATACAGAACGACAGACTTGTCAGTCTCCTTCTCTTCGGTCCCTGAGGTAAGTGGCTAGGTTTGATTGACAGGTCAGTGTCATGCCTCGTTCAATCGATTAGTTTCCGCGATATAGTTACAATATGTTCGACCTGGAGGGGAAGCTGCACCATTTTCTGTCTGAGAGATGGAGTGATTTTTGGAGGGCACGGTCATGTGTTACATGTCCAAACAGCGTGCATGTCATGAAGCATGAACATGGGAGGCTGCTGGAGAGATAAACACAAATACACTTTTTTTTTTTTTTCCATAGCCACGCTTGATTGAAAATCAGATCAAGTCCACTGCACATCAAAAGCAGTAAATGTACAGACATGGATATCAGTGGATTCAGTTCAGTTGATTCATCCCAACATAGTATACACCTCTGTATTCATGTCTTTTGTCATTGTTCATCAGTTTCATCATTTGTCTGACGGATTGACACATAATCTGCTCAAATTTTGTACATGCATACTCCTGGGAAATAAAACTGACATGCCTTTACTTATATTAACTTATTAAATGATATAAATACAGAAAAAAAATCCATGAGAGGCATTTTTGGGAGTTTGCTAAAAATCCATCTGGTATTGCTGCATCATTGCACAGACTAGCTGAGTACTTAATTTAGCTCTGCTGCTGGGTCCCCAAACACAACCACATGAGCCCACACCAACTTTACCTCCCACCCCTGCAAGTGCACACATGAGGAGCCTGGGTCCATGTCAGCAGCCACAAAGGGACCTCCTGCCAGGTGATCTGTGGCCATTAAGAATATATTCTAAGTGAATTAAGTAGCCGAGGCTGGAGTTTAGCTCCCTGTAGGTTTAGAAGAACTCAATGCTTTTACCACGTTGCACCATAAAAGGAGAATCGCAGAGAAATGTATTATTTTGCTCATCGTTTGCAACCACTTTCCCATTTTTTTTTAAAAATATTCAGTGAATTACATGTTGAACAATATGTAGGTTGTGTACCTGCCAGGTATTTTTCTCTTTGATTCTTTTCCTTTCTCCATCTCTCTGTACCTTCTCTTTCTCTTTGAAGGTTAGACAGAGCAAACCACAGAGGAACACAGGGCGCTACTGTTACCATTATTCATACAATGACAAATTGTACGGTATTATTTCATTGTGCTGTAGTTGTCTCTTTTGTAGAGGTATCCTGATTTCAGTTGGGATGTCTGAAAAACGAATCCTGTATCATTAGACAGGAAGTAAACCTCGCCACAGAGATAAGAAGGCATGCAGAGATCTGTCAGCTACATTTGAATACGAGACTATCCGGGCCGCCGGCCAAACGCAAGGGTGAAGGGAGGAGAGGAGAAACTGCTCCACCAGAGAACAAAGAAAAAAACACCGATACTCGTATGCTTGCCCCAGCCATATATGTTTACATATGGATTTTGGACTCAGACAAGCCAAACGATCCCATCTCCCGTTAGATAGCTTCACTACTGATCGAATCAAACAGCGTAATGATACTACTTCAGCTGCAGTCAGTAGTAGATTTTTTTTTTTTTTTCAATACCATGTGGTGGGTTTCTTCTTACACCTACCCGGAAGAGAACAGTGTCTGTATTTATAATTCATCATAGCTAATGACTGACACAGTGTAGCCTTGTAGTCAGGACGGTGTTAGTGGTTGGAGGTTAAATACCTTGTTCCACAACAACTTACTGCTCTACTCATCCATCTTGACATAAAACCTCCTTGAAACATTTGTATTTTTAAGTAGGCATTAGATAATATTGAGTGGATCATTCTGTCACGGCCATTCAATTTTATCTTAGTAATATTGAAATCCCATCCTGGGCACAATTTTCTTAACACTCTAAACTAAATAGCCAAAATCTCTGTCTCGTATTAATGTCTTCATCCTGGCAGACTGTGAACCTGCAGGCAGGTAGCTTCTCATATCCAACCAAAGGACAGGAGTTACAACCATTAGCACTTTTCATTAGCACAACAAGGCTGCATCAGCATAGGAGGAGAAAGATAAAAGAGATCCCACGTCTGAGCGCGAGCTGATAATTGGACCTTTCAAGGGCTGTCGTGTTTCCTCTTTATTAAGGTTGTCCAGGGGTTAAGAGGTTAAATTAGGATTTATTACGAGGATGAGGTCAGGTTGAAGCACTTAGTCCAGAATAGCGACAGTTTCCGACAGAAATACAACGTTATATTTCATTAAAGAGACAAAATATTGATTGCGAAGCCATTATGCGGCATGTAACCACACAAATTCATGTCACTTATGGAAGAGATGATAATTAATGTTCCGTGACTTCCTCCAGAGTCAACACACTCAGGTATTACCTTGTGTAATCCGACTATCAGAGTGGGTTAGGAGTTAAGTGTTCCTAGTTTGCTCACCTCTGTTGAAGACCTCCATATTATCTCATGACACGATATCAATCCATATTTGCAAAAAAAAAAAACAACCTTTCACCTCAGGATCCAAAATTCTGCTTCAAGGATTATACTTAATGTGTTGTCATGGATATGCCTGTACACTGATTATGATGAGTTGGATTATTCAAATAGGTTTGTTTAGCTTGCTAAGCTTAAGGCAGCTCATTTATGCATGGCTACCCAAAGGCAGATTGCAACTCTCCTTCCTCTGTCTAAACCTGAGCCTCCCCGTGCTGGGTAATAAGCCTTCTATGATAATCAATCAGAGACAGGTTTTTTTTGTTTTGTTTTTTTTCCCAGCCAAATTTGAAATCCAAATCAGCATCACGTCTACCAATCCCCAGTAGTATCTTCAGTTTTTTTTTTTTACAAAATTTTTTTGTGTGTGTGTATGTGTGTGCTGATTACTGTTTAGCCTGTCGCACCTGAAACGTATTTGCTCTCTTTCATCCTCTTCTCTGTCCTTGTGAGTTCAATAGCTTTGATGCTCTCGACACCTCTCACGGCTACTGAGAACCTTTTTGTACTGTAAATACGCTTTTTTCCCTCTTCTTATACATTTTCTGTCTCGCTCTGTGTCCGTGCCCATACTGAAAATCTACCTCTTTTTTCTTCATTTTTTTGTGTTTTTTTAGAGAACCAGATCCCCCATGGCTTCCCCACCATCGATATGGGTCCACAACTGAAGGTGGTTGAAAGGACCAGAACCGCCACCATGCTGTGCGCCGCCAGTGGAAACCCAGACCCAGAGATCTCCTGGTTCAAGGACATGCTTCCTGTGGACATCAGCAGCAGCAACGGGCGGATCAAACAGCTTCGCTCAGGTACAATTTGATTTGATTTGATCTGATTTAATTTCTTTAAGATGTTACTCTACATGACATATGGAACATGTAAATTTACAGCAGTGGCAAGTTGCAGGGTGAAAGATGACATTAAATGCCAACAGACATGAGTCAGGTTAGACATGAGGATGATGTGCAAACACAAAACCCTTTGTTGTCATGTACGACTTCATGTATTCTCTTTCATCACAAAGGACATGAAAGTTTTATTCAGCTTGTCATTGTCACCTTGATTAGTTGGCTGAGTTCGTACAGGATTTTATTCCTCGTAACAGCTGCAGCCACTTATAAAGTAGCACAGAAGTTGGGCTGAAGTTGTTCCTGCCATCTCTGACAGTGATACATGAGCTTGTAACCTTCCAAAGTACAGAAAGAGAATTTTTCTCCATATTAAATAATCCTTAATCCCCTCTTTACCATGCAGCTGGGTCACAACAAGGCCAGCTGATGATGTATTAGCTGATGTATTGAACCTCAGGGAAAGAAAAAAAAAAGAAAGAAATCAATGAGGTTCCCTCTGTTCGCCGCCGGATCAGTCCACTTGATAAATAAACACAGCGCTGGTCTGACCTGGATCAGATGATAAAGGTCCAAGGTGGGAAGATTAGTGGCTTGTGACCAGGTTCAGTCCTGTCACTTCTTACTAAATCTACCTCACTTAGACAGTGTCAGGCCAGGCTGCAGGTCTGAGGCCCTCAAAGATTAAAGATGAGAGCCACTCCAGAAAAAGCCTGGCGCTAAAGCGGCCCAGTGGAAGCTGAATACAGGTCACTGGAGCACGTTCGCTCGGACTGTCCGTGTTCTTTCTTGCAATATTAAATTGTGGCTCCGCTACAAGTGCAACCCCCCGAATTAGAAACAGATTTACCCCAAATTAGATATTAACACAACCACTTAATTGTATGATTATGTTTTTATAGCAGGGATAAAATTGTGCATAAAACTGTGATTTTTTTTTTGCCTTCTTCTTTTTTCACTTCTAGCAACAAACTTTTAATTAGTTTTCTTTCTCGTATATAGTGAGAGTGCCTGGAAATGTGCTGATATGTAATGCCCTCAGACTAACAATTCTTTTTTATCCTCCACCCTTCTCTTGACATCTGCTTCCATATCAGGATTTACATTACTGCATATGACCTGAAATTAGGCCAAATTATTTATTTATTTGTCAATTTTTTTTGCAATTGCAAGAAAAAGCACAGTAATTTGTCGCCACAGTTAAAGGAAATACCACATCCAGTTCATTTTATTGCATCACACTCACTGGATTTTTAGTGAGCACATACACACACACATACATTCAATCTTTCCACACCATCCAAATCATCCACTCTGTAGAATATACAGTACTAACTTCTCTTTAGTTTCATACCTCTCGACCTGATGACCTTTTTGCGTGCATTATTCTCTTTTACTGTGTATGACTTTCATTCATGTCTCTTGCCCATTTCACTAACTGCCGTCTGCATAAATGCGTTGAGTGGGGATTATCTTAAATTAGAAAGCTTAATGGCAAAAATGCTTAAATTGCATACTGTTCTAATGCTGCTGTGATGTAAGGACAAATGTGGGTGTAGCTGTTGTCTGAGAATACAAAAGCAGCAGCAGCAGCAGCAGCATTATGTTTCTAAATGTTGGCCCTGCACAGGGGATCCTTCTCAGGCTGTGTTGTTTTTGTGTGTGACGTTTACAGTCGGTTTGTCCAACATTTATACTAGCTTCATAGCATGTACAGTAGTACAACAAACTTTGTCACATTATCACATTTAAGTGGCTTCTATGTATCAGTTTATTATATCTGTGGCCTGTCAGAAGCCATGTTTTTTTTCTCTCCCACTGTTGTAAGTGGATTACTAACTAATCTCTCAACCCTGTTTGCATCGAAATTACTCCCACCTAGGTGGTACACCAATTAGAGGTAAGGATGATAAATAAAGTGTGTTGGAAAATATCACGTCCGCACCATTCCTTCACATCCACATCAGACCCCTGCACCACCTATTTCCCAACCACCGCCCCCCGCCCTCTCCCCCCCCTGACGCCACATCACCGGGTTCATTCACGCTGTTAGCACCAAACTCACCCTCAACCACTGCCCCTTTTGTCTCTTCCTAACGTTTTTCTGTCTGATCATGTTCTGTCTGCCGTCTGCTCCTGAACAAACAAATGATCACCAACCCTGATGTCAGGAGAATGAAAATGCAAAAGCCAGTCCAAGGTGTTATCTTGCAAATTAGCTTTTTCAAGGCTCTTCTTATACTGTTAGAAATGAACCACATTCATGAGCAAACCCACACACACACAAGCACGCGCGCACACATACATTCACACACACAGAAACAAACATCTTTCAGCTACAGCCTCTCCTCTGGCTTTTCAGCAGAAAGAGGTGAGGAATTGCATTTTAAACTAAAGGCCACCATTGCCACAAGAGGATCTACCTGCCTCCTCTATGCGGCCTCAATGTAAATTGAAATGGCTGCATTTGCATACAGCCTATGCAGCATTGCCCCCCAGCATGGGAACAGGATGCTTGGTCGAGATTGTTAAGGTGGAAGCTTCAACCCCTTTTTATGGAAATCATATGCTTCTCCCCCGAGTAAAAGCATGATTCCGCTCAACAGCACTGAGGTAAATAGTGGACGTCTGGGGCAAGCTGAATACATTTGGAACTACCAGCTGTCTGTCTCAGTGTTTGTGTGTCCGGGCGCCTAATACAGCCCATATTCAATTAGATGTTTAACTCTTGAGGAGTTCCTGCAGCCTTATGGCAGCTTCGCTCTCCCTTCTGCTCCGTAAAAAAACCCAATGAAATCAGCTCGGAGAAGATGCTCCAGTGTTCCAGTTAGAAGTAATTCTAAGAGTTTTAGTGTTTCAGCTCTTGACAACTGTCATACCATTAACCGTCTAGATCCCTGTAGTGCTCGCTCTGTTTTCTCCCATGGGAGAGCGGACGGATTGACAGATTGGTGACACCGACATTAGTATGCAGGTGCGTGTCAGTGCTGAATCAGACAGCGATGAGCTCAGCAAGCAGAGCAAACACCTTGGAGGGATGTGTTGTCATGAGATCTGAGGCGGTATTACCACATGTCACTGCCCCGCCTCCTTCCGCTTCTCTTTTTTGGCCTCGTCTCGATTCGAGTCCCCCTCCACGGTTGGTGGTGAACATGTTTGTTGCATTCATCTCATGCTGCATGATGTGAAAGAAATGTATCCTGACATCATCGTACGCTGAGTATTTTAATCATTTCCAAACTGCATGGTGGCTGGCTGCCTTTTCTCGCTAGAACCATGCCGTTTCGGAGATGTGATAAATGTTCCCACTCATTTATGACATGTATGTTCCCCGCTAAGAGAAACTATGTTGTTTTTATACATGTGTTTTTGAAACCAGGGCACGCAGGTAAGTTTGGTGTAGTTGGTCCCTTTTCAATTTGTCATATTGTAACATGCTTCATCTGTCGGCCATTTGCAATTCAGTAGCAATGATTAGGTGATGGTTCTGGACACGGAGTGTCAAAATGACCACACAGAGAGAGGTCTCCCGGGCTTTTGTGCTTTGTTAGAAACAACATGTTAGCCTTCTGTCTGATGACTACAGCTACTTGGGATTGTGAATACTAATCTAAGCCATCTGGCAGAGGAGCTTCCCCCTCGAGGGCTTCGGTCAGACATGGTCAAATAGTTGATAATGAAACAACACAATAACAGGCCTCGGTGCTAAATGTGCACTCAACATAGTTTTGGAGAAAAGATACCTGCACTGGATGTGATTTGGATCAATATCTCAGGCCATTTAGCAGATAATGGCCGAGAGCTGTTCAGTCCAAACTCCAAAGTTATACATTTACATTTACCTACTACTTTAATATGGTCATGTTTTCTTTTTATGCCATCACTGAGGATCTCTGAAAACATAATTCGCAGCTCAAAACTAAAGAGTATCATTTCCCCTGAGGGTCTAAATAATGTCTGTGTGTAAAATCAAACAGTGAAGCCGTTTGCACAGTTGTTGACATTAATCCACAGCTTGTTTAATTACTTCTTCAGACAGAACATTAATTGTTCTGCTTTTGTTTTGCAGTACTGTATGACTTAGTTGAGTCCTCACATTTAGTCCTCCATGACTTTAACACTTTTGTTTGTCTTTTATTTCCTTCAGCAGAAAGCCCAGTCAGACTCTGATGGCTGTGACATGTTATTCAGATGATTAATTGACCCCCAGTCATGGTCTTATTTCTCCTTAACACTACCAGGCAAATATTCTGTTAGCAGTTTCCTTAAACTTGCCAAATCAGCTAAATGCTTGTGTTGCCGTAAGCATTTTTCTTGACAAAACTGCGTCCAGGTCTAAGACACTTAATTACACATGAACTGGGTTAGACTGGTTGACGACAGGCGCTCTCGCGAGTCACTGTGCAGATTTCTGCTGTGGTTTCATGCCAAGTTACATCTCACATTCCACAACTGTCAAGAAAAAGCTAAATTTGTTAATCCTCTGTGCAGGAGCCCTACAAATTGAGAACAGCGAGGAGTCTGACCAGGGGAAATACGAATGTATTGCCATGAACAGTGCTGGGACCCGTTACTCTGCTCCTGCCAATCTCTACGTACGAGGTAAAGTCACACATTTCTTTCAGCTTTTGAATTAATCTGTCATTTCTCTTGTGTAAAATAATTTAGCAGACCAACTGTGCAACCTTTTAACATTTCCTCTCTCATTCTAAATATTGTAGTTCCCTGTGAAGTCAATGTGCCCACAACATTACATCTAATCAAATGCTTTTTTTGGGGTGCTCAAGGCTCCTCTCAGTGTGTGTGTGTGTGAGGGGAGACTATGATTGACAGCGTCGTCATTCTCCCAGCTCCAGCTCTTGTTTGTTTTTTTGTTTTTTTCTTTCCTTTTTGCACCTGACATCCGTGGGACAAATTACACCATTATAATTCTTATTGGTGCATGGAGTAATTCCCAGCATGCCCCTGGCCACCCTCAGTCCGAGCCGAGTTCCAATCAGCCAGGATAAATGAAAACACTTGCAAGGCCTTTAATTATTATGTAATTTACACATTGAGGGAACACATTTATACCACAATTTCTCTTTGTCTCTACTTCAACCAAACAAGTTACCCTCACTATGCCGTTCCTCCCCTAGCAGCGAGCTAACCTCAACCCTCAGTTTGGCAGGAGGAACTCAACCAGGTGCGGCCTCTGTGAAAACAACTGCACTGAAACGTTTCCTGTGCAGGTATTGAAAGCCGTGACAGGCCTCCTTTCGTTTTTATTTTGACTGAATCGAAAAGGCTCCATTACATCCTCACACCTCCCCCCCACACGCCCTGCACAACCCAGGGCTCCTGAAGACATGAAGGGGCTTGGAGTTTCAGGGTTTGTTTTTGTTGTGGTTTCTCTATGAGCACACTAATGCAGTGCAAAGGCAGCATTGTGCCCGTCCTGGAAAAAGCTGGTATAGGGGAGTGAGTAGTCTGGGTCAGCCCCTGTGGACAACACCACCATGTCTGATGTACATGAAACAGAATAGCTGCTCCACTTGTAAGTGTGGGGGCGGAGGAGGGAGGAGGGAGTGAAAGTGTCAGTGTAAGAAAGAGACATGTTGGCTATCTCTTCATAATTTCTTTTAAAGGATATACACTGGTGCATCATACAGGCTATTTTACAGATCACTGGTTCCATTGTCTCTTTTTACATCTAAATAAATTAGAATCAAGTACTATTTCTTTTTAAACACCTCCCCCTCTCACTAAGACGTGTTCTATTAGCACTAGTTTTTTCCTTGTAGGAAAGTATCTGGGAAAATGTTTTTGTGGCAGACAGACCCTCCTCCTGGATCAGAGAAACCAGAGGTAAAATCATCTTCAAGAGCCACAGCAGCATCAAATTTACAGATTAAACACCGTGGGCTCCAGAAGGTTTAGATCTTAAATCTTGACAGGGGGAGGTAGCCAGCCAAACAGCAAAGGCGAGGAAGGGATGGAAGCCTCGTCTATTAATCAGGGCATGTCTGTCACAGGTGCAGACGTGGCCTTTTTTTCCCCTTAGAGGTAATTACAGTTGTTGTGTGGCGTGGCGCCAGCAGGGCCCCGAGGCCCAGCTAGTCTGTAACACCACCCAGGTAGCTGTCAACCCGTTGGCCCCCAACACCAACTTTTTCCGCCAGCCCTCACCACACCAGTGGAGAGATAGAAATCAAACCAAGCGTAACCTTTTAAAAGTGTACTTGTCTGGAAAGGAGAACAAAGGCTCAGGCCATGTTTTCACTCTGTCTTTGTTACCGCTGCGAGAATGAGGAGACAAGACCCGGGGCTGTGTTATCACTGGGCTGCTTGATTGGGTTTAAAACATGAGGGACTCAAGACAAGTGGCCTTTGACGTGGCTCTCTTCCTTCACTGTTTATATATGTTTTCCTTTTTTATTCCGAGACACCAGAGGGGAGATTTAGCGGCTTAAAGCCTCTGCTCAAACTTGTAAACATAACAAGCATTGGGAAGCAAATAGGCCATTGGACAAGTGCAGATTTTTTTCCCCCATATTGACGTGAAGCAGCATGCTTGATTCCTAACCTTCTTGCACAATATTGAAATGATGCTCGGGCTGGTGAACAAATGAATACAACAGCGGCACAGTTCTAAACGCCTTGTGATGCACGGCACAAGATATCGCCGTATAATGTTGAGATTAACTGTATTTCAATATTCTGCTCTCCCCTCTGAGTCGCCTATAGGAATCTATCACATGATTAAATGCGCTGCCTTTTAAAAAGTCCATCCTCCCTGGGTGGAACAATCATTTGTAGCCTTGAAATGTCAATAAAGTTACCACTACTTGAAGGTGACATATGAAAAAGATTACCATGGGAGAATGAATTGTGTTATTATTTTCTAACAACCCCCTTGTAACACTCGCCCACACACACACACATACCCCCCTTTCAGACTAGCATTAATTGTGCTCGTTACAGGTGGGTGTTTTGTGTCTGCAAGTGTATTTCTCGCTACCTGATCCAATTCCTGTCTGCAGGTACACAAACATGCTGCCAGCAAAACCACCACCAACCTTGTCTTGACATTTTAGAGCCACCAGAGAGTGATGTCCTCATATTTCTGTGTGGGAGGGGGAAGGAGCAGGAAGGAAGGGGGGGCGGGGGGGGGTTCTGCTCCTTCTTGTCTGTGTGTCTATTTACGTCCTTCCACTTCTCATCCATTAAGAGCTGCGTGCATGTTTGTAGGTGTGCAGGTGCGTGTGCTCCTTGTTTGCTGCGGGGGTCGCCTTCGGTGACCTCTTCTCTGAAGGAGGACTCCACCCGCGTGGGCAGAATCACAAGCGTCCTGTGATTGTGCATGAGCGCTCATTTGTCAAGTGCTTATCCCACAACGGAGGAGGGATGTCAGCCTCTGTCTGCCGGCACTCCCTCATATATCCATGTGACATGTCAATATGTCACAGAGGATAAAGTGCTGCAGCTGGGCTTTTCTTTTACCAAAATATCTTCATGCTGCTCTATGTGTGTGTGTGTGTGTGTCTGGGTGTCAGGGAGGGAAACTTACAAAATGATCAATTTAAGTCAGTTTTATGAAGAAGACGATTAAGTATGTGCCACTTCAACAGGTGGATTGAAAGGGATGAAAAAAAAAGTCATTTTATAGAGGAGAAAATGTGCCTAGGTTGTGTGAAGTTTTAAAGTTCACTTCCTGAAACTTCAATATATATTCAGAACAAAGATAAAAACACAACAGCACATTTAATTGATAGTAATAGATAAATTGTTTTGGATTAAGACTCAATCACTCACTACTATTCAGTGTAAGGCTGAAGAATAACAATGAGTCACTGTTAAAAGCGGGCTTCCCTCCCTGATACTGTTTGTTTGCATTTCTTCACTTGTTTTCCACTAACTTCACACTGGGTCTTTGGAAACACCGTTCTGTTTCACTGTCTTTGTGCTCTCCACTTTGTATTTTCTCATCCCATCGCTCACCTCCATCACATCACTTCATCCACAAACAGATCAGCGTGAAGGTTGGTCATTTTTTCACTTGTAATCCCTTCCCTTCAATTTGATGCAGATTTTTTTTAGGTGAGGTCAGCCACCCCTCCCATTCTCTCTGATGAAGACACTGATATCACCACCTTGAAAAGCAGAAACTATTATTAATAGCTCCCTCTAATCCCCTGTTCAGTGTAAATGTGCCGTTGTGTCTACCTGTTTGCATGAATCCCTGAATAGCTCCTGCATGCTTTACAAGGCCACTCCCCCTCCCCAAAAAAACCATGTTTCGCTTAGCCTTGCCAAAACACACACTGAGTCCCCAGCACAGCTCGTCTCAGTCATTATTAGATCTGTGTTGTGTTATGTTGCCGTGCATTTCTCCCAACCGCACCCTCGGTGTCACTGTCAAGCCCATCCATCAAAAACTATAGCTCCTTTCACCCTCAGACTTCCCCTCCACCTCTGACGGCCCATCAGAGGTGTGTTGCGGATTACTCCGGTATTCAGGTGGCAACCGGATTTGTCAGGTATTTAGGCAGCAACACCCCTGCTCTCCCACTGAGGGACATGGGTATCAGAACTGACAAAGCCGTTCTTAGGGGATTATGTGTGTTTTACTGCTATGGGCATCCTCCACCCAGAGACTGAAGGATATGATAGGTGCATGTTGGTCTAATGAGAGGACATCCACTCATCCACAAGTGATATTACAGGGAGAAAAAAAAATCGAGACGTTTATAGAAACATAAACACTTGTCACCGCATAACAACTAGTCATTAACTGATTTATACAAGTAATTGATTTTATGACTTTTGGTCCTTCATCTGCATATTTAGAGTCTCTGTTTTAGAGTTAATGAATATTGACATTGACATTGTCACCGAGGGGTAATGTTTTGGAAATTATTTCCTCACCCGTACCATCTGCAGAGCACCGCCATGCAAAGAGCTGACCTATAGAATATTTAAGAATGAGCTGGCAGTGTGCTGACAGGGGGATGATCAGCCATCATGGTCGCCCAGTGCTGCTGCCAGGAAGCCCGGGAGCCTGCTGACTCCGTGCCAGTTTGCTCAGATATTGATTCACTGAACAGGTTCTGCTATCCTTGGGCACTTTGTCAAGGCAGTTAAATTTATAGGTATCCAGCAAGCAGGCAGGCAGAGTGGAGACAGGGCTTATTTTGTGGTTTTGATAGAGTCCTGGAGCCCGTCTCTCCAAGCCGCTCTCAACAGGAGAGAGGCTTCGGGGGAATCGATAACAATTACCTGCCCTCTAGTCATTTTGTTCCACAGCACCTCTCCAAACTTAACCGCACGCCATGAATTATTCACAACATTAAGTGTTCAATATACACAGGCCCCACTGAGTGACTGCTCTTAGCACTGTTTAGTCTATGGAATCATGAAAGAATAACAGATAATTTGACCCTAATGGTCTTGCATTAGGCCCTCTCCTCTCAGGTTTCACTTTTTCATAAGCATATGTTGTGCAAAATAGCTGCACTCGGAGATGTTGCAGTTGTGTGAGAAGACATGTGGCTACCGACGCAAATGGGATACAGCGCCTCTGTCGTGCATTTGTCACACTGGAAATCAGATGTTCGCTCGTTTATATGAGAAAATTGGACCAAGTCCCCCCCACCACCACCACCACCACCACCCCCCTTTATCTTCTTCCCCCAGTGTACACTGGCTTATGATCTCATCCCATATCTTTCCTCAGCTCCTGTGCATGCTTTGCCTGAGAATGTGGTCCCTGTCCCGTTCCCAGGCTGGTAACACTAGTCGGCCTGTCCAGCCTGTGCATGTAAAAATCAACCATATGCCCGTGAACTTCAGAAAGCAGATGTCATGGCTGATAATCTGTTTATCTTTCTAGACTCTTGTGATTTCTCCTGTGTGATTTCTTTCCTGCATGAAACCCTCGTTATCACTGTGTAGTATTGTACCTCCCCTTTCCACTGAGTCATCTCATAAAATTACTCTTAATATTAGACCGTCATCGTTACTGTGTCCTAAAGTTTTGGTGACCTCTTTACAGTTTTCCGTGTTACATTATTTTGTTTGCTGTGTAAACCCTCTGGAAAGATTAGTCCTCTAAAAAAAACTGTTTTAATTTATCCCTTAAATTGTGCAAAACAAACTCAAGGACCTAATTCCAAAACATGCATCATTCTGTCTGTTCTGTGGCTGAAACCTGGGATATTAATATTTTTATGAGATATCGAGCCAAGTAGTTTAAGCCCACATGATTATATCGATTAAAAACCAGCAGCAGCTCTGTATACAGGCCCCTCAATTATTTTTGGGAAAATTCAGATGAGTGTGAACCAGGTCCGCCTTATTATAGTGCAGTCCAGAGAACCAGACTTTTCCTGACTGGAATCTCAAAAGGTGCTTTTGTGTTTTTCCATTTCACCACATAATGAGGGGAATAACAAGCATGGCTGTAATGACGTTCCGGTTCAAATTAGATCGGGGAGGAGGAGGAGGAGGGGGGGTGAAGTGTGGGGGGAGTGGAGGGAAGGTGGAGGGAGACTCACATTTGAAAATCCATTTTCATGGAGACTGGTGCAAAAGAGCAATTACAGTCAAGGGCTTTTTTTTTTTCCCAGCGAGACACAGAGGTGTTGTATTGCATTAGGGGAAACAAGCAGCATAAATTCTGCAGGGATAGTTTCATGCTGTAATGTTTTGAATACATACAACGAGCAGTAGTGGAATAGCAATAATGGCTCCTCACTTGGGAGCTTAATGTTTGGCCTAGCTTCACTCCATAATCAAGGTTAAAGAAGTCAGAGCTCCTCCTTCAATCCAGTGCATGCTATGCTAATGTTCAGCGTGCCATAAATTTAACAGGTCTGACACTTGTGTTTGCTCACAAAGCCATGTCGAGTAAGAGTTCCCTTTACCATGTCAGGCCGATAAGTTTGTTGTGGTTGCGAAAAGTTGTCAGAAAAAAAAAAGGATCTACAGTGTGTTAGTATGGCAAACACTTCTTGTGTATCTTTATTTAGATAGAAAACAAGTCATATGTAAATGCTGGCTGCCTGTTTATTCTGGGCCAGCTTTTCAGTATTGCATGGAGCCTCTGCATCGGTGTTTGCCTTGTCCCTGGCGACGTCAACGGGCCCTTCTTGTCTCCATGGGAACCCCTTTTTAATGTCAGCCTATCTGCATATCAGAACTGCACAAAGAGAGGGAGAGAGGGAGAAAGACAGGCTGAGCAGAAGGAGCCAGAGAGAGGGAGCAGGAGGAGAAATCAAACAATGCCATCTCCACAGGGTCCCTCAGTGATGCAACTCTCGCCACCATTTGACACTCTGACAAAAGAGGGCCAGACACAGTCTCCAGCAAAAAACTGGGCTATTTTTTGATTATATTCCCTTTTATAGGCAAGAGGATAAAACACCCCCTCAAAGTTTTCTTATGAGTTTCCAGAGCCATTTTGTGACAGTCCTATTATTCCCATTGTGCTCGCCTGCACATTCGGACAATAGCAATCAGCCATCCATTCTGTCTGCTTTTCTTAGTTAGCTTTTAGCCTCGTGGTGTTGTGCTATATCACAAGACTGGTCACGAAAATCACAAAAATATATCATTTGCCTTACATATTCTATCTTTTCACTCCTCTCCCCCTCCCTAGTGCGAAGAGTCCCTCCCAGATTCTCCATCCCACCCACCCACCAAGAGGTGATGCCGGGCGGCAGCATCAACCTCACGTGCGTGGCCGTCGGCTCCCCGATGCCTTACGTCAAGTGGATGATGGGCCTGGTGGAGCTGACCAAGGAGGAGGAGATGCCGCTGGGACGCAACGTGCTGGAGGTCACCAACATCCGCGAGTCGGCCAACTACACCTGCGTGGCCATCTCCTCTCTGGGCATGATCGAAGCCACAGCTCAGGTCACTGTCAAAGGTGAGAGCCGCCGTTCTGACTTGTTCTACCAACTTATCTGTGAGATTGGAAACGATTTGGATTCTTCTTATTTGAGTCACTCAAATCAAGAGATGAGTGAAGTGTTATTGAAGAGACAGAGCCACTTTTCAAGTGGCCTCAGAAACTTCTTGTACATAATCGCGGGAGCCTGCGGTCTTTGTTGATCGTGAGAGGTGGAATTGGCTGCTTTGTCAATGAACATTGATGTAAGGGCTTGTATATGTCTGCCTGCACGTCTGTTGAGTTTTTTTCTCTGAGTCCAAATATTTGTCTGAATGCAGCTCTACTCACCTCTGTGTGACAGTGGGACTGTGTTGTCTAACCATTTCAGCCTCTCTTATCAGTTGTTGTAGGTATCGATCCCACTTTCCTCTCAACTGATCAATACAGAGAATGTCACAGTCATTTAGAGGGACCACAGCTACACAGACCCCTTCTTGAAGGAAGCCATAATGAAGACCCCGTGTTTTGTTTGAATTTGCCGTTCAGTCACAACGGGAACCACTCCTGCAATTTTCTCGTATTGTCAGTAATAGCCGGACCAGTTACAAAACACAAAATTGGCATTTCAGTCAAGATTTTTTATTCATTTGCGGATAATGGCTAGTGACAGAACTATAAGGATTAGCTTATGAAACAATCATTTCAGTGCTCTGACTTACAGAATGGAGAATTATTGAGTCACCACGAGAACGAGTTTAGTTGTAATGTGTCTGAGAATTTCAGTGTCAAATGTGTCAGACGTCAAGTTTTTCTCAAATTACCTGCACATCCTGAAAGTCCATTCTTGATATGAAAACTAATGTTCTGCTTCTCACTCCTCAGCCTTGCCAAAGCCCCCGACCTCCCTCATCGTGACAGAGACCACGGCCACCAGTGTGACTCTCACCTGGGACTCTGGGAATCCAGAACCCGTGTCCTACTATATGATCCAGTATAGAGCCAAGTCCTCAGACAACGGTTTCCAGGAAGTAGAAGGCGTGGCAACCACCCGTTACAGCATCGGTGGACTGAGCCCCTACTCTCAGTATGAGTTTCGTGTCATGGCTGTCAACAACATCGGCCGCGGGCCGCCCAGTGACCCCGTGGACACGCGCACCGGCGAACAGGCCCCCTCCTCGCCACCTCTGCACGTCCAGGCGCGCATGCTGAGCGCCAGCACCATGCTGGTCCAATGGGAGCAGCCCGAGGAACCCAACGGGCAAATCAGGGGCTACCGGATCTACTACAGCTCGGACCTGACGGCGCCGCTCAGCGCCTGGGAGAAACACAACACGGACGACAGCAGCCTGACGACCATCTCAAGTCTGACTCCTGACATCACCTACAGCCTCCGGGTGCTGGGCTTCACCTCCGTAGGTGATGGGCCACCTTCTGACATCCTGCAAGTGAAAACCCAGCAGGGAGGTGAGCAGCCAGTTCTAATGTATAGATTTACAAAACGTACACATACAAATATGCTTATGTGTTAAAAAGGGCTTTTTGTGCATTAATTTGTCTTGGATGCAGAAGTCTTTCTGTACAGTCAGTGTTGGGGAGGGTGGTTAATAATGCAGACGCTCTGGAGAACATTTATCTTTAGGAATGCGCTCTTGTTTGTTCTTTTTAATTCTTTAATCTCTGTCTTTTTGCATCCTTGTACCCAGTCCCTGCTCAACCATCCAGCTTTGAGGCTGAAGCTGAGCTGGACACCCAGATCAGACTTACATGGCTGTGGCCTGTGCAGGGCCCCATCACAAACTATGAGCTGCAGTACTGGGAGGCCAGCTCAGACAACAAGGTTAGAACAACAACACAACGCCATAACTATTTCATGCCCTGGTTTTCCCCACCACAAACAGATAGATAGATAGATAGATAGATAGATAGATAGATAGATAGATAGATAGATAGATAGATAGATAGATAGATAGATAGATAGATAGATAGATAGATAGATAGATAGATAGATAGATAGATAGATAGATAGATAGATAGATAGATAGATAGATACTGTGAGATAGATAGATAGATAGATAGATAGATAGATAGATAGATAGATAGATACTGTGAGATTGCGGACGAATGAATCTTGCTCTTTATGATGCAATTTCACTGAATGGGAAGCCTCAGCTGAAGCAATGTTATTGTAGTACTGCAGTCAGCTCCCTGGCTGATAAGAAAGATTTACTGTAGTAACAGACAGCACACAGTTGTTCAGTTCTGTCTCTCAGCGTTGTTGCCCTTCATTCAACTCTGCTGGACCACTGCACCAACTGTAAACCAGAGGACAGATTGTTTTTGGAACAAAATGCTCTCATATTTGGCTTGTGTTCTCTACGTGTATGCATGTGGGGAGGAGAGAGAGCGGTCTAGACGTCATGATTTTAGTTGAACACGAATTCCTCCATGATAAAGCAATATCAGATCCAGACACAGCAATACAACAAATACTATCCCTATACACGTATATGTGTGTGTGTGTGTGTGTGTGTGTGAAGTGTCTTGATCTGACTGGAATCCTTGACTTATTCTCCCCATCCAGATACATGTGACCATCGAACCAGCCGGCTCCCACGTCGTGAAAGGTTTAAAGCCTGACACCTTGTACCGTTTCTCCCTGGCAGCCCGTTCTGAGATGGGTTTAGGCGTTTACACACAGCCCATCGAGGCCCGCACCGCCCAGTCCAGTAAGTCCACCTTTCTTTCTTTTTTTAACCCCTCCCTCCTCCTCTTCGCGTTGTCTCTCTCCTCCGTCTTATTTCCTCGTTGTCAACTAACCAATGATTTTGTAGGGTGAGTGTCACCCACTGCCGACTGACGCAGGTTTAGGTCATTACTTTCAGAGCAGGAAAAAGTTGACTTTCACAGAGCTTAATACAGAGAGCGTGGGCAACTTGAATGTCAAGTCAATTTCAGCACAGCATAAAACGCTGACAGTGCAGCCATCCCTGCCAGCCTCACGCTTCCACCACCTCCCCTCTGTCACCAACACTAACCCTCCTGTCCGTCTATCTGAGGGCAGGCCCTGTGTTCAGTGTCAAAGGTACGTTTAATGTGTCGTGTTCCCACATTTGTGAGCTGTGCTGTGTTATTTTGCCTCATATATTTATGTGCTGTTACAGTGCCACCACTCAAAATGTCACTCTCTGCCAGTTGGCTGCTGACTTTTTTTTTTTTGCTGCGGTGGCACCATGCAAGTACCACCTCACCCCAGGGGGCCATATGTGCTGTATATATATTTTTTTTGCATTGTACGCATTCTATACAGAACTGCATTTTGTCTGAGATATAAAACCAAAGGGTCAAAATTTAGCAACTTTTGTAACATGACCTCTCAAAACTGCAAGTGATACTGAGTTGTAGGTGTAGAGAGAGTTGCTTCACAGTGCACTTGTTGGTATTTGTGAAAGTGTTACTGTAAATAGACAACTATTAAACTGTGTCAAAGACATTCCAAAATAACATGAGATGGCAGGTCACGCTCCACATTTCAGTACAGTCGCTGACATGATCGCTGTGGCTGCATCGTTAGAATAGAGAGGACTGGACGCAGGGTTTGGATGGATATCTCCTTTTTCTGAAGCATTTTCGCACAGGGACAGATAAAAATCATTGAAGAGCTAACACCTCCGACAACCCCACAGTTATATAACTGTCGATCAACATCACGAGTGGTGATGAGTCTGTGTCCTTGCGCCTCCCGTCAGCAGTATTCACAAGGACACAGAATTTGGAGAGCAGAATTTGGATTTAATACAATGGTAGGATGGTGTGTGTGGAAAAAAAAAAGCAGTGGCCTCAGGAAGATTTTGGGGCAACCAGACAATGAGAGTGACATTTTCTAGTGCTGCATTTCAGTGGTTAGTGTCATACATAGTAGTTTAGTCAGAGCAATGAACATAACTGAGCTGTGATTTCTGAACAAACTTGTTATCAGCCATGCCAAACATTACAGCACAGGATGGAAACCTATCGCTCCAAACAGATTGGCAGATTGTTCACAGTGATACATGAGGAAATGTTGGACAACAACTACACATGAGTAATAGCGTAATGAAGCTGTTAGTGTTATTATGTAAACCCTTAACACAGTTAGCTTCTAAACCTGGTCTCTATATGAATTACCTTTGGCTGAGAAACAAAAAAATGCCAATTTTCTACCCATAATTCTTTAGATTATGTCTGAACATTTATTTTTACATGTACAGTATACAGCCAATGACTCAGAGGCAGATGGATGTACTTTATCGTCTTCATTGATATATTTGTCTTTATTTTAAGCCCCCTATTCGTCTTGCTCAATCTTGCCTCCGAGGTGTATGAATTTCCTGTGGCCACATTCAATTTGACTTTGATCCAGCATATTTTTCATCAGGACCTCAATTTCACAATCTATTCTACAAACCATCAGCATTGTTATGATTCAGTCTGCCACCTTTTTTTTATTGCGCGCAGAATTGTCAGGTCTTTGTAGTTTCCTGTCCAGTCTCTTGTGGATCAGGGACCACCTGATGAGACTCACTTCTCTTTTGTTAAGCCCTAATGTTTTTGAAAAAGGTGGAGTTTC
Organism: Trachurus japonicus; assembly: GCF_045865225.1. NCBI lineage: Eukaryota > Metazoa > Chordata > Actinopteri > Carangiformes > Carangidae > Trachurus > Trachurus japonicus. The sequence continues at coordinate 15,107,879 of NC_140923.1, forward strand.
ATGTTCTGGCATTAGTTTATTGGATTCACATTTGAGCTCACTGTTCATTGCTCTGCTTATTAAAAAAGAAATTTTATGGGCATGCTTTGTGAGAACACCTTGCCTTGATTCTTTTTTTTCTTTTTTCCTCCCCTTGGTTTCTCATTTTATTCTCTTTTGAAGAGCCCCTTTACCGAGAGTTAAATAAGTTTTCGGTTGTGTTAGATGCATGAAATTTATGAATGCTGTTGAGTTTGTTTATAGTCTGTTTCTTGTTTCCATTTTAGAATTGTTCATTGGTTTTCTGTTTTTACCTCTGGACTTGAGAGTTGACATACATTTTATGCTGCAGCTGTTGTTAATAATCTAATCTTATTTATTGTAGTAATCTTATTATTCCAGGGTTAAGGACACTAGGGAAGCCGCGGGTGTAGCTAGAGATTACCAACTCCACCCCACATTATCCGTGTTTTTACATGTACTGGGACACGCCGCAGGAGTTAGTGATTATAAAACATAGCAGGGTGAGGTAGACCGACTATAACTGGAACATCAGTGTGATGTCTAGACATAAAATAAAAAATCACACTCACTTCATGTGGCTAATGTAGTTTTAAAACCAAAATCTGCAACATTACTGGTTCAGTTCTTGTCAATGTTAACTCATTGAATAATGCCAGAGTTAGTAATATGTCCCAATTGCTGATAATGGTAATAGTATTATTATATTTTCCCGTAGTACTGGCTACAATCCAGATACTGATAGTGGCTGGATATCTTAGAACTGTTATTGATTATGAAATAGTACCTTAATGCATAACCTTGGTAACAACCCAGTGCATCTCAGCTGCAGCTCTGACCAGCGTCTGACAAATACTGTTATGAAGCCCAGAGCAGTTAACGCTGTCAAGCACTTGTTCACACACTGGCACATCCATAGCCACTTTATTGCTCCTTCTGCATGCTGTGAGAGGCGGCCGAGGGGGCAATTAAGGACAAATTACGCCTTTTATAAAAAAAACATTGCCTTGTAAAAATTTGGCACATTTTATATTTCGCTCACCTCACCCTGTCGTTTCATGGCCTCTCGCATAAACGCAGAGCCAAACACGGCTTCGACAGTTAGCCTTGTAATGTGTTTCTGCAGCCCATTCTCTCAGTCCAGAGGCAGCATCCTGTTTAGTATTGGACCTTTTTGTATTCAACATGAAAACAAAATGTCATATTCAAACCTCTGTGCAGTCTAACTAACCTGCAGTATGTGTGCAAATGATTTGTGAATCATACCAGCTATGAAAAGTGACTCACTTCACATAAAGGCAGGCGACCTGTCTTAAATACGCAATAGATTGGCTGGATCTTGATGGCACGTTGTTCAGGTAGAGTCAGCCTCTTAAAAGAAATCTAGTTAAGTGAGGCTTTTATTTTCCAAGCTTGTGGAGTCTGTCTCAGTTTTGACTTTCAATGGAAAATACATATGCAGTGTGATGGAAATTAGAACATACAAAAAAGCTCCTCCGTAGGGAAATCACGCTTCATGTGCGTCTTTACTTTGCATACATACTATAGGTGGTGAACTCAGAAACATTTCATTGCCGTTTTGAATATTACATTTTGATTTGCATGTTGCCTAGTGCACAAAAAGCTCCCACGCCTCTGCCTTATTTTTCTTTGTGTTTTTAGTTTGTTTTCTGTTTGCTTGATCCGTGCCCCTTCCTTCGTGTGGTTTTGCTACCCCACCCACCCACCTCCCCCTCCACCCCTCCTCCCCTGCAGCCCCATCTGCTCCCCCTCAAGAGGTACATCTGGTCAGCCTGAGCTCCACCAGCCTCAAGGTGAGTTGGGTGGCACCGCCTGCTGCTAGCCGCCACGGCGCCATTGTGCTTTACACAGTCAGCTACCAGGCGCTGGCCGGGGAGGACACAGAGCGGCACGAGGTGACGGGCATCGGTGCAGAAGCCAGCAGCTACGTGCTGGAGGGCCTGGAGAAGTGGACTGAGTATCAGGTGTGGGTGAGGGCACACACTGACGTGGGCCCGGGCCCAGAGAGTGCCCCAGTGAGGATGAAAACCAAAGAGGATGGTAGGTGGACACGTCCCCTGAAGAAGAGTTGCTCTCAGACTCTGTGTCTCTGTTGTGTGGGGCTGCTGTCACTGCTTTTCCCTTCCTCTTTCTACAGCTTCTACTCAACATTTCTCCTTTTGTCCTGTTGATCGGTTATGAGTTAATGAGGGTGTAGTGGTGGGAGAGAGGTCACCTTCTCTCTTTTTTTTTCCTCTTTCAAGTTTGCTCTCCACAGCTTTAACTCTTCACCTCTCTGATGGGTTAAGTCCCATCACCCCTGGGCCTCAGCTCTGCACCACTTTGCTTCCACTGTGTAAAAATGCCTTCTTGTTTTCCTTCTTCTGTTCTGCACATTAGAAGTGGAGCAGAACTCTCCCTCTCTCCGTTTCTCTGGTTCTTCTCCCTCTTTTTCTCACCCGTTCCTCGTTTAGTTTGCAGTGTGATAGAGAGCGGCTGCTCCTCAGAGAGAGTCGTCTATAATTAATGTGTTTGAAGTTTGCTGCAACACAGCTAATTTCATACCGGAATTAAGGGCATTACAGACATCGCTAGACCACATGCTGTCCCGCATAGGGTGTTTTGAGGACACAGTCGTCACTGAAGGTCTCAAATTGAATAGAGATGATTTTGATTCATGACCAAGTGTAGTATAACTTCTTTCAACGAAGCACCCGAGTCAATAAAAAACTCAGGAGTCATTATTTTGATAGTTTTTGGCTCCTCATCACAAAACACACTGAACTGAGGAAAAAACCTGAGCTCAGCACAATTTAAGTCTTTCCACCCTTCCTTTCAAAATGTCTGTCTCACTCTTGCATTCTCCTTTCCCTCCCTCTCTCCACCTTTTTTTTTTTTCGTGGTTTCCAGTGCCAGGAGCGCCCCCCAGGAAGCTGGAGGTTGAAGTCATCAACTCCACCGCCATCCGGGTCACCTGGAAGCCCCCCCTGCAGGTAAAGCAGCACGGCCAAATCCGAGGATACCAAGTCATCTTCTCCCGGCTCGAGAACGGCGAACCTCGAGGCCAGCCGAACATCATGGACGTCACTTTGCCAGAGGCGCAGGTACTGGATGATGTCTTTCTCTGTCCAGTCTTTTCTCTGTCTCACTTTCACTGTCTACGGCTGTGTTGTGTTCATTTCCCATTATTTTCATTCTCCACCGCTCTCCTGTTCTCTTCCATTCTCCGACTTCACACTTCATTTCCCCCATACCGAGTGACACACATGGAATTTTCTTTCTGCCGACTGCAGAGCCCCCCCCCCCCCCTCTTTTTTTTTTCATCCTTCTCCACATGTGACATTCAACTCTAAATTGGTACCCTGCTCCCACAGCTTTGGATTAGCTGTCATAACAAGATCCATTCTAATTCTACAGTAATAACTATTAAATATTTTATATGTGTTACATCAGGATGGGGCTTAGTGGAATCAATGCACCTCTCTTTGCGGTTTTAGCAGTAATACATATGCACTGCCTTGTTACCATGTTTATAAATCAGAGTTATTTTTTTGACGTCGCCCTGTACACATTAATGCATGCTGCTCCGAATCGCCGAAAGCTCTGCGACACGAGATGGATGAGAGATTGTAATCCTTAAGAGGGATTCAGAGATTCATGAATATCTTAAAACCAAAAAAAAAAAAAAATACCCACTCTCACTTTTCCCGCTCTTTGGGAGAGGAGCGACCAGCTTAAGAGCCTCCTTCTGATTGTTTGCCAGGAGTAACATTTGCACGAACACGCATTCACTCGCACCCTTGATGGCCTCCAACAAAAACATCGAATTTGAACAAGTAAGCGCTCCCCGGCCGCAGGAACACCACAAAAAAAATCAGAGCAGCCTTGCATGTGTCTCTGAGCAGTATTTGCTGATAAGTGCTGAGCAGCGGCATTTAGGGAGACCAGCTGGTTGCTGGTTTAGTTCTCAGGCAGTGCACACTCCAGTGTCCTTGAGTGGAGCTATTAACCCTCATTTGCTTTGGCAAACACTCCACCGTCTTAAGTCTTATCATTACAGAAGAGGAGTCGCTGTCAAAGTCACCTTGATATGATGTGTCAAATGTGGCACATCCCAAGTGATGCTAAGTAGCAGCTTGTGGATCCTAGTCATGTCACAGGGCATTCAGTGATAAATACATAATGAATAGTTTCTGTGGTTGTCACGCCACCCAAGCGGCCCATCCCACATGGGACTGGATGGCAATTTCTAAACATAAATTAACATTAAGTTAAGTTTGACAGCCCTGGATAACTGTATAGCGGAGGCTCGGACTGATACTTGGCTACTGAGTCTGCCTTCAATTCAGAAACACAGTCCAACACCTTTGTTTTACAGCACTAGTTCCTGGCAGCTCTTGCTGACAGTTCATAGTTATCTGACCGTGTACAAGAGTGTCTGACAGCCGGGGCATCGTTTGGTCTGGACCAGGAGAAAAAAACATGGTGGCTGCTTGTCTTCCTGTTTTCTTCATGTTGACATGTTCGGCGTGACTTTGTTTTGTGTTATGAAAACTGAACTGAACATGACCCTACTTGTTGTGCAAACAATACTCCCCGCCATGTCTCATTTGTGCCAGGTTCACACAATAAACACAAAGACACACAGCAATTTGGCGCTCAGGATAGCTCTCATGTTCCAGTTTGGTGTCCAGGGCACTTCTCAAACTCGCCGTCCCCTCCCTGGCAGAAACAACAGGATTTCTCCTCCCTCCTCCCTGTGCCTCTCAATTTCTCCCTCCCTTTCTCTCGTGGCCTCCCTTTGCATACTGTCTGGGAAGCCGGTTGAGCAATTACCAGAGGCTTGCGTGCAGGTTTGTTACCCTTGACGGAGTCACCTCGACAAATTGTTTTCGATGAGACACTGAGAGGTTAGCCTGCACAGACCTGCCCAGACGCTATTAAAGACCACACAGTCAGCCGGCGCTCCCTCCCCGACGTTCCCTGAACCGGTTTTTTTAGAACAATCCCTGCTTTCTCGCACGTTTTTCCATTCACGTATCCCGACAGCAAGTGGAAAAAACAACGCAGATAACATGAGCTAACATGCTCAGTGTTTAGATCAACCTTGTAGTGGGCGTTCCAGCTGGCTGAGAAGAGTTCGTGACTCATCCTAGACTCATGCAAATCCGTCAAAGGCACACCTGTAATTGATGATGAAAAAAAAAAAACAATTTTCTTCTATCTTGGCACATCCCTTACTGTTTCTCTCAAGAATTTGCCTAATGTGTTGTGAAATCAGTTCCATATCCACCCTTTCACCTGCATTGGATGCACAGTAAGTCTGCCAAGAGGGAAACGGAAAAAAAAAAAAAATCCAGGTCTTTTCAGTACTCACAGCGTGGCACAACCTCACGTTAGACTTCAGTCACAAATCTAAGATGATTGCAGATCCCTCCAATATCGCGATCACCTCTCCCCGTCTCTTTGTCTTTCTGTTTCTGGCTACTTCTCTCCTCTTCACCCTCTCTCAGGGTTAGCTGAAACGCCGGGGGGAGAGCTAGGAGAGCTTGCCTGTGCGTGGGCGGTTTAAGCGCCTCTTTTCTTTTCAAGCAGAAGCCCACACAGCGCCCTCATTTCCCTACTAAATTTAAACCAGAGGCCATGGTAACAGTGGGATGTAATCGACCCTTTTCCAGCCATATTTCTGTCAGGAAAGTGGCCTGAACCTGAGTGGGCAACTCCACACCACATAGCCTGCTGCATCACTATGCACTCACAGCAACCTCTAGGCTCCTGCATTTCATATAAGCATCAATACAACCTTCTAGAAAAAAAAGACATGATTGAGCTTGAAGTCATTAGCCGCCGTCTGTGCTTCTATACATTTTTCTGCACACTTCTACCTTCCTGCACAAGTTTGCCTTTATTCAGCACTACTTTTCCAGGTTCATTTTATTTGACCGCTCATGCGTTTTTTGTGGTGTGTGTCAGAGAGTGTGTGTGTGTGTGTGTGTGTGCAAGCAAGTGAGGCAATGCTTCACTGCCTCTGTGGCCTTCACTGCCTCAGATTGGAGTTGAATGGGAATCGAAAAAAAAAAAGAGAAAAGAAGCACCTCAGCCCGCTTCACTCCATCAATCATGACAGCTCCTTCTCTTCCACATCACTCGTTCCCCCCTCGTTCCCATTTTTATAGCCTCACATCTCAGCCCATGTCATCACATTTGCATTCACCCGCCTGCAAATTATACCGCTCCGTTTCCACAAACGACGCTTATCAGCAATGATGTGTTTTCAGCTTGCGTTGGCATTCGAAATATAAATGGGGGATAATTTATAATTCTCCCATGGATTTAAGCAGAAAGCAAAAGAAGTTACGATAGAAAGGGATTAAGCCCAAGATGAGATAGGAACTCTTGCGAACCTTAATGTGCTAGCTGCTCTGTTGACATAGTGAGTGGAGACGACGGTAAACAAATTAAGCAATTAGGCACGTCGCAAACTGTTATTCATGGAGTTAAGTAGCAGCTGTTCTTAAATGGTACTCTTCATTGCCCCGCTACGTCAGGGAGAGCATTAGGCAGCAAGTTTTGATGCTCCATGTGTCTCAACCAGTCACAACTGGGACCATATAGAGGCCTAGCTCATGCTTCAGTTAGCCGGCTGGTGATAAAGACCCATCCACAGGGAGCGGGGCGGAGAAGCTGGGTCTTTTGTCTTTTCATATGCCAACAGTCAAAGGAGGATGATGAACACGGTCTCTCCAGTGCACAATGGATCAACAGCGTGTGCTGCTCATTCCCTGTGTTTGCAAAAGTCTGGAGAAGAAGGCAAAGATGGACGAGCAGGAATCCCCGGCATAATGTTTTGTCTTAAAGGGCATGTGTCTGCTTTACAAATGTCATGTTCCTCATCCTCAAAAAAATATATCTCCTCGCTTGAAACTGCTCTCTTATCATGAAGCACTTTGGACTCTCTCCGTTAATGAGTGCTAAAAAACGTTTTATTATTATTATTATTATCAATAATAATTACGTCTTATTGTTGTGATATTTACTTTCAGTGGAGATTAGCTGGTTTCAAAGTATTTATGATACCTACAATGTACTATAAATATGTAAATGTGATTTTTTTTTAACAATATTGGACTGTGATTCCAATTTCTAAATTAAATTTAATTCCAGTATTTAAAGTCTACAGGTTTGTACCAGGTCAGTTTAAAGAAATTATTGCAGTTTGTGCCCTTTCATGCTGTCATTCAAGACAGATGTGAGCAGATGTTTGTAGGTTTTGTGTGGAGGAGGCTCTTCATTTCTCTGTCATTCTTGAAAACAAACGTTCTGTTCAATAAAATGTCTTCTCAGCAGGGAGTAAATCACATGTGATATTGGACTGATGACTCCTAATGTTTCTGCTGACTTGAACTAAATTTAGCTTCACGCGGTGGTCAGGCACTGCGCTGCTGAATTAGCGAAACCAACTAAATTTCAGTCACCTCCGTTGAATTAGAGTGGCAACAGACAATTCAGAGGTCACTGAACCCTGTCAAAACCAAAACGATCAAGCTCAGAGCTGCCACTAGAGGTCAGTGTAATGAACGTTGCTTTGTAATTTGGATGAACCGACACTCTGACTCAAACTCTTGGCGGCTGAACACAGTTTGCAAACTGTTGCAGCCTCATCTCTTGTCAATCCCCATCCTCTCCTCTCCCCGGTGCCTCTCCGTTCACCAGCAGCTGTCACAATAGCAACGCGCGCTAATGATCAAATAGAAATGTTTTCCATCATCATTCGATTCCTCACCCAACAACACCGCCCCCCTCCCTCCCTCCCTCCCTCCCCCGAAACCATCCATCCCCTCTCTGCTCCCCTCTTTGTCTCTCATCAGTGTCACCATTGTCATCTCTCCTGCCCCTTGTCAGCGAGGCCACCCATCAGTGAACTCCTCTGCAGTAGCTGAACTGTGGAACGAGTTGCTGGTAAACGCCAGCAGTTGCGTTCTGCATCGATGGGGTTTGATGTCACAGGGCTAGCATAGCGGCACTGGTAATAGGATTTCACGCTCAGCACCAATGGAGCCCTGCGGCACAGAATGGGCTTTCACTTCCCCCAGGAATCACTTGGCCAAGCACAGCGAGCAAGAGAACATTTTGAAAACATATTGAAATATAATGAATAAAAGGCCCTCCCTCCACTTCTGTAAGGAGAGAGAGGGGAAATACTTGAGGGATTCTACATTTGGTTTATGTCCACACTGAGATCGTTATCCTGCTGAATAGATGTGTTCTGCGATTAAGGAAGCGAGAGCTTTTTATTGGATACATAGGCAAATGAGAGACAAGGCAGTGCATCACAAACAATAATGAATTTCACCACCGCTGCTCAACCTGGTTCCAACAGTTTGTTTTATGCCATTCAACTTGTCTTCATTCCTTTTCCTTTTTACTCTTTCTCTTCCATCACACTCTCTCCTCGTGTTGTGTTTTTTCTTTTCTTTTTTTTTTACTGCATGACTCTGTTGACACCTACATTCATCTGTCTTTTGAGCGAAAAAAAAGACAAGCGCTTTTTTTTCGCCTGCCTGTTTAGTTCAGTAGGAAGAGGGGGGTATCATGCACCCCCCGGAAATATACTTCTAACCAGTGTTTTTCTAGATTGGAAAAAATGTGTAGAAAGAGGAAGGAGAGGATGAGTTTAACTCTGAAGATTTCAGTGAAAACGATGATGAGTGATGCATAGTGGAGAACCATTTACTTGACTGTTTATCTGGCATGGGAAAGAGAAGAGTGGTCACATCAAGAAGAGTTCTATTATGATGTTTGATCCAAATAAACCTCGGTTAAACACACAACAACCTCTGTCTAGACACCTTATTTGGTATCTCCAATATTGGCGTCTTGTAATTGGTAAAAGGGTTAGGTTTGCTTACTAGCATGCCACCAACATCTGATCACTTTATGAATAGTTTTATTATGATCTCTGACCCTCAAAACATGGGTCTAGACACCTCATTTGTTCAGATATCTGCAATATTGGCTGAGATATAGAGAAATTAGGTTTTTTCGATAATGGCGGCACTAATTTGCATAAAAATGATACATGGGACATTCTGACAACTTTTTAACATAGCTCATCATTTTCTACACATTTTTTCCAATCTAGAAACTGGTTAGAAGTATATTTCCGGGGGCTGCATGATACCCGTTTCTTTCTACTAACCTAGTTGTGTTGTCCCTGACTCATTTCTCTCCCCGCCCGATGTCCTGTGTCTTCTCTCCCATCAGTGGAATATTGAGGAGTCCACCGAGCATGTGAGTAGCCCTCATGTGTGCTGCTGGGTTGTCTTGCAGGGCAGGCCTTCTCCCCTCTGCAGTTTTTGGGGGTGCTGTGTGTATGCTTGCGTGTGTGGATTACGAGTTCTTTGTGTGTTCATTTCTGTGCAAAAACACTCGGTGTGAATCCTCATGATCCTCACGGCGGATCATAACCCCATCATAACCACAGCAAGAGATGTTTGTCCTAATGAGTCCTGGTTTTTATATTTATGTGTATGTGTGTGATGTTGTCCGAGAAATACAATAACCACAGAGCATGAGGATTTTCTCCACTGATGATTGCATACAAGTCTAATATTTCAACATTTTACCATAAGACAAACTTGTAGTAACAGCTGGGCATTCACTCGGATCTGAAGCACTTACTACGGCGAGCATACAGAGCACCCCCCTCCCCCTCCCCATCACTGAGCGTACAGTGCAGTCAAAAGGCTGTGTGTCACTATCCCAGTGTGCTGCTGACATTAATCAGGCTCGCCTAACCTGCTGTCTCCCCTACTGTTCCAGATGACATATCTATCTGAGGGGAGGAGCTGTGTGTTTTATCAGCTCCACACATCTCCAAGATTGCCACCAGCCTTTCATGTTCTTTTCATTTGCCTGGATGGCAGCTCACTGTTCCAGGGCTGTCACATAGCCCTTTGTTACGGCTTATTACCTCCCAGACGTAATATTGCACTAGCATAAATGCAGAGTCACTTACTGTTCCCCCCCATCAGGAATTCAATAGAAAACTGCTAGAATAACAAACAGTGTTTTCAACATGCCAGCCAGGGCAAAGAAACTGTTAAAAACAGATTAAAGCTATTCTGGGCATTTGTTTCCTTTCTTAGAGAAAGGATGTGTTAATTGAGTGGCCAATTATCACGTGTAAAGGTTGATGGATAATAGTTCTTTGTTGATGAATTCAACCTAGAGATGTTTTTTTTTTCTTCCTTTATAAGTGAGCCATCAGGATGCAAACAGATCATTTTTTCTTTATTTGCTAACACTTCGTTAAACAGAAATCTGGTTGCACAGCACACATGGCCAGATTCCTCTAGCTACACCCACATAGCATGAGTCAGGCTTGCCTCCTCTCCCTCTCCTCTTAACGTGCTGATTAACACCTGACAGACGCAGAGCTAGACGCTGTCACAGGAAGACATCTGTTCACACGTCTTTATTATTTCTTTAGCAGCCATGTTTAGGCAATAGCAGCCTGTGTGCCAGGTAACTAATGTGGTGTGACTGGCTACAGGCAGATGTCAACAGAAAAATAAATAAATAAAATAAAACATTAGCAGCATCTTTTGTTGACCCATAGCCTGCACACAGAAATTACAATTTAAAGTTGTTGTTTTTTAATTTTTCAGATAGTGATGGCATTTGAAATGCAAACGACACGCAGAGCACGTTAAATGTTGTGCTTAAGTGGGGGAAAAAAAATTATCCGAAGCAAGTATGTTTGTTTTAACAATGCTGCCCGTTTTACCCCAGGCATTTTCTATCCTAGTGGGAATGGTGGTGTAGGGAGCCTTGCAGAGAAGAATCCATTTCTATAACTAGTTGACTTGATAATCTCTGTAATGCCCTTTGGTGCTGCTCTAAGCATTTGCTCTGAAGGAAACTTTGAAGCCTCGCTTTTTCTATCTTCTGCTGAGTTTCAAAAGTGCTACTAGACCCAATTCGACCTTGCCAGAATAGGGGGGAAAAGAGATCTCTGCGGCTGCCACTGCTGAGACTGTTAAAGCCATTTTGTATGATTAAAGTAATGAGACTTCCTCCATAAAGTTAAAATGGTTTTATGATACAGTAATTTAGCATTTTCCTCCCCGTCTCTCTTAAAAAGCTAGTATGGGAGCACCAAATGTCCCTTAAAGAGAGGGGCAGTAAAAAAGCATTGTCAAACAGAGCTGGCTTATATAGACAGTTAAATGTTCTTCTATGGTTAGGAAATTAAAACTTCATTAGTTGGAGAAACAGCATTAGGGCAAAGCCGTATAACATCCCGAGAGTGCGAGAAGTTTGCGGGGAGTTCCGACAGGAAGGCTTGTAGGCATCGTCGTATTCGTCCTCTCAGTGGCCCCAGTCAGAGGCAGACAGCTCCAGCATGTGTGCTCAAGCCGCAGGCATTAATTTGTTCTTCGTATCGAGTGTGTGCTCATGTCTGGGTGTATCATAGTGTGTGTGTGTGTATGTGCGTGTGTGTGCACATGTGTACATCTACGGTGTGTCTGTATGTGCGTGCATACTCAAAAAGTGTGTGTTTATATATACATCGGTGAGTATGTGCATTCACGTATGTATGTGTTTGTATGTCTGTTTACATATGTGCTTTGTTCCAGCTCAGAGAGTGTTTAATTCCAGAGTGTGTGGGTGTGTGTTTGTTTTATTCAGACTGATGCAGTCTGGTGAAGTGAGTGCCAGCACTGCAGCAGGTTACCAAATAACAGTGTGTTACCTCAGTTGTTTGCTGTTTTCCTGACTGTTTGTTCCTGACTGTTGAGTTACTGATTTGTTCAACCACTGTGTGTCTGTGTTCCTGTGCAACGCTGTTGAACATCTTAATGAACAGCTCTATGATCATGGGATTCCAGGGGATAAAAAATATATACCAATATATCTAAATAGTGTAGATATGTCTGATGTTTATTTATCTGTAAGATTTAATTCAAAGAGTTTGAACAGTATGTCCCACAGTCACAACTGTACCGTTCTGTGGGCTTTTGCTCTTACTGCTGTGTAGTGATGATCCTAAAATCCTCTGGGTATAATCTCGTGCTTATCCATGCAGCAGACATGAACACTGACACACTGGTGATGTTCTGGTTCATTTGGTTGGTTTGTTGGTTAATGGGTTCAGTGTGTGTGCCTTACGACCGGGTGCAGGAGTTTTTCTTGACAAAGAAAAGTTCCTGCTCCTGTTTGTGTGCCTTTGCTGTTCAATGCTTAAAATGTTTTGTTTCCTGTTTATCTCAAAGGAGGTTAAATCGAAAGCAACTGGACTTAGTTATTTGTCTAGGAAGACGTTTCACCTCTCATCCAAGAGGCTTCATCAGTTCATGTACGTTCATCTGACCAGGCTGGGACTGGTCCAACTAACTGGTGTGGAGACCCAGTTAAGGCTGATGATGTCACTGGTTCCCTTTTGTGCTCCAAGTGCCAACGACAGTCGTTAAGTGACTGTCTTTGGTGGAAAGTTGGTTTTGACTTCGTTAGTGCGCTATTGTGTTATAACGACAGTCGTTGGAGTTGGAGTCAGTTGTTAACAACTGTTATATATAATAACAACTGTTCACAAGTGGCAAGTGACTCCAACGACTGTCGTCAGATGCGTACATGAACTGATGAAGCCTCTTGGATGAGAGGTGAAACGTCTTCTTAGACAAATAACTAAGTCCAGTTGCTTTCGATTTAACCTCCTTTGAGATACTATGACCTGGACAAATGAGAATATGCACAGACTTTCCTGTTTATAGGCAAATTGATCAAGAAACTACAAGTGGATGGAGAAGGGGGTTTAATCTTATAATGGTTTCTTTTGGTGTTGTGTGTTTGTTCAGGGGCTAGGCGCTTGTGTGAAAGGGGTTTTTTTTGGTTTATTTTTGAGGGGACGGGTTTGTTTGCCTCCGAGGCGGCCTCGCTATTCTCATTGATTCATTTAACCCTCGACCTTGTGATTTCTTCATTTCTGTAGGAGGCCATCATTGGTGGACTGCAGTCGGAGACCATGTACTCCGTCACCGTGGCAGCGTACACCACCAAGGGAGATGGAGCTCGTAGCAAAGCTAAAGTCATCACCACGACAGGAGCAGGTCAGAGTGGGTTTTATCAGGGTTATCGAGGAAAACATGAGATATATGCTACTGTGACCCCTCAGGCTTTAGACTGATAACCTCTGTCTCCCTCATCAGGGTTTTTGCTGGCTCAAAATGAGACGGAGGTGCTACCATCCTGATCATGTGCACACATGTGCATGTGCACTGTGCCTTCAGATGGCTTCGTATTTTACAAGCAAAATATTTCACTTTAAGTTCTAGTTAATTTAAGAGTAATTTTTTGGATTTCTGAATAACCAATGATACTTTAGATATGTCATATTATGCATTTTTTATAATAGCATCATAAATTCAATGATTAATTGAAAAAAAAAATCATATACAGATCCTTCAAATCAAAATGTTCTTCTCTACAAGAAACCATTGCTGCCTTTATGTCACATTTACAAATTCACTTAGTCTCTCTAAAATTGTTTAAACCTGCACCAGTTGAATATTTTAGCAGCTAAATGAAAAAAAAAATCTGTTTGTGTTTCGCTTATGCTTTTGTCAGTCCTCCAAAATTCAGATTTACTCAACACACAAACTGTAATTAGGAACCAGGAGGATTTGTAGTTTAAAATGTCTTAGGGGAAGTTAAATAAAGAGCAAAGTAAAAATTAAGGCTGTGTTGTGTTAATAAACTCAGACTAATACACAGAATGGACAAATTTTCCGCATCTCATCAGCAACATGGATTATTACTTAACTGGCTGTGTTAATCAAGTGATATCCACACTGTTTCAACTGCACTCTTCTCCTCTCCTCTTCACAAAGTGAAGTTACATCGCTGATTAGGATGTAACGTTAATTTTGGAAACCTTTTTAAGAAGCTGGGTGTGCTTGGATGCAAAAGAAACGATATTCACCTGTTTGAACTGCCTTGAAATATCAGGGCGCTGTAGCGTGACACACTCCGTCTGTCGGGAATAAACAAACACTCTTAGGAGGAAATTCCTCGAGGAAAATTGAGGTTCTTTTCTTCTTCGGCAGTTTTGGCACTGTGCTGATTACGATACAGCCCCACCACATCTGCATAATGCCACAAGTGCAGTTGCAAATGACAGAAATCCACAGAGTGAAACGCTTGTTAGAAAATAACCCGTCAGAGTTTCTTGAAAGCTGGAGGAGGCGCAAAATGTGACGGAGGCGGTCGCCTCGTATTTCTCTTAGCAGCAAAAACCCTGACTCATTCAAAGGGGAATTATAATTAGAAAACTGTACATGACTGAAGTGTCATGCTAGTTTCAGTGGGTTGTTTCATGTATGTTGGTTTCAACGCTTACAAGAGTCATCATTAACTGCTGTTACAGAGGTACTGTATGAGCAAGCTGCCTGGTAGCAGCTGTATTAAACTGTTTCTAATGGGCCGTCTTAAATGTGAGAATTACTCGGCAACTTATTCTTTTTCTGTCTACTTCACTCTCTCATTTCAGTGCCAGGTAAGCCCACCATGATGATCAGCACCACCATGGGCAACACGGCGCTGATCCAGTGGCAGCCGCCTAAGGAGATGGTGGGTGAGCTAATGGGCTACCAGCTGCAGTACAAACGCACCGACGAGGAGACGTACACCTCGCGCGAGCTGAGGAAGATCGACGACCACTACACCGTCACGGGGCTGCACAAAGGCGCCACCTACGTCTTCCGCCTCAGCGCTCGCAATCGCGCCGGCATCGGCGAGGCCTACATAAAGGAGATCAGCACCACGGAAGACGTGCCCTCGGGCTTCCCCTTCAACCTGCAGGTGACGGGACTCACCCAGGCCAGCACCCAGCTCACCTGGGAGCCGCCGCTGCTGGCCGAGAGGAACGGCAAGATCGTCTACTACATGGTGGTGTACAGGGACATCAACAGTCAGCAGAACAGCACCAACCGCACGTCCGACACGCACATGACCATCCACGGCCTTAATCCTGACACCACCTACGACATCCGCGTCCAGGCGTTCACCAGCAAGGGCGGCGGACCCCTCAGCCCCAGCATTCAGAGCAGGACCATGTCGAACGGTAGGACAACAAGTACTGCCACAACACATGGCAAACATTTATATGTCAACACAGCACATGTATTTGATTTGAAAACATACAATCAAGGTCACAACTTCAGGCACGAACTCGCACACAACACGTGTGAGCCTACACATGAACCTGCTGCTGTTGTGAACAGGCTCCTTTTTCTGTCTTTATCAGTGCCACATCTTTCTCATCTACCACTCAGTACTGTACAGGCCTGTGTTTATTGATTTATAGAGTACTAATCTCATTACACGCTGCAGTCACATTACCATGCCTCCTCGTCCTCCCCTTTCACACGGATCTGAAGCGTACCCAGCATGTACCTCCTCATGCATTTTATAATCTTATAAATGTAAGATTTCTTATTTATAACCACTTGTGCGTGATGCTCATTTTCAGAACACGTGTTGCCACTCCCCCTGCACTGTATATGTTCCTGGGTAATCACACTGATCTCGGGCCTGTTGCATATGTCTTGTGGTGAATAGTGGTGTAATAGATGTGATAGGCTTAGGGAGATGAAGGCTATTTTTATATGATCCTTTACAAGCGTGAATGAGATTGTTGATGTTCTTTGAACCGCCACCCCCCGTCCCCCCCCCACCCCCACCCCCGTGGCTTGTCAAGTTTGGTCATAAGGTATCGGTGCGGAATACGTTCATGTTGTTAACTGAGGGGGATACTTGCTGTACAGTAGTGTGAAATTGAATTACACACAGAGATTATAGTTTGTGGTGTACACGATGTCTTTCTCAAGATAATAATCAAAGGATTTCCCACCCTAGATTTTCCCACCCTAAACTTTGGTGTCAAAGCTGTCATGAAAACATCTGTCCTCCTCACCTGGGATTTGCCAGCGAACTACAAACCCCAAATGCCTTTTAAGGTGAGTGCCAGCAAGGAAACAAGTCCCCATGCACATGTTCATGCACAGTTAAAAAAAGGATTTTCACCTAGCACACAATTTACGTGTAAGTAATACTCATAACTGTAAGGCAAAAATGTATTATTCAACCACACAGCTCTTATTCCGTTGGAAAACTGGCATTGTTACTTCAGCACCATGTATGATATGTGCCACTCTTATCTTTGTACATAATGTAACATAATTGTATCACAGTACAACACTGTAAGGTGTTAACATTTCCACCAGGGTGTGATGTAGTGACTTTGCCTATTTGCTCTGAAAATTGTGAAAAAACCAAATTCATGCCCATTTATGAGGTGTAATAATCTGTCAAAATGATATTATATCAATTCCCACCCTGTGGTAATGGGACAAAGACAATTTGAAGTGTAAAAAAACCCTATTGGATATGCACCAATAGGCAAGTGTGGTGCTGAGATACATGAGATGAGGTGCCAGATTAGATTGGTACCTCCCTGAGGACTAGACAGCTTTTTCTTTTGTCTGTGTGTGTGTGTGTGTGTTTGTGTGAGGACAGAGTATTGTATTTGTCCGAATGATATGATGTGCTTGCTTTGCTTGTACGCTTGCTACCGTAAACCATAACTCCAGCTTTTCTCTCGTGTGTTCACAGA
Source organism: Trachurus japonicus (assembly GCF_045865225.1). Lineage (NCBI taxonomy): Eukaryota > Metazoa > Chordata > Actinopteri > Carangiformes > Carangidae > Trachurus > Trachurus japonicus. The sequence continues at coordinate 15,124,554 of NC_140923.1, forward strand.
TCTTGTACAACCAGCAAAGCGTGGAAGTGCAGGGAACTCTGAAGAGGAAGCTGATCACGCAGCTGCAGCCAGACACAGACTACTCTTTTGTGCTGACGAGCCGGGGCCACATTGCTGGGGGTCTGCAGCAGCAGGTGTCCATCCGCACTGCCCCTGACCTGATCAAGACTAAGCCCAGCACACTTCAGGCTCTGGAAGGCAAGATGACGATCAACCTGCCCATGGTTCAGAGAACCACTCGTGTCAGGTCAGTGCCGAGGAGACACGATGGAACGAGCGCACAAGACACACAACTCTGACTCACAGCTGAAGCCACCAGCGGATCATGGCTGCTGCCAACCCGCAGACCTTTTAATTAACAGAGGGGATATTGTAGCTTCATTTGTATTTGACTCTTGGCTGCTGCAAAGACTAAGGTTTCCTTCAAGGATCAGTGAAGTGTCTTCTTGTAGTCCTCTCAGGCCACCTTTAAATTTAAAGGGAGATAATCAGCCACTACATTAAGACAGGTGACTGTTTTTATTGCTGTGGGTTGAGTTTATGCTGAATCAGCATTAGTGAGTTTTTAGTTTAAATTTCTTTCCATGGTTGAAAAATACAGTTACATCACCTGTTTTAATGTTATGGATGATCAGTGCATATTATCAACACAAACCCACAGTGTGGACTAACAATATGGCGACTTTAACTCCCTACAAATTAAATTAATACTGCAAATAAATGATGAATAAATGATTTTCACTATATGACAGTGAAAACTGAGCAGCAATTTTAACAGCAACAACAACGCTTAGGGGCATTCTTGTATCTGATCACTACTAAACCTATTTAGAAACTTTAAACTGCAACTTTTAGACTCAGCCAACTTTATGACACAGCAGCTGATGATAATCGAGACTTTCAAGAGCAGGTCAAGCTACATTAACTTTTGACTCAAATTGTTAAGAGCTGAATTGTATCTGACCCTGACAACTAAAGTATTTCCTTTAGATACACACAAACACACACATATGCACGCACACACACACACACACACACATGCACAGACAAATCTGAGAAGGGGGAGTGCACAGAGTTGATTGGTAAAAAGATTACAGGGCTGTCAATGCTGGCCAAGCTCCAGCACAGATTGACAGGCAACGAGCGCAGGTGATTGGGGATGGGAGAGGGGATGTGTGTGTGTGTGTGTGTGTATATGTGTGTGTGTGTGTGGGTGAGAGGGGAGGTTAGGAGTCTTGTTATACATGTCTTCTCCCACTCCCAGACTTGACTGACTGTTGAATCACAGAGTGGGGGCCTGGAGAAAAGGGGAGAGGAGCAGCTGCTTTGGCTGTCAGCAGCAGCTGATTTTACAAGTGGCTGGATGCTGCAGTGGGGGAAAAACTTTGAGCTGAGAGAAGATAGAGTGGGGGTGAACACCGGAGAGTCAGCGAGAGAGAGAGAGAGCCAACACATGAATAAACACGTACACAGATGTTTCTACATTGTGTACACACACAAGATTGCGCCACCATTCATTACCTAACTCCTGACTTTGACCCCAAACTCCTAAATGTCTTTCTAATGTCTTTCTTTCCTCTATTTTTGGTCTTATGTGATGATAGCAATAAAAGAACACACACACAAATAGTCACATAGCTGGTGCTATTAACCTAAGGAATCCTATGGGGATTACATTTAACTGAAGGCTCCTCTCACTGGGATAGTGTTTGTTCCAGTCTGCATGGCAGATGTTCTTAGTGATTAGCCATTAATTGGAGAAGGCAGTGCCAGTCTGCTGGTGTTCGACCTTGGTTGGACCCGCTTGTGTAGCACTTAAGTTTTGAATTCTGCCCAACACACCTCACCGCGAAAGTATGTCTTTCTGAATGTTATTAATGTGCTTGGCCCACTTTGATCTCAGCGTGTACGTCTTCAGTCAGTCTGTCTTAACACAGGCTTTATTTCTCTTGGCAGGTGGTACTACATTGTGGTGGTGCCGGTATCCCAGTCAGCGCGGCAGTGGAAGAATCCAGACGAGATGAACCTGGATGAGGTGAGTGCCAGCCGGTGGTTGATTGGCTAATGTGCCAGGTCACGGGTTACCGATAACATCTTGCGTTCCAACTGGGTAGGAAGTCACTGGTTGCAGCTAATTAGCTCTACCCTCCTGGGCTTAGGGGGGGAGGGAGGGGTGGGGGTGTCAGGGCAGAGAGAATTTAAACAATGACTCACTCGAGCTGGTGGGGAGTGTCCTGATTGGATGCCAGGTTTGCAGACAGAACCGATCTGCTGAATCCAACAGTCTGATTGTGGCGAGAATAATCTCAAATCTTGCACAACTACTGATGTAGATGTAATGCGAGCTTTATTTTTATAGCTCAGTTGAAAACAGCAGTGCTCTACCTCCATGATTTTTCTGTACAGTCAGGGTTTACCAACTCCAAACAAAGTTTTATATAAGGTATTCAAATGAGGGCAAAGATTTATGACTGCGTTATTATTCTATTGAATAAAGGTCGTCCTTGCCCATGAGGGAATTTAAACTAAATGACATGCCTAAACATTAATAGCATAATTTTAAAGTAAACTGCGAGGCTCGCTGGTTTGGATCGCTATTGTTCAAGCTCCGTGTTGGCATAACAGAAGAGAGGGAGAGAGATGGAACTCCATGAGTCATTAAACACTGAGCAGGCCATTGTCTCCTCCCTCCAACATAATGATTTAATAAAGCTACATCTGGAGCAGCACGAGACATCACTGACAGAAAACAAAATGCTGCTGAAAACACAGTGCCGCAGTGCTGTGTGCTCTTGCTCATTTATTAACCAGGCTGGCACTGATGCTGAGATTGTGTGCTGGAGCAAGTGCTAATTGCTCACTTCGTAGCTTGGCTCCATTGTTTGCAAAGTTATATCACTGAGCAAAGGGCATTTTAGTTGTGTGGAATCATTATCTCTTATTTTCTGGGATGGTGTTACCAGACCTGTACATACAGTGTAGTGTGAATTGTTTTTTGTGTTTTTGTTTTTTCTAGATTTTATGAGTTGATGGGTTGTGGGCATAAATTAGTTGGCATTTTTTTGTTTGTTTTTTGTTTTGTTTTTTCCCAAAAAAGCGGTTTCTCTTAAGACTTAGCCACTGACCTCATGTCACCATATGATGCAATGACTTGAATCTCTCTACTACATTTTCTTGCTTTCTTCTTTGAAGGGAGATCAGAGGTCGTGTCCTTACTCTTAACTTACTTACTCTAACTTAACCTTCACTTTCTCCATTTTCAACAGCTGCTTGAGTCCAGTGAAGGCCCTGTCCTGCGGCGCCGACGTCACCTGGACTCCTCCAAGCCTTACGTTGCTGCCAAATTGGCCTCACTACCTCCCACCTTTATTCTGGGCGACGAGACGAGGTACAACGGTTTCTACAACAAGCCCCTGACCAGTGGGCAGGAGTACCGCTGCTTTGTCCTGGCTGTACTTCGATCTGAAAAGACAACAGACAACACTGCTAATTACGTAAGAGACACACACACACATTAAGTAAAACTTCCATTTACTGTGTAAAGACAGACAATTATTCTCTCGTGCAGCATGCATAGTTTTTTTTTCACTTTCTGAGCAAACACAATCTCCTGGATTTGTTTTGTTAAACCGAGCCCGTTCTGTATATTTGTACATGTCACATTTTCTGTCTTTTCTTTGGGATAAACTACTTAAGTTTATCACCTAAAAAATGGCAGCATCAAGCCTGTTATTGCCATTTACCCTTTATTACAGCTGCCTATAAAGGTAATTGCACTTTGTCCTAAAACTCCCTTATCGGTCAGCAATGACGTCAGAGATGCAGTTTCCTGATCCAGTGTGCCCCTGTACAGACGACTTCAAAGTTCATGTACAAGGCTTTAAGTGGAGGCCCTCTACTCTGGTCAGACAGCATGAACATGGAGGACTGGCCCTCCATTGGACGGTCAGGAGTAAACTTCACAGCAGGAAGAATGAGAGTCTGCAATTGCTCTGGGCTTCTCCACTACCCCGCAACATGCATATTCAGTAGCTGGGCCCTGAGCAACCAGAGGCAGAGAGAGAGAGAGCAGTCCATGTCCAAAACCAAATCCTAGACTTTTCACCTTTTTCACCATTTCTTTCTCTTCTCTCTCTCTCTCTCTCTCTCTCTCTCTCTCTCTCCCTCCCTCTCTCTCTCCTCTCTGCTCTTTTTTCTTTAGCTCAGTCTCTGCTTCTCTGTGTCTCTCTCCCTCTCCCCATCTTTCTCCACCGTGAAGAGAGCAGAGGAGATTGATTAGTGCGGCTGGAGTTAAGAGGGAGACGAGGGCCTGGTCACAGGGCCTAGGGAGTCTGTAAAGCAGGCCTGATTCCCTTGAAATGCTGCTTTAAATGTCCCTAAAGCCCCCACCAGCACCACCACCATCCCCCCCCTACCCCAGTAATCTCCCCACTTCTTCTCTCCGAGAAGGGGAGGGAGGTGCGAAGGAGGCTGTAGTGGGCAGCCATGATACACTTGACTTCAAAGGAGATGCTTAAACCCCAGTGCTGCACAACACTCTCACTGCACCTGCCAGACTCACTACGCTGGATCAGTGGCACTCAAGATTTGTCTCTTTCTGTGTACTCCCCCTCCTTCAACTGTGTAGCACCATCCCACCTTTAAACTTAATCACTCGGACTAATCAGGCTTCTCTCCTGGGCTGAGTCAATCAGTGTGTTTACCTTCACTCCACTAACCTGGTTATTGAGTTTTGAACTCAATGCTAAGGAGACTTCTGCTCCTCTTAACTGGGGTAAGAGATTATCACAAACGGTTTGATAAGGCCAGATCGTTACTTCCCGCAGGGAATCCAAGTCTGACTAGAACTGGAGCTGAAAAAAAATGAATATGGATTAGTTCTCAGCCGAACAGCTGACTTTATGTAAAAAAAAAAAAAAAAAAGAAGCTGTGACACGTGTGCATGCAGAAAGGAAAAACTGTCAGTTCCTTACGACAGTGTCCTCTCACTGAACCGTCAGTCCAAATGCTCTGGAAGGAAGAAAAACTCTTCAGGCTGTAGCATTGTACTGTCACGAATTCACTTAAAATATCCTTGGTTCAAAACTACAGTAGGGGGGAGGAAAGAAATCCAATAAGTGACCTGCTGTATATAATAACTACAGGATTAAGAGTAACAAGATTATTGCAGTGCATGTAAACACCTTGATTTTCTCATTTTTCCCCAATAACCTGGTTTCTTGTGTACACGTAAACCCACTGAATTCTGAGGTGGCGACTACAAGCAGGCTGTCATTGATTGCTGCACAAATCCCCCTAACCGCACTCTTTGGGAAAGTCAGACACCGCAGCAGTGTTTGTTTTTGTCACCCCCAACGCTGCGCTTGCAAATGTTTATTACCAAACACAGACGGGTACAGAAGGTAAAGCGTGCAGGGAGATCCAGCAGTTAGCAGAAGTTGCCTCGAGCCAGATCTTCACCAGACCCAGGAGAATAAGACAACAAGTACTGGAGTAAATGACTTGTATCTTTACTACACTTCCTCGCCACCACCCAAACTCCCCTAGCGTAGATCAAACAAGACCGCCAGGGTTTAATAAGTCGTCGTATATCAATGGCCACAAGCAGCCAGCAGTGGTTGGAGGGAAGAGGAGAAGGAAGGAAGGCAAAGGGGGAAGAGAGAGAGAGAGAGAAAGACGAAGAGAGTGCGCCTTCATGTCTCCCCAGCACCCAAGGCAGATAAACAAGCTGGGGGAAGTGTGAAATGGGATGATAGATGCTGGGTGTGTATAAACAGTATCATTTAATGCGAGAAGAGAGTGAGGGAGGGAGGTAGCATGAAATATTGTGTGATGTGAGAAAGAGAGGAGGGGTGGCGTTGGATGGAGGAAAAGAGGGAAGCAAAATTTTTGTCTTGTGCCCTGTCCAGCCTGTGAAGCTCAGATGAGACAGAGCGAACTGGTGGTAGAGGACGAGGTTGAGCTAATGTGTGCTTTTCTCTTGATAAGGAAGAGGTGAGCTGGTGGCGCAGAGAGAAGCCAAAGCGGGGAGAGTGCTCAAATGTGTTTACCACAGTTTTGTGTTTGCACTGCTATCCAGGCATTTATATTCTCCTCACTCTCAACAAGAATTGGCTTTGTAGCACTAATTCTGTTGGTGCTTTGGGCTCAAAACACCCTTAACATGGAAAACCGGCTTCGTTTAAAATTTAAAAGCCTTTGACAAACAATATCAAGAGAGAATTATGAAAAAAATATGTTTTTTAGTGGATACTTAAAGCATTTTTATACCCACATTTCACAGAGGGTGGTAGAAATATACACAACATCCATGGGATTTTCCATTCAAGTGCGCTATGTCACTCCCCCCTAGAGGCTTCTCCCTCTAGTGTTGCCTCCAGATATCTGGATGCTCTGTAGTCAGACAGCCGGAGAGGGGAAAAGTGCAGATTCTGGAGCAGTGTCAGGGAGAGAGAGAGAGAGGCTGCGTGAGGGAAAAATGTCTCCATATTTCTCTGTCTTGCCTTCTTGCTCTCTCCCTCTTGCTGTCTCTCCTTATGTCATGCAACAATGAGGAGAACGCGGGCTCCTCGACTTCCCCTTGGGAGGCAGAGACAGCAGCAGATAGATAATGGGCATCTTTGCATGTTTGTTTATTTGTGCAGCGTGCACCCCTGCGGCTTATTTAAGACACTTTTGGCGAGATGTGGCTGCTAGAGGTCAACGACAAGTTGAAACAAAAGTGCCTGTGTTGCGCATAGTGCATCCTGTGCTCGGGGGAAAGCAGAGCAGCGGCCGACTGGGGAGGCTGTGTAGCCCACAGGCCAGATAGCAGACTTGATATACTGCTACTACCGTAACACCTATGCCTGAGTCTCTCTCTCCGTCTCGTCACTCTTTGCCATCTCTCATCACCCACTCGCTCTCTCTTGTTCTCTTACTCTGTCTCAGACAAACACTTACGATCGCACACACACACTCAAAGCGGCTGCAACCTAGACAAACACACACACTTGTGGAGGCTCAGAGGAGCTTGAGAAAAGGCTAAAAAAAACTGATGTCCCACATATGCTCACACGCACACACACTGTTACACACATTTGTTTACAGTTTTTACACACAATCACACTTTTTTTTCCCCCCTTGCAGACAGATACACACACGTACCAACATGAGCAAACACTGTCTACATTCATTCACACATAATGTTTGTATATACAGTGTCTACATCCCAGTGCCTACCTCTCCGTTCTCCCCCTGTCACTATAGACGGGTGGAGACTACAACACAGTTGAATTCAGTATCTAGTCATTCTCAGTTTTCTTATAAAATCCACATAGATTTTACTTTTAAACATTTATAAGAAAAAACAACAACAATGTAGTTGAGGTATGAAGGCATTTGGTGTTGACTGAGAAGCCTCCTCAGTTTGGAGTGGCTTGTCAGCACAAGCAGAAAATGAGGTCTAATCAGCATACAAGACCACATGGTGGCTGAATATTATCAAACTGCAGAGCTGAAGAGCAGGTACTTTGTTTACTTTACGCTCACACATCATTTTTCACTATCTCCTAACACTGCAGGTTAGATAGGCTGATAAAGTTAACTGGGAGATTCAAGTTATGATACTGATGTAATGCAATAGACTGAATTGTTTTACCTGGGAAAACTCTACCCCGCAAAACACTTCACTTTCTCTCCCAGTCTGCAGCTTAGTACAGCCTCTGGCTTAACCGTAGAAAAAACCAAAACACTTCACTCAATGCAAATATTCTTACCCAATTAATACTAATTAGCTAAAGTTAAGACATTGTAATTGAGAGAAACATCAGACAGGTGGTTAAAAAATGAGAAGCCTGCTACTTCAGTCTGTTGAATACTGCTCTTTGTTTATTTAAAGATTTAGGGCTTTCCAAAGATTTTATATTTGTTGACCTCTGAGCTTAAGGAATCCAGATGTTTTATTAACGTGGATCCAGCCCTACTTACCTTCATCCAAGTCGATAATGGGCACATTTATTCACACTGATTCAGGGTGGGAAACACATACACTTGCAGTCACTTTCACTGTCTTTGACTCACTCACTCTCAGGCTCACACATTCCTTCACTGCACCATCTCCCCATTGTGAACCCGCTCGGCGAGGGCAGGAGCATTAGGAGCTGCGTGGCTGAGCTTTTATCAGATGTTAGTGCCGTTCAGATGGATGATCCCAGTACTCCGCCGTGACCAACAGACAAAAAGCCCTCTATTTTTGTTGGGCCCTCTCCTCTGCTCTCGGTCTCTCTCTCTTATCCTTCTATGAAAGCACAGCTGCAGTCATTTGTTACTCTAGGAAAAAGCAACTTTTTTCCCAGGATTCCCTGCAGGGCCACATCCTACAGCCTTCTTTGGGCCCTCTCGAAGGAACAGGAAGCCTCGTGGTGTTGTCACATCAGACGCGTCCCACCGCTGTGTCGTTTCTCTTTGTTCTTAGATAATAGGTTCTTCCCTAAGGCACACAAATCAGGAGAGAAGGAGTCTCATGTGCCTGATGTGTGTATTTGTGTGTAAAAGACAAATGGAAAATATTTCTGCTCTAAACTACTGCTTCGGTATACAAATGTGACTCTTTTCACTTTCCCACTTGAGTTACTTTGTGTCTGGGCCTAATACTGGAGCATGCTGGTTTGCATGTACATGATTGAGGCATGCAGTAACACTCGCACGCCCGTACTGTAAATTTTACTGGCAGCTGCCCGGGAGTACAGGAGATAACAGAACTATATGACAGAGCGCAGGACTCTTTGAGCTCATCTAAGCTTATCTTTCCAATTAATATCTGCCTGTGTGCCGAAGAGCAGGCTGCTGTGCGGCTAATGATCCGGATTACTGCTGCTTGCCGCCCCGCCACTCCCGCTGCATGCTGTGAGCCCAATTCCCTTCGAGGGCTGCGATCTGTCACCCATGCCCCTCCGCACTCCCTCCTCCGCTCCCAGACCTGCATCTCCCATCACCGTTCAGTAGGAGGCACGCTGAGCTCTAACGACAGATGCCTCGCACCTCCCTCTTTGTTTTCCTCATCTGTCACCTTGCTCTCCCGCAGTTGGACTCCCCCGTCTCTCAGACACTTTTTCAAACGCCACACTGCATCACCCCGTGCACCCACTCCTCAGATGCAGACTCACACACACTCCACCCAACCCTCCTCCTCTCCCCCTCCGTTATTCGAAGACGAAGGAGAGGGGGAGATGTCTCATTTACAGCCAAGGAGGAAACGCACCCTCGCAGTCACCTCCTCCTCCTCCTCCTCCTCCTCCTCCTCCTCCTTCTCTTCCGTCACGGTGTGAACACTAATGAAGAAGAGATGAGTCCTCTCCTGTGCCCCCATTTATCTTAGCGGCCAAGGGACATGCACACTAATCCCTGCCTCACTGTCTCTACCTCTCTCACTCTCCTGTCTCACGCTTGCTCTGTCATCAGCACTCTCAGTTTCCTCTAATGTGATGCAGTGCTTTAATTGAAACATAATAATAACTTCATTAGCCAAGATGGTTATTGTTTTCGGTAAAGTGTCTTTTAGTTTGGTTGATAGTTTTATGGCTTGTGCACCTGCTTCCCTGAACTGTGGCCTATTATTAGCATAAATTAGTCTGATTCTTTTTCTTTATTAAGGTAGACTTAGCTAACACTACTGTTCGACATTTCATTGACTCCAACGGTGTTACATACATAAAACATAATTTTGCATTAATGTTTCTTTTGATTTGTTGGGCTCTTCATGGGAATTGTTGGGTCTCTGTGAATAAATATTATAAAGAGAAGGTCTAGACCTATTCTATTTGAAAAGTGCCTTGAGATAATTTGGCTCCATACAAATAATTTAACTTTGTTCTAAACTGTTCGGTTGTCTGTTGCTGTCTCCTGTTGTTTACCACCTCTGAACACTTTTTTCATAACAAATTTATGACCCATCCCTTTGAATGCGTTAAACCTCAGCAAAAAAAAAGATCTGATACCTTGAATTTTGTTGGAGTTTTTTTTTGCTGTACTAAAAAGTAGCTGCAGTTTCTTTACAGTTCACCTAGAAAAGTATTCAACTGTAGATTCAGTTCAACCTCATATCATCCAAATCCTTTAATAGTTCAACTGCAAATAGACAAACAGACCTGATCTTGCAAAGTTCAGCTCTTCTTTCTATATGATGAGTGGGATGTTGTTAATAAGGCTTTCTGTGAACTCTAAAAGTTCTATATGAAGCGAAAAGTTTGCAATCATCTCACAGCTCTGAAGTGACTCCGTTCTTATGTACCTGTACTTTTTCTTCTTTTTTCCCCTTACAGATGACATTTTCAGCCAGTCCCTACTCAGACCCAATCCAGGTCACAGCGAGTATGGCTCAAGGGACGGAGCAAACCGAAATGCTGTGGGTCATGGGCCCAGTGTTGGCTGTGATCCTCATAATCATCATCGTCATCGCCATCCTGCTCTTTAAGAAGTAAGAGGCCGCGCTATTCTGTCAGTCATTCTCAACCGTGTTTGTCTGAGGCTGAACTGCAGTGACACATGTGATTGTAAATTTCTTTTGGTTGCATCAGGAATGGTAATGAGACATCCACCCTCTGCCACTTGCACCGGGTTGCTCACACACCAAACAGCAACATCCGCATCCTAACAACCTTACCATAATATACAGTGGAACTGGAGTGGAACCAAAGACGGATTGATTTGTCTTTCAGAAATTCTTCATTTCTCCTCAAAATGTTTTGGCCCAGTTGGCCGTCGTTAACAGTGCTATATGAAGTGTCAGTTGGAATGGCAGCTGACATCGCCTCCCTAATGAAAAGCAAAGCTTGGCTGTCAGAAACTCTTAGTTAGAAGTGAGAAATGGCCAGCACCATTGGTCATTTCACCGAACAAACAGAAGACTGCAACAGAGGGCTTAAGTAAAAGCTCAGTCAATATCGCTTAAAAGCACTTTGAGTGCCCCTGTGCAGCAGTGTGGATACACACCGGCCAACAAGATGTTGTGGAGGTGCAGATAAATAAAATAAAACAACTAACGCTGAAATAATTTGCTATTCCAAAACCTGTTTGATATTTTCATAAATGATTAACTGTTCTAAGTAATTTATGAAGCACACGTGCAAAACATGGTGGGTCCTTCCTCTAAAATGTGAAGCTTCTTTTTCCTGATTTTATCATAATAAATTAAATAACAAAGTAAATACATACAAACCAGATAATTGATCAAACAATAAATTGACAGAATTATAACAATAATTACTTGCAGATCTACATTCAAGCTTTGCATTACACGTTTATTTGTATGTTGACTACAAAGTCCATAATTATAGTGATAACATAGTTTGGACATTGTCAAAAGACCATTTGACAATGGGAAACTATCGCCTGTGAGCCATTATCCACCTCAGTTGGCCTCTTCCTGATGAAGTCCCGCCTCCCTATCTTCTCTTGATGGCTCTATTACAAATTTGCCATTTCCCATCATACCTATTCTCGACGCTGCCAACCACAGTCTTGCAGACTGCTGTGTGGCAGACTTTGAAAGCGACTGGTTAATAATAGGTCTTTAGACAGCTCACTGCTGAGCAGCACATCCACTGTTTGGAAGCCCTTTCTCCACGTAGACACAGATTGACAGGAGGGACTGTGGGGAGGTGGCTGTGTGCCCTTTTCACTGTGGAATGGCAGTAAATGTGCAAACGCATAATCACACTCCAACTCGGATTGTTATTGCTACCTGCATATTCGCCAAGGCCCACACCAGCAGTGTCATGATGCGGTTATTTAAAAAAAAAAAAAAAGTATCCAGCAAGTGTTAGGGTAACTTTTAATGCTGTGTTTTCAAGATGTGGTTTCACTTTCTGGAAGGACGAGATGTTTCTTCCTCTGAAAATAGTAGAGTCAGAACAACACTGAGTGGAGACGTGCTAGTTCCATATGGGAAACAATTACCTATTAACCCCCCCACCCCTTCTTTTTTGCCCTCTGTGAATGCAGCAAACAGGAAAGGTGGGTACTGTCACCGTTATACCAGTCACAACTTCATCCCCCACTACCCAAGTCCCCTTCATTTGTGTTGTCAAATTGGTGGTATTCATCAGCTCCACAGGGCTGCACAGTCAGCTACCTCTCAGCTCCAATTTCCCCCTCAAAAAAAGCACTCAAAAAGAAATACAAGCAAACATCTCTAAATTGATGTGTCTAATGTAATTTGTTCAGTTTGACAGGACTTAAAAGCTGTGAGAGGGAGCAGACACTGCAGCCCTTGTTAACTGGGGTTAAAGGGACCCCCAGGTCATATCCGTGTACCAGTGCATGTTCCACATCTAGTGCCACTGTTCCTCCTCAGATCGTCCTGTCTGCCATGGTTTGTCTCCGTGCTGTGTTTCATTATCCAGCCAGTGTCAGCGTACCCCTTCAAGATTGGCCCCATCTGAATATGCCAAGGCATCACCTGCTGCTGAATGGGCCATTGTGAAGTAAATGCCAGACGGGGAAACTGCTGAAAAAGAAATGTTCCCATCTTTTAATCTGACATTTTCCACCGAGACCCATTCCTCCACTTTTAGCCTTTTTCCCCCCCTCTCCCTGCTTCCTCGTGGCAGGAGTCTCAACAAAGGGTCCTGTTCTACCCTCATTAAGTGCTCCCTGTACTGCACGCACACACTCATACTCCCACTGTGTGCCTATGTGTGTGTGTGTGTGTGTGTGTGTGTGTGTGTGTGTGAGTGTGTGTAAGTCTGTGTGAGTGTGTAAGTCTGTGTGTGCTTACATTCTCACACATCTTAACCCTCATTTTGAGCCTGAGATGAATAACCCCATTGAGATTGCTGCCATGTTTACTTTAGCCCAGCACTGAAGTGTCATGTAGATTGGCATCTGATTGGGTCAGAGGGAGAGATGAGGGGTGTGGAGAACAGATCACAGATGCCCAACTTTTTCACCCCCCCTCTCCCCTCCCCCAGCCCAGCTCAGCGGTGATCTCTGGGAAAACCGGATACGGTCTGGCTCAGCTCTCCGCTGGGGAGGAAGAGATGCTTGTCATAGATTAGCCGTCACGCTGCTAGCATTAGCTTAAGCCTCTGCAGCGTAAGATAACAGGTGGCGGTGAGGCCCGAGCCCCAACGGCAGAGGTGGACCGGGTTAAGGCTGTGTGTGCAGCACCAGCTTTATGTATTCTCACCACGCTGGGGCTTCAACAGAAGGCCCTGCTCCTGCCTAAAACCCACGCTCGCCACTTGCAAATGGAGTGCAATGAGATGTGAAATTTCCACAGGGCGTCCTGATGCTTCCTTCCGCCCATTTCCATTTGCAGTCAGAAGGCTTGTGAGACTGCAGCTGTATCTGCGTGAGTGTGTAGTTGTGAAAGGGAGAGAGGTGGGAAAGCGTACATCTGTGTGCCTGTTTGTGTGTGTCTGTGTGTGTGTCAACAGATGCTAGCTGTCTGAACATCAGAATACAAGCAGAATGCATTTTCCATTCCTCTCTCCACCTGATGGACAAACCTACGGTCGACTGAGCTGAGCCAGTCCGAGCTGTGCTCTGCTGTTCTGTGCTGTGTTAGACTCAGCTAGGCCAGGCCTGGCAGCGCAGGTGCTGCAGAACTGGTCTAATTACCCAGTGTTGTGCCACCCAGCTGATGAGCTAATTACAGCATCCGCCTGTTTTCCTCTCAATCTGGAAAGCCAGTAAACACAATGTGTTGTTAGCACACACACAGCAGCAGAAATCACACATTTAAATCTTTGCTACACACAAACACACACGTTCATGTACACATACCCACATAGCAGCTGTCACCTATCCAGCAGCAAACAAACCCAACTTACCCACTCCAGGAAAATGATGGTGTTTCTTCAAACACATTAAATTCCAGTTGGCAAACTAATGGGGGTAATGCCCTGGTACCTACTGTCTCTTGAGCTGCTGGTCCTCAGAACTACTTCTGAGAAGCATTAACTGTGCCATTAATCTCCTCAAGTGTCCAGCACAGCAAAGACTTTGATGCATTTTCCTCATGTTGTATTTTCCTAATCATATAGAAGAAACATTAACATCATTCTGTGTCATCCTGTAATTGTCAATTGGAGCTGGCTTATCGAATTGAAGGCTAACTTCATGCTCAGTTAGATGATTAAAAACTTCACTCTCTGTTTCTGCCACCACAGGAAGCGGGCATCACCGCTACCCAAAGATGAGCATTCAGGTGGGGTGAAGGACTCGCTTCTGGGCAACTCCTCTGACCCTGTGGAGATGAGAAGACTCAACTACCAGACCCCAGGTAATACACATGTAGCTACATATAGTGAAGTGTTCTCTGTTTCCTCTCTGCACCTGCTCCTCAGAAATGCACTTCCTGACTGTGAGATGTTCATGTGATTTACTGTACTGTTGACAGTGTACCACTATATCCATTATATTAGGCTTTGAGTGCACTGAACAACACCTGCTGTAAGGCATCCATGCTTGGTTTCTGGACACCTGTGTATTAGTATGTGCCAAAATGGGGTTATTGAAGCTTTCGGGAAAAAAACGTGTTTCCTACAACTGGAGACATGACAGAGATGTCAACACCATAAAAAATGTCAGATTTTTTTTAAGATTAAGGTGTCTTTATTAAATTTTCATTTTATAAAAAGACATAAGAACAAATAACAACAAAAAGTGCCCAAAATTACACAAATGTGTTCAAGCATACAGCATCAGGGCCAAATTTTTTCATACAATACACATTTGGTCCATACAACAGTACTGTACCAACAAAATAAACAAAAACACGGCGGTCGGAGGGCCTCCTCATTGAAGGCGCATAATCATGAGTCCACAGAAATTGCATCATTATACAGTCCAGAGAACAGGGGAAGAAGAAACTGGGCCATGCAGAAGGTGTTTTGTTTAGTTTTTTTACATATATTTTTACCCCTAAGATATCAGAAATGCCCTGTTTCACAATTGATTGAAGAAGAATATGGATCCTTCAAGATGTATTGAGTTCTTACGTGGCCCATGCTCCATCTCTCGCCTTGGTTTGGTGCACATAGATTCAGCACATCTTTGCACAGCTTTGAACATAAACAAACAAATACACAAACAAACCAACAGCTATGGGGAAAAAAAACATCATCTCCTTGGCAGAGGTAATAAACAAGCCAACAAATATACCCGGGTGAAAACATAACCTCCTTGGTGGGGGTAACTGGATTGGCATTCAGTAGAGTGTGCACCTCCACCAAGGCCAAACAGTCCCACACATCTTTCAAGTACAGCATTATTTATTTCTCATCTTTAATCCTTCCACAAGACAGCTGTGTGCTTTTATTACCTGTTGTCTGAAATGATGACTTCAGCGTTACACAGTTTACACAGCTCAACAGCTGTAGGAATTGTTTCATTGCTGTGTCGCAACTGCTATTGTTACTGTGCAATTATATTAGTCGCATGTTGAATGAAACACTGATGTAAGCACTCCTTAACGCTGCCGGTGCCATATGCACTGCTACTTACTTACTATTATTAATAAGTACAACTCTGTTTGTAATGCAGATTCAGCATTTTCTTGAGTCCGATTATTATGTGTATCTGCGTCAAATTGCACAAACTCACAGATGTCAACTCCACAAATTTTGATTACAAAAAAAAAAGGCCATAGTTTTGCACAAAGTGATGACAACTACTTGATCACCCTCTATAACCAGATTCACCCAAAACTGAAATGAGTTCTTCCCTGAACTGTAACCACCACCGCTGCACCAGGTTGGTCAGTTTAACACCTGTTGCCTAATCCGGCTGTAACAAGCAAAGGGACATGGCTGACAGCACCGTGTCCACAGTGGAGGTAATAACTCTGATCTTATATGAGTGTCCACCCCCTCTTGCTCTCATGCACCTGTTTAGTGGTAAACAGAGGAAACTTTGTTGTATTGGGTACGTTTCTTCTTTTTTTTTTTTTTTTAATTTATGACCATCTTCTATCCTAAGTGTGTGAATTTTAATCAGAGCCTGGCAGTCTGGCTCAATGTTTCTGTCAGAAAAAATGACTACATAGTGTATTCTGCCCTGGTGGCTTAGGACAAAATGAAAATCCAGTGAGTAATTCATCAGTGAGTAATTTAAAATCACAGGATTCTTCAGCATTGACAGGAAATATCAAAAGGTGACCCAGACTTACAAAAAAAGTTCTATATTATATTTTACTTTCAAGATTTTTTTTTTGATTTTTTTTATGGAGGATATTGCATTTTGGAATGATTTTTTTTCTCATCTAAACTCTAAACAGCCTTTCCAGAAGCAATCTACTAGTGCAATGAACACCTGCCTTCCTCTTTCTTTTGATGGATCTCTTGTTTGTTAGGGGCCTTGTAACAGATGTTGAAATTCATGTGTTGTGCTTATTTATCCTCAGGCTAAAAAATCTGACCAGTTCTCCCCCTCGAAAAAAAAAGAAAAAGAAAAAGAAAAATAGGTCGATAAGAGAAAATAACCAAATCATGTTCGCCATCATACCCGCTGCTGGTCAGTGTGATTGGAGTTAGGCTGAGTGAATTCAGATTCCATCCACGCGCAGTAGTGAAGTGTGGTGGGGAGGGGGGTTTTCAGAGCGATGGAGGTTGGGGGGGGGGGTGTTGTGTCAGCGTGCCTGCCTCAGCATCAGCCTCCTTCCTTTTTCCTCCTGATCTCCTCCCTCCTCCCTCGCTCCTCGCTCCTCCTCCCTCCATGAGCTCCTTTCATTCCACCCAGCTGGTAATGAGTCCTGCTGCCTCTGATGTCAAGGTGAGCCAGGCAGAGGGAACAATGGAGCTGAGAGAAAATGTCAACCTCCCGGTGCACGCGCATTTCGTGCACTCCTGTGTTTCTGTGTGTGTGTGTGTGTGTGTGTGTGTATCCCTTCTCACGGGTTATTAAAGATCCCATTCACCGTACACACACATACGCGCACACACAGCCCCTTTGAACCCCTGCAGAGGAATTAAGCAGTGCTGCTGCTCTAACAGAGCCCTGTTCTTCCATCCTCCCACTCCACCTCTTTCCTCTTTTGTCTTCCATTTCCCCTGTAGGGTAATCTCTCTCTCTCTCTTTCTCTCTGTCTCTTCCACTATCCCCACTCTCTCTCTCTCTCTCTCTCTCCGTACGTCAACATTTATTTCTTTCCTTTTCTCCCTTTTCCACCTCGCTGTTTTGCTTCAAGAGTGGTGATTATCAGAAATCACGTGTGAGTCTCTAAGGCTGAGCTGAGTGAATATTGAACAGGCCCATTCCCTCTGTCTCTTGTTCCTCCTGTCTTTGATTCGCCCACAGCAGGTGAACATTCCTGCTCTGATTCTGATTGTTGTTAAGTGGCCCAGTAGATGGTAGCGCATCTCCAGCACGTTGGTTTGTTAAACAGACCTGGACTGCATCCTGCGGCTCTCAGGCAGTAGGCGTCTGGTTCTGTGAGTAAATGACCTGGGTTATTCTTGCCAGATACTAGTTCTGGTTCAGGTGCTACTTGCAAATACTTAACTGAGATCACTTGTGTTTAACACTCCAGATAAAGCATGTAGCACCATTTAGAGCGCAGCGCAATTTGCTGTAAGTAGTCACAGAGGAGCATTTTAAAGGGAAATTCTGGTCTCACATGACCCGGGTTGTAGTTTTGGGTATCGTTTCCGTCTGTGCTAATATGAGTGTACTTACCAAGTCCAATGGAGCAAAGAAAACAGGCAAGTAGGTGGTTAAACTGGTTGGAAACTAATCCCCAGGTTATCCAAATTTCTATGAAGGAGAAAACCATCCTCCAAACTGCCACTTGTAAAAATCCATCAAGGTCTATAGACTGATTTATTTCACGGTGTAACCTAACCAATCATACTGACTGTTGGTTAAGGATGCTACCACGGGGAAATTTTCTCACCGGGTAATGAACTCATGTCAACACCGGTGTTGCCTGTTACACCAAACATTTACAGGAAAAGACATGTGTCGGCTCAATATCTGTAGATTAAAGGTGTTAACCTCCAGATGCTGCCACCTTCATTACTTTGGAAGTGCGAGACTTTGCAGATTGCCTCATTAATATCAGGTTACCTTTTGACATTGGGTTTAAATCCATTATCTTAAAGAAAAACAACCAGGCACCGTGCAGCACAGGCACTGCAGCAATACTAATGTTGGTGTTACGCATACAGAGCTTTCATATGCAGTGAAGTTTGGATTAGTTTGGATCATATGGCAAAAATCTGTGTGACCACTCATACTCCATGTCCATAGATCTTAGTAATAACTTTGTGTTTACAATATTATCATAACTGATTACCAAAGTAATGGCCAGAATTTTTAAAAAAAAACATCCAAGATGTTATAAAAAATTCTCTCAGCGCATCAGATAAAACATCTGATGCCCTTTACGCAGCACTGCAGTTTACACCGAGGAGTCACAGGAGTGTTTTAAAGTCAAGCGCTGTATGCGCTCCTGTTTAACAGCACAAAGTACACTACTTGAATTGTCCTGAGAGGGCAAACACCAACAGCCGCGCACTCACAACTGCGAACTAGCCTGAAAGGTTATTTGCAGATACTGTTTGGCCCTGGCCTGAACCTGAGCCACCTCCATTGATTGAGTGTTCTTCTTCCTTCCTCCTTCACTCTCCTCTCTCCACAGGTCCCAGCTCTCATCGCTGCCCCAACACTCCAAGTTAGTCTGCTCTCTCACCTACTGTGTATTTCCCACACGTGCAGTCTCTCTTCCTCTCTCACTCGCTCCTGATCCCATTCCCTCGTTGCAATCCTGACAGACATCGCAAGTCCACAAGCTTAAAGCCTCTGGTGCTCCAAGGATGCAGCAAAATGTCCTCTGTAGGCTGTGAACTTCCCACAGCACTTTTTTTTTTTTTTTTTTTTGGTGCAGAAGGTGCAGAGGGGTAGATGGTTTCATGGATAGTTGAGCCGTGCGGTCAGTTACACTTGCTGTGCATTAGCCTTGGTATCTATGGCTTCACTCTCCATTTAACCAACAACATGGCTGTAAAAGACCCGGCCGCACACGCGCAAACACACACACACTGATGTTAATGTGGGTTATCGGTCCCTCTGTGTGATAGTATTAAATTAGTATAATTGGTCAGGTCTCATTTTGTGCAGTGGCCATAGTTACCAACATTAGCCATTAGCATTGCAGCAATAATGAGCTTGCAGCAGTCACTCATCTGAAAGTATAACCCACGACCTTATAGGTTCGCTCAGCCAAAGGCAGTAATGCTAATACCTATAGTGTTTGAAAGTGTCTTTCTGATCCCTGTGTGACTCCAAGGCTATATGTTACGTTAATGATGCTCCATGTGTAACTCTGTAGCGTTGTCATGCGTGGCATACAGTTAACTTTTAACACACAGGGCAAGTTCCCGGCAATCCGTTTAAGCACAGAGCCTTGCCAAGTTCAGAGGCACAGGGGGAATTTGTGTCGGTAGATTAGCAATAAATCATCCAATAACCCAGCGATGAGAAATCTGGAGAGCGGCAGGGGGGTTGTTTGAAATTAATCCAGCCCAAGCGCTCCAGGCTGGGCCGAGAGATAGTCTATTGTAGGGAAAGAGATTTTCAAAGAAATGAGTTTTGGCTGGTGACCAGTCAGTTTTTTTTTTTCCATCTCTGGGAAGTGACAGTGTGACTCATTTGTAGAGACTTGTGGGTTCTTGCTCTGATCCCACCTCTGCCACCAATTGAGCGTTGTGGAGTCAGAGAGATGTCTGCCTCCTGCTTCCTTCCAGGAGCATGCTCACCCAGTCACTCATGTGCATCGCCGAGCCAGCCCCACCTCTGTCCTCCTCACTTAGCATGACGATATCACCAAATGTCACCAGCCTGTTTCAACTTGTGCGCGCTTTCCCCTCTCTCTCTCTCTCTCTCTCTCTCTCCCTCTCTTCCTCCTCTCTTTCCTCCCTCTCTTCATGCATTGTTGAACAAAGTGCACTCTCCTCACCGTTACACAGCCACCTCATGGTCCCACTGGCAGCCTCACTCACCCTGTGGTCCAACCAGTGTTTGTGCAAGTTGATGTCGATGCGTGTTTCGTGTAGGAACCGCCAGGTCTCACTCTTCTCTTTGTCTCCCCCCCTCTTCCTCTTCTTCCTCCTCCTCCTCCTCCTCCTCTTCCTCTCCCAGGGATGAGGGAGCACCCGCCCATTCCTGTCGTTGATCTGGCCGACCACATTGAACGACTGAAGGCCAACGACGGCCTCCGCTTCTCCCAGGAGTATGAGGTAGGAAACCGAGCACTAATAGTGTATCAGTGTCTCTCAAGCATATAAATGTGATTTTTTTTTTTTTTTTTGTTATCGTGTCTAGGAGGAAGTTTTGTGTTTGTCTCTTTGATCCCATGCATGAATTCTAATGGATTATGGAAGACTTCTTTCACAGACATTCTTCAGTCATTTTTACAGCTCTATTACCAATCCCACCAGGAAACCAACACTTACATTAAATGCTGCAAGATGCTTTTTCACAAAACTAGCAGGTGGCGACTTGCTTAAGCAATCTGTGTGCGTCTTGATGTTTCCCCGAAGAATGTTATTTTGCAGGCGGTCTCTCCGATGCAACTCCTAGAGGGATTATCTTGTGTCAGTGTTCTTCCTTTTAAAAGAAATAAAATAAAATTTGCATTTAAAGTGGCACATAGTCGGTTTGGGGACTAAGCGTGGCCAGATAAAAAGAGGAGGCACCCTCGAATGTAGAAAAACAAGAGCTGCCTTTTATTTATTTGTTCTGATTGTTCGATCTGTTTTGTCTAATCAGCTCAATTCCTCACATTGATGGCTCCAACAAGGCTGTCGGAGTGATTGTAGATCTTTTTTACATCCACCGTGACCTAAAAGGTTACGTGATTGCCTCTGTCTGCCTGTGACAAGCATACGTTGCTCCGGCATGAAATTTGCAGTGCAATTTCACACTCCAGGGAGAGACAGCAAATTTATTTTAGTGACCTCATGACCTTTCCCCGAGCATCACCACAAGCCCAAACTTTAGCCAACATTTTATAACTGCTCTGTAATCTGCCCTGTCCAGTGTTTACTGTGAAAATAACATCCATTTGAAAGCTTATATAACTGTTCTATCATCTACCCAGCAGTGTTGCCCACATGACAGAAAAACATTTAGGACCGTATGTGCTGCTTTATTTTATTAGTCAGCCTCGTCCGGGCATTTTGTCTCACATGATTAAGGTCGTATGCATTCGGATTTCATACATGATTACATACATTTTTTTTCTCAGTTACAGTTCTTCCACACAATGTATTTTAATTCAGCAGCTCTGCATAAACCCCACCTTCAACAAGAGGGGATTAATGTTCAGTTTTTCTCCACATTGTTGGAGAGATGTCTTCAGGTCATTTTGGAGGCTGCAGTTTGTTGAGCTGTAGAAGAAGTGTGTTGTGTTGTGTGTGTGTGTACCACAGTGGTCTGTCCGCTGCATTTTTATCAGTGTGGATGGAATAAAACAGCTAAGTAAAGCATTATGTAGGTATAGTCCAGCATGTGGTCTGTAATAATGGGCCGTTATTATGCTTCACAGAATATGCTTTAAATGTTCGTATGCAGAGTTGCACATTTTATAATAGCGTATGTAATTGTAATAGATTTTTGATGTGGTTCACTGTGAAATTAACAGCTAACTGGGGAGATAATTAGGCCTTGGTAAAAATCTGCACTCAATTAAGTGCTTTTCTTGTGTTGCTCAGTGCCTCTCCAGCACATTGCCCTCCCGGCCTGTTGAGTTAGTGTAAACGAATCAAGCCAGAGAAGTGGCTTGTATGACTGCAGGCAATCAGCCCGGCCCTCATTCCCTCCCTGCACCAGTCATTCCAAGCCAGGGAAGACCCCCTCCATGCCCGGCAGATGGCCGCCCGTCTCTGTGCCAGCTGAGGCGCTGTGGCAGAGCTCATGGCGCTTTGTCACAGTCACGTTCGCCGGCTGCTCCCGTCGTGCCTTACCCCAAAGGCACAGAAATTGCAGAGGCTTCGCCACTTCCTCTCCCTGATGTTTTTAGGCGGCCTGACACTTCCTTTACCACCAACGCCAGTCCGCGTCACACTGAGCAATGAGAACACTTGGGTAATGAGCAGAATTTGTCAATCAGGCATGCTACAGCTCCCCTTGACAGTCTTTTTAACGTGGGAAGCAATATCACGCTGCAGTCGTCATAGCACTATCATTATGTTCATTTGAAAGCATTTCCAGTGTGTCAGCGAGAATACCTTCAGCGTTTGCTTCTCACCTCTTTCTACCATCTCTACCTTACTTGTTTGTCTAGTGGGCCCGCTGTGTTCACTGAGCTCTCAAATGGATATGACATGTTTTGACTGCAAATGAAATCTTTCTCTTCATACTGGCAGGCATGGACAGAGAAATTGGCAGTGTTGAGCTCATCAGCGGCAATAGGCCTGTACCCACAAGACTCTCACCACTCCACAATTTGTTGTTGTGGTAAAAGTTTCTTGCAAATGAGAACTCTACATTTTTCATATCCTCAAAATCAAATACCATGTGCTCTAAAATAGACTGGTCTGAAATAACTACTTCCATATTTCTACCTATGTGCTTGTCTTTTCCCTCTGTAGAGCTACGAAGAGAGTTTTTGATTTGCATTGTTTTTCTATAACTATGATTTATTGACAACCTTGATCGTTACAGTACAGCAAACCTCATCTGCAAATCTGAAAATGTGCCTGTGTTGTGTTAATCATTTAATGGCCAAGGGTTTTCTACAGGCCTCACTTTGTGCCCTTTATTTCATCCCTTATCCAATAACAATTATTATTATGTTTAAGCTGTCAGGTTTTGACATGAAATAACCTCTAATAAGTAAATTAGCGCTACAGCCACATTAAGTTAGTGGAGGAATTTTGAAGGTGTCGTTCTCAGTCCAGCTGGATTTGTGAGGCAAAAGGTCTGGGGAATTAGTGGACATGGTTCCGGTGTGAGCTTAGAGGGATCGATACAGAATAACAAGAGACTCTGTGACATTATTGAGCCAAGGGATGGGAGGCCGTCACATATCTCCCCAGATCAATATGTATGCAGTCTACTGTCGTCTCAGCCCGGGAGACAAATGATAGAAGATGGAAAGGGTTAGAAACAGAGAGAAGCTGAAAGGGCGAGGGTGAAACAAAAATACAAGGAAGGAGAAAGCAACAGAAATAGACGACGAGAAAAGAAAAGAAAGGAAGGCAGAGAATGGGAGGATTCTGCTTCGTTAGGAGAAGCAGTCATGCATGTGACTTCTAAGAATTAGGTAATTCAATAGGACCATCGTAAAGGGAGGTGAGTGAGTGTTTGTGTTTGCCTGCAAGCTTCGGCAAAGCACTTATTCAACAGCTCAAACCAATTCATTCTCATATTGTGGGGTGTAGAAACTGGAGAAATACGTAGCCTCCCTTGGCTCAATCAATGATGATGATTTGAGCCAAACAAGAGCCTTCATATTCCTGCTTCGTTAGCATTCAAGTCCCAAATGTCAGGCAAATAATTAACCTGTTAATGCAGCGAGAGCATTCGCAGCGTAGCCGACAATGTGGGCCTTTGTTACCTGATATCCTCAGCCTGTACAGTGTCCCACACAATATAAAACCACTAACCTGTAGCACTCCTCTGTGGCTTTTCAAGGGACATGATGTGGCTGTATGTTCCTTTTAAAGGCGTTGTTGTCCATAGTACACTGCTTTAGAGAGGCTGACAGTACACAGCAGTGTCATTTCGCCCTTTCACACTCAAGAGCCTCTCTTTGTGTTTTTATTATCTTTTCTCTTCTTGATTCTGTGCCCACTCTCTTCTAATTGTTCTCTCTCCATCTCTCCCCTCTCTTTTCATCCCTGCACTCAAACAGTCCATTGATCCAGGCCAGCAGTTTACCTGGGAGAACTCCAACATGGAAGTCAACAAGCCAAAGAACCGCTATGCAAACGTCATCGCCTATGACCACTCCAGAGTGGTGCTCACCTCTGTTGATGGTAAGAGCTTGTGCAGCCACTTAACCCTTCAGATAGCCATTGACAGGGGCTGCCACTGCTTGATTTTGGTTTTATCACTGCCAGGGAGGTTATTTTTGCTTGCAGCAGCTTCTTTAAAAAATCAAGCTTTTATCCACAAAGCACATGTGTGTGTGTGTGTGTGTGTGTGTGTGTGTGTGTGTGTGTGTGTGTGTGTGTGTGTGTGTGTGTGTGTGTGTGTGTGTGTGTGTGTGTGTGTGTGTGTGTGTGTGTGTGTGTGTGTGTGTGTGTGTGTGTGTTTTTCTTGGATGCAATTTATTATCTCCATTTTAAAGTGCCATGCATCATACGTAATGGATAGAGGTAGATTGTCTTAGTACAGCGTGTCAAAGTTCTTGATATCAGCAAGAAAAATATCCATAAATGTATTATTCATTTTGATTAAAACGATTCAGATCTTAATCTAATCTGTGTGTCCGAGCAATATTGTTGATCAAATCATCAGAGCGATGCTCACTGCTCTTTGTTACAGCTGTTCCAGGCAGTGACTACATCAATGCCAACTACATTGATGGCTACAGGAAGCAGAATGCCTACATCGCCACGCAGGGGCCTCTGCCGGAGACGCTGAGCGACTTCTGGAGGATGGTGTGGGAGCAGAGATCCAACACCATCGTCATGATGACGCGGCTGGAGGAGAAGTCACGGGTAAGGACAGACGCTTAGGATTTACTATAAAACCCTGTAAAGTAATGCAATCAGTCAGTGACCTCATTCCTCAACTGTTAATTATGATGCATTGATTTACTGGCATGCGCATACTTAAAGATTAAATTACATCATTCATCAAAAAATAAACACCGAATGAATAATAGGATTAACACTTCACAATATTTTAGTGCTTATCTAGTGAAATACAACAGAAATGCATTTCCCTGTCGTGAAATGTCATCGAAAATACATTTGCTTGCAGCAGATTATGGAAGAACAGTGGAGAACAGATGTCACTTTTCTACGTTATATTATGTTAACAACCTTTAGCAATATAATCAGCCATCAGGGGGCTGCTGCAGACGGGGGGAGCTGCAGTATTAGGAAGAAAACAAGTTACTATCTTGTAAGTCCTGGGGCCATTGCATTTGACAGGATCATGACGTATTAGACAGTCAGTGATTTTGAAAGGTGAAATGCTGAAGGTTGAAATGTGGCCCGAAATTGAGTTCTCTGACATATACATATGTATATATTTATGTAGCTCGACGGCAGAGAAGTACCATTACACCCAACAAAGCCTGGAGGCATATAGACCCCCAGTCCTACTTTAAAGCTGGATTTGTCAGACTGATCAAAGTCACAAGGACTTCAAAGGATATTTTGGTTGTCTGTGGACAGTGCCGCTTCATGTTGCTTCTCTTCTCCTGAGTCTTCAGCAATCTCTAAAAACTTCTGCATGACTTCTTTCTAAATCTGTTTGTGAAGTAAAATGACACAATAACTAGTTTTTACCTTCCCCCATTTTCTCCCTCACTGTTTGTTTGCCACTCATGGTTGAGTTTCCGTGGCAACTTTGCAAATGATTACTAAATGTGCAAGGCTTTTACCGGAAGCAAGAAAAGTTTTTCAGGTGAATCGTGAACATGTACAGTGCAGTTATATTTTTAGAAATTCATAATAATGCAAATTCTCTCCCAGTCTTTATTAAGAAATTGCTTTGAAAGCTCAACATTTGATTGCCACATTTTTAATTTTGCAACACCAGCTTTATAGACATGGAGTGTCTCATTTGTGTATGCACTTTCTGAATTTGGCTCTCGAAAGCCACAGAGCTATAATGAAAACTCTGAAGTTGAAGAGTTAAGAGGATTGTCACCGAACAACACCCGTGGGCCCCTAAAAATACATTCAAGTTAATAAAAGGGAAAAAAAGCAACAAAAAAAAAAAAAAAAGGCAGCACATGAGCAAGTTGAGATTCAACATCGGGACGGGTTTATTTAATTACCATCACAAAATCATGCTCATGAATTCCTTGGAGGAAATAAACCAACATGGAGCCCTGCCAGCATGTGGTGCATTATTAGTGTGTGCATACAGTGCCCTGATGAAAGAGTCCCCAAAATAAGAACTGGAAATAACAGGGACTCTAAAAGAAAGAGTTCATCTGAAAAATCATACTCATTGATTTTTTTGCCATCATTACCTGAAGCTCATTAATATTGAATGTAAAAAAAACGTAACTCTTTGTGAGGTAAACGTTTAAATTACTCGTCATCATTCAAAACGCTACGGTCAGTTTTGATTTTCGATCTGTCAATAGCATTCGTCATTTAGGTAAATTATGAACGCAACCATGTCTTTTTCGGAGCGGAGCTCATTTATTTGTACCTCTGAGAATACCTGCAGTGCGGTTATGTCTGATGAGATGACTTTTATGACACTTTCAGTCAATCTCAGCAAGATTATGCGCACCCTCTCTGCATATTTAGTGTGTCAGAGTGGCAGGTTCACAGCTCGGTGACAGATGGCCATGCTCCCCTGCGTTGATCCCACAAACACAACCACACATATATACGTACGGTACACAAACAAGGGACCAAACAATGGCCATCTCACAACATAAGGAACTGGAAATAAAACAGCCTCGTCTCATCCTGTCCCCGCCTCCTACACAGGTTTTTGAGATCAATTGTCTTTCCAACACAGAGAACCAAACCCACCCAGCATTACCTGGGGTTGGGAGCTTTGTTGCCCACTGATAGCAGACTCCCTCGAAATCTTTAGTATGACATCATTACAGCTTTGGAGCGGCAGTTCGAGGGAGGGTGACTAACTCCTGCGTTGAGCCCTAAAAACAGTTTTTAGTTGCACAACACTGTTGATGGAAATGTCCACATAATGTAAATGAATGTGTTAACTGTGTGTTAATGAAAATATTGTATTACAAGTTGGTATAAATCCCAATTACCACCTCCACCATCCAAAGTAAATCTTTAGTTAAATGACAGTTGGGATTATTTATGTGATATAAATGTCACAATTTTTAAATGACTTTTTCCAGTGCAAAATGAGGTAGCAAATAGTGAATGGAATTGAATAAATTGCCTCGGCATTGAAAATGACTTTATTAAATAAGTGGAGCAGTCCTGAAAAATCCTATCAGACTGCAAATTGCATCAAACAAACAGTGTTTGCAAGTTGATAATGAACAGACATTTAATAAGATAATTACAAAACATCACAGAAAACTGGCTGCACCCCTGATTAGACACGTGGTGCTGCTACATTTCTACGGATTGCTGCTGTTTTATCCAGCCCCTTTACATACATATGCATCCTCCACTGGTCTCTCTCTCTCTCTCTCTCTCTCTCTCTCTCTCTCTCTCTCTCTCTCTCTCTCTCTCATATATGTACACAGACATGCACATATGTGAGGCAACCTCCCACCGCCCAGCCAGACTGATGTCTTCTGCCAAACAGAGCAGGCGCTTGACAAATATGATGAGATCCAGCAGAAGGCAAATTTCAGTTTCCTCTTGCACTATCATTACCAGTTAGTAAAACCCTAAAAGGTCAGAACTTGAAATGAGACCAGAAGTATTAGTCACTGGTGTGTGTATGTGTGTGTGTGTCTGTGTGTGTGTCTGCCTAGATAAGGGGTCTGTGTCCTCTGCAAAAGGCCAGGTGACGACATATGAGAAGCAAGGTTCAAAGCAGAAGCAGATGATAGTGAAACCTGCAGCCTGCGTGTGTGTGTGTGTACCTGTTTGTGTGTGTGTGTGTGTGTTTACGAGGGAGAATATGCCACCGAACCTCAGACAGCACAGAGATATTCATTACAGTGGTGACTGCTAATCCATATGTTTATACTGCAAGCGGTTCCCTATCACTCAATTGAGTTTCTCCTGCAAGGTCTGCCTGTGCCTCTGAATGGGAGCTGTCACCAGGGGAGGTGAAATGTGAGGGGGTGAATTTTAGCGCTTTTTGTTTGTCGATTTGTACCAGCTCGCTGAGACAGCCGAGGTGCTTCCAAATGTCAGCTCGGCACTGCAGTATCAATATGATTAGCCTACCTGCATCACATCTCTTCCTCTCATGTTATCCAAATCAATAGCAGCAGCGAGTCCTAGTCCCAGATATTCTGACGTTGGAACAGTGTCTGCATTTGCTCACTTTCTATATGGAAAAATCAAAGGGTGGCAGTGTTTTCATGCGTGTCTGAGGCGACTGATTTTACCTGCATATTTATAAAGTGTGTTTTTCAGAGTCTCTGTGACAGACTGAGGACAAATTATTTTGGAAGACACTTGTTTGAGACGTTAGTGGCCTCTCAAAGTCACTATATGTTGTAAGCTTTCCAGGTTTTGTTTTACTCTTGAAAACATTCTGCACAAATTTGCTGAACCCAGAAGCTTCAAGAAAGCCCGGCTGGTTATGCAGTGTTTAGATAATGATGTGACTCATCACCTCAAACTCACAGAGCCTGTGAACAGCTATTAAATTAGGTGTAAAAATCACATGAAGCGCGATTGTGTAACTCCTATGGCCTATTTTTGACTGTGAATTATTCACAAGTGGTTCAGGCGGTGCTTTTGCAATGTTTCCATAACAGACACCTTTACCGTCGCTGTTTGAAAAGCAGAGGCGAACACCAATGACAGGCAGCGCTGCGTTTCATCAATCTGTTGCAGATGGGTTCACGTAGATTTCTCGGTGATGAAGACGACTGTCAAGTCCGTCTTTGTTCCAATCTAATGCCAAATCATCCTCGCAAAACAAAAGGAAGTAAAGTGAAAACTCTTGCAAAGGCCAGTCTGGTATTTATATATATATACAAAAGTAAAACAAAACCTCCATAGTGCCAATGTGAAGAGGATCTTCAGCCTCATCCACACGGTTAACTTTGTTCTCTGCACATATGGAGCCAGGTGGCTGAACCTGCTGTCCGTTCACAGCAGGCCTGAGCAGCCCTTTTTAGACACGTCTCCTTCCACAATGCAGCACCCAATCATTACAAATGCGCCAAAAGCATACATGACAAAGGGCTGCAAGCTACCTGACAATTAGCTAATTGAAAATGATCACAGGCTGGTAAAAGACAAAGTGGGCTTTTTAATGCCCTTTTTGAAGCCCATTTCAAATGCAGACACACATGGACGCACATGCATATGCCCGACTCGCTGGTGCTCATTTTTTAGGAGATACAGCAGCTGACTCCAAGTCTTCACTTTTTAATTAGACAGTGGACAAAGCCTTTGATCTGACCCCTCTAATGTTCCCTCCTTGTTAATCAGTGTGATCCTACAAGCCTCTCGCCGGCTTCACGGTGGATGTGAGAGCCAGTTCACTCCTGACACCGTGCCCTCTCTCTCTCTCCCTGCCAGGTGAAGTGTGACCAGTACTGGCCGTCGCGAGGAACAGAGACCTATGGGATGATCCAGGTCACCATGCTGGACACCGTGGAGTTGGCCACTTACAGCGTCCGTACCTTCGCCCTCTACAAGGTACAGCACTGCCGTTTTTCATTTGCAGTTAACCATATAGCCAGACATGCTCATGAAGGACATGTTCCCAGCAGGTAATTGCTGTTCATCATTAATAGGGTCATATTTTAAAATGTAATTTCTTATTTTTCTGAAGACCGATAAAGGCTATTACTGCTGGAATCGTTTTTTCACCGCTGTAATTGGTTTTTAACGTCCAAAATTTTTCTCTTGTTCTCTAAAAGGCAATGAAAGATTTCCTCTTTTTTTTCACTTTGATTCATACACTTCAGTGCTGCGGTGATGTGAGTGATACTCTGTCCTTTTACGTCTCTTCTTCCATTACTTACTTATATTTTCTAACATTGTTATAATTCCAAATTAAAGGCAAGTCTCTAGCTGGAGCAAGTTACTTGGTTTCAATCAGGAGTGATGACAACGGCCAAGAAACAGTTCCTGCTGAATCCCAGAATTATACTGTACATATTATCTGCTCCTACACGTTCCTGATGATCACAGCTGTGAAAGTAGAGCACACTATGTGCTGTTATCAAAGTTATCGAGACCTTTGCTGAAAATAGCAACATTTCTGACAATTAAATCACTTGTTCGTTTCGCATTTAACTGTGGAATTTCAGCTCGCTTTCATCAAAACAGTGTGACCTTTACCTGTTCAAAACATTTGTTCCCAGCGTGACAAGTTTCTTTTTTTAAAAGGCAGCCAATTACATTTCGCCGTGTGAGAGCGCTCCACTAAGCTAACACCTTTTCCTCTGTCTCTCACTCTCCTGCAGAACGGCTCCAGTGAGAAGAGAGAGGTGAGACAGTTCCAGTTCATGGCCTGGCCGGATCACGGCGTGCCCGAGTACCCCACCCCCATCCTGGCCTTCCTACGGCGGGTCAAGTCCTGCAATCCTCCAGATGCTGGGCCCATGGTGGTCCACTGCAGGTGGGTGCCTCAAGAAAATGAACCTCATCTTTCTTTACAGTTGTTCGCCAGTAATTACTCGATTTATGTTTAATTTGGTTTTGTATGCTGTGTTTGATTAATGCATTGAAATCACCTTGAAAACATTCACCAGTGCTCTGAGAAACAAAATGTGCCAATCCAACATTATATTCAACACATTAATGCTGAATTAGATATAGTGTCAATATTAGACTTCAAACCAATACTTGCATTATTTCATGATTTGATCATTTTCATGCGTGACAGTGTCGCATCAGAACATGGAGGTGTATCACATTAAAGGTTGTTAACGCGCAGCAGAGATGTGAAAACTTGTTCTTTTGTTTTTTTTTCCTCATGAATTTGGCTCAGTAAATCTGTGTTGTGTATTTTCCAGCCAGTCATCAAACCTCTCAGGAGGACGCCTTTACAGTCTCAAATTTTCTGCACATTCTACAGCAGCGGTTTCATTACGGTCCAGCTCTTGTGCTGCAGGGCGTAAATCAGCTCACCTGGAAAGCATAATGCCCAGTTTTCAGCTGTCAAGCTCAGAGAAAGAACATAATAAGACTTCAACACTATTCTAAATGCATCCTGACATATTTCAATTTCTGATTTCCATACTGCATAGTCACACCTGGACAGACACAGCGTATACTGTACATTATGATAAGTGTATACACAGCAAAATGGTCTGGGGGAAAGAAAAAACCTTATAACACAGAACTCATTTTCACCTTGTTTGGTGAAATTCTCGTGACCAATACATGAACTCACAGTTGTGTAAATGATATAAATATCTGTTCTATACAGTGAGACGTAAAGTCATTTACCGCTCCCTCTCTCTCCGTCTCCATCAGTGCGGGCGTGGGCAGGACCGGCTGCTTCATCGTGATCGATGCCATGCTGGAGCGTATGAAGCATGAGAAGTCGGTAGATATCTACGGCCACGTGACGTGCATGCGAGCCCAGAGGAACTACATGGTTCAGACTGAAGACCAGTACATTTTCATCCACGAAGCCCTGCTGGAGGCTGCCACCTGCGGCAACACCGAGGTGCTGGCCCGCAACCTGTACGCCCACATCCAGAAACTCACCCAGCCCCCGTCCGGCGAGACGGTTACTGCCATGGAGCTGGAGTTCAAGGTGACTGATGAACACGCTCCTCAGACAAGAATTACTCAAGGCCCTATTAGATTACTAATTCAGTGTAAAAACCAAACTTGGAGTTGTCCTTGACTTCTACAGAATGTAATGAAGCATTTGAGAGCAGCTTTTTCTCCTTGTTAAGTGGACAGTACTCAGGGTTGACATTGTGCAGGAAGTAATGTGAACTTTTACTTCCTAATTAACAGAAATGTAGAAAAATAACGCTACAGCTCTGCATGCGTTCCCCTCTTCATCCTGATCTGCAAGCACCAGGCTGCACTCACTCTCACATTGTCGAACATTGCAGCAGACTGCAGAAGCTAACCTTCTGAGGTTTAAGCACCCCTTCATGTCACTGTCGGAAATAATTAATTCACCAAATACGCTGAAGCACAGACATTTGTATTGAGCTCACTGGCGCTGAGACGTCACAGCAGCGAGCCCTGCAGCACCAGTACAAACACAAAACACATGTTTCAGGGACAAGCAGAGCAGGACAAACACACACAAACACGTCGACACACCTACACGTGGACAACACAAAGTGAGTGACGCTCACACATACACACAGCTGGTGTTCAAGGTGACTCGCAATCACACACACACCTTCTGTCAATAGCCATCAGCTGTGATGTTATTACACACTTTCCTCCCAGCGCGGCGCTGCCATTAGCCCTCTTATGACCATGATCCATTCTGTTTGAAGTGATAATAGCATCTACACTTCTGCCAACGACAGAGAATGAAAGAGTGAGAGAATGATTGCGGTCTATGTGGGGGCCACAGCCTCCATGCCCACACAGTCTGGCCACAACGAACACACACACACACTTACACACACCAATTCCCCATGACTGTCCATACACGCTCCTGTGCTGTCCATCTGTGCTCTGTCCACTGCCAGCTCTGAGCTTGTCACGCCTACAGTCCTCTAAGGAAGCTCTGGGACTGTATGAGAGACAAGTCCACTGCACTTCTTTGTACCAGTCGATATCTAAAATACCTCCCAGACGTCTCTTCTTGACTCTGATGTCTCCCCTTCTGTTGAATTTCTTATTTATCCAGTCAGAAAACTTTATGTCTGAATAAAGGCTCGTCAGGGAGGCTTTTCAGACTTCTTTGTCTGTTTACTTCAGGTCACAGGGCGCTCATATTTTTCTCTCCAACTCTCTCTCACTCTCTCTCTTCTTCTGTCTGATATGTTCCCACGTTTTAATAAACAGAGACTGGCCAACTCCAAAGCCCACACGTCACGCTTCATCAGCGCCAACTTACCCTGCAACAAGTTCAAGAACCGCCTGGTCAACATCATGCCTTTTGAGTCCACTCGTGTCTGCCTGCAGCCCATCCGTGGCGTCGAGGGCTCTGACTACATCAACGCCAGCTGCATCGACGGCTACAGGTCAGCAAAAGGCTTATACTTAACCCACCTGTTGTCCTCCTGGGTCAAGGAAGGAAGGATGAAGGGAAGGAAGGAAGAAAAGAAAGAAAGAAAGAATGAAAGAAGGAAGGATGAAGGGAAGGAAGGAAGGAAGAAAAGAAAGAAGGAAGGAAGGACGAAGGGAAAGAAGGAAGGAAAGAAAGAAGGAAGGAAGGATGAAGGGAAAGAAGGAAGGACAAAGGGAAAGATGGGAGGAAAGAGGAAGGGAGGACGAAGGGAAGGAAGAAAAGGACAAAGGGAAAGATGGGAGGAAAGAGGAAGGCGAAAAGGATGGAAAGAAAGATGGAAGGAGGGAACAGATCAGGTCAATTGGATCAAAAGAGGAAGGAAGAATAAATGAGGACAAATGGAAAGAAGGAAAAGAAAAATGATTGTGGAAGGAAGGAAGGATGGAGGAAGGGAACAGATTGGGTCAATTTGACCCAGAAGGAGTTGAGTACAATGACTCAGAAGTTAAAGTGCTGAATTTGGGGCTTTTGAGGACAAGGGTGGTATTAGTCTAGACCTCTTAATCCAA